>NW_016690337.1:1459629-1785791 GCF_001604755.1 Lepidothrix coronata | reverse complement strand
CTCGGCAGAGGGGTTGGAACTAGGTGATCTTTCAGGTCCCTTGCAGCCCAAACAGTTATTCTGTTCCTCTGATAAGCACCTTTTAAGTACTGAAAGGTCAGAGTAAGGTCTCCTAGGAGCCTTCTGTTCTCTAGGCTGAAGAACCCAGAGTGTCTCAGCCTTCCATCACAGGAGAGGTGTTCTATTCCTCTGATCATTTTTGTGCCACTCCTCTGGACCTGCTCCAATAGGTCCATGTCTGTCTTGGTCTGTGAACTCCAGAGCTGGACACATTACTCCAGATGGGCTCTCACCAGGGCAGGGTGGAGGGACAAAGTCCTTCAGAAATTGTCCAGTAGACTGATAAAAAACACCCAGCAATTTTGGTGTCAAAATGAAATTTGTAAGAGCTCAGTAAAGGAATTCTTCCGTTGGTAAACACACTGCATGAAGGAACAATTATAGATAAGAAACTGTCATTTTCCATAAGCAGAATTTTTTTTCTTATGTTCCTTGTCCATCATTTCAAAAGTTACTATCAAAAATTATCAAAGCATATGTGCTTCCTTGTGCTTACAGTAACTTAAGGAATAGATTTTCAAATGCGTTGTGCGCCACTAATCCAAAGAAAGTGTTTCCACTTTTAAGCAATTAAAGAAATAATTAGATGTGTGTGTATCTATAGAAAGAAAAGATAAAATTCCCTCCATTTAGTTATGTAGAGAGAAAAAGGCTTGTTTCTTGTTCTGGCTTGAAAGCTCTAGACTGTACAGATGGCAGCATAGATTATATTTGATTTAGTCCAAAAGCAACATAAACTATTTATACAACAGAATTATTTGGGTATTTTACACCTTGTATGATAAAACATTTTCAAGTCTCTTTCTTTCTCAGTTTACTTTTCTGCCCATATTCTCAAGGAGACAAGTACGGAATCTCTGTAGGAACCAGAACTACTTCTAGTATTATTAGTGTTGTTTCATCTTTGCAGCAATATTAAGTTGCATAAATATATACCTCATATCAGCAGAGTTAATGGGAGAGATTGAGGGCAACATGAAATGCAGTCCTGACCCATCACCAGAAGATTTAATGCACAATTTCTTTGATTGTCTCTATAAAAAGTGGTAGCACTATATTGTCATACGCTTATTAGAAAAATGAACAACATGACTCAAAAAAGGTGGGCAATTAATTAAATGATATGCTTGTTCATCTTGCAGGTCAGCCAGTCAGCTGAACCAAGAATTGCTTTGAAATCATGCATGCCTCAGCTCAGACCTTTTGCTTCCCTAGAGAATTCCTCAGGTCTTACTGTGTCTCACGCTTCCTGTGGATGCCAGCCTAATGCTGGCTAATCCTGTTAGCATGGATAATAGATACAGTGATATCTGGAAATCCGAATCTGTATTCAGCAGTTCTAGGCACCAGCAAATTGAAATCTTTTTTGGCTCCTTGAAAAGGAGAGTAAAACATGATTGATGGTTAAAATTAGTGTCACGTGCTTTGATAATTCATACTTTACAAGGCAGAGGGATAACTACAGCTAGGATTTAAAGTTTTTTCACCTGCCTGTAATACGCTTTAGCTGTAGAGTTGAATTGTGTTTAAATGAGTTCTGTGCTTTTCAGCTTCCCATGTTCCTGTATGTATAGTAGTCTACTTATTTAGTGCAATGTTCCTTTTGAATTTGATGTTTTCATGCAAATCTCTATCAGAATGATGTAACTGCTAAGGATTGGTTTGATTTTTTTAAAAATTTGTTTGAGAAGGTGGAAAAAGATTTCTTCAGTTTAAGCATGCTGAATCTTCCAGAAGATGCCCAGACAGTGCAAAAGCAATCCAAAAGTTTCAAATGAAACTTTCATAACTCAGAAAGTTTCAAATGAAATTATAATATAGAAGTACGCTCTTTCAAATGTATTAATATTGCTTATCACTTGTACTCCAGCATATTGCACTCCAAACATATATATTTTTAATGACTTCATGCATTTTTTTTTCCTGAAGAAGTTTGAGATTAAAATTTTTTATATCCATATTCTATGTATTTACTGGGACGATTGCTCAAAACCAGGATTTACAGTTGTGTAAATACCTGTAAGTGATGTCAGAGTTTCCTCAGGTGCAAGTAGTACAATTGTTAAGGATGTGAGCCATTAAGAGTCCCCAAAACAATGGCAAGTGGACTCGTGCTCATAACAACAAAACAACTGTGTATTAGGTAAAGAATGTACAGGGCAAAAGTACATCCTTGGCTGCCTCTCAGCTGTTGCAAAGATTTTTCTGCTCTCCGTTCAAGGCAAGAAAAAATATGTTTTTAAATTTCCTGTTAGCATTCCTTCTGGAAACTGGGATCTTTCCTTCTTGACAGGTGTCAACACGTCTCCAAAGATGAAGATGGGGATCATACACCAAAAATCTAGCAGGATCAGGAGATCTGCTGTAATGACTACAAATAATACAAGAAAATATATTAGTATAATTTGTGGGAGAATGGAAGGCATTCTTCCCTTTAAGCCTGATGTGAGAGAAAAAAAAAATCCATGCTATTAAACAAAATTAACCTCATTTAAATTGAATCAACTTTGGTTTTGAATCTGGAAGAAGGAAGGATTAGGTCACATTGTTAAAGCAAGGATCTTTAAATAGAGTGAAGGCTTAAAAATGTTAAGGATTTTTTAAATATATTAAATATAAATGCAGAAATTTCTATCCCATAAGTGAGTGTTACATGGGGGTTTTTTACCATCTCTGTAAAACTGAAAACTATTTCCTCTCTCTTTGTACTGCTTTTCAACCTTCACATTCAACGGAGAGGGAGAGAGGGTCGAGTTTATAAGGATGTTCTGTGGAAGGTCTTTTATTCTTGGCATCATGTCTCACTAATTATTAGTACACTACCACAAACATCTCCAAGGCTTGGTAAGCCCTTTGGTGCAGGCTGTACATGCAGTAACCATTTCTGTACAAAGTCTTCACATTATAAAGACATAAAAATGGAAGAAATTGAAAAGGAAGGAACTTGAGAAGAAGCAAAAATATTCCATTTGTAAATCACTGGCATTTACTGACAACAGTATTTGTTGAAGGTTTTCATGATGGCATTTTAATGGCAAAGTCTGTTTATTCTAAAGCCTGGTTCTCAGAGAGAACTTTTGTTATTCTTTTATTGTCTTCAAGGAGAAAATGTGAAATGTACAGGCTAACTTTTTTCATGACCAAATTGGTTTGTATAAGACTACATAGTTCTAATAGGAATTCCCATTTAAAACAAACGGAAACTAAGGAAGAAGAGTAGGTATTTATGTGAGGTGATTGCCAGAAAGGATCCTATAGCCAACTTTTCTTAGACTTGATGTTCACTGACATGCCAGTCTTCGGGGTTTCTCCAGCCACTGACCCATTTTTCTTAGCTTCCATAAAGGGAAGTGAATTCAGTCAAAAGTTCATAGTCTTTGTACAGTTTCTGGCCTTCAGCAATTCTCTTCTCAGTTTTTTTGGTCCATCTGTCTCCTTAGTCTGGAGAATGTTTGTAGGTTCCTTGAATTACATTAATATTTCTGAGATCACCTAAGGTAAGTGATGTTTATGTATTCCTCAGGAAACACTGATTTATCCTTCATGACAAAACAGAACAGTGTCCTCGCCCCAAAAGCACTTGTTCTTTGTGCTCAATATTTTCAGCAGGGCTGATTGCTGAAAAGATAGAGAGATGAATTATTCATTAAAAACTGATCTGCTCATTCAGATATCAAGGTTTTACAGGCTATGCTGCTACAGCATATCCTGGGAATACAAACTTCTCTCTTGACTCCCTCATTTATTGTTGATTCAATGAATTCAAGTTGCCTGTCTGCAAGCTGCATCCCTTTCTGACCTGTTTATTTCTAGTCATTCGGTAAGAATAATTGTAAGTCTGAACCACAAACACAGTGTCCTTGATAGTGCAGTGGTGACTGATACTGTAGTGGGGCTTTTTTGTTTTCTAATAAAGTGTATGCTGTGTGTAATGAATCCTAGGCTCCAACTGAAGAAATTATTTTAAAGTATTTTTAAAGTTGTGTGGAACACAGTGCTGCTTAGAATGAAAATAATTATGTGCCTAAAGAGTTAGCTTTATAGGGTTGCTTTCCTAGATTGAGACCTCTATTGAATCATAGTCCTATTTAGTCTACATTTTGAAATTCTTGCCCATTTCTCTTGTGAATACTTTGCTGTCTTGGTTGTTATGAATAGAGCTCTTTGTTTTCTATATCTGGAATTTAGTCTAAATAATGACCTCCAATGAAGTACTTCTGTAAGGTCACAAATGCCTCTCGGAGCCAAGCTAAAGTAAACATTCTAAATAATGATATTTTATTTTTTTATGGACCTAATATATCACTGACAAATATTGAAAGTTCTCCAGTAAGGGAATGACAACTCGCCACCTCAGTTTCACTGACCTGCAGGCTGCTTTTTCTTCTGAAGAGTTTGTTTAATTGCAAAGGACGGAAGTCTTGAGTACTCACATACAGCACATATGGGTAATTTAAAGCCAGTAAGTTGGATTCAGAGAAGATGGTTAAAATAGGCTGATTCTGTACCTGTGAAAGTTCCTCCAGCACTCAGTGTAGAGATGTTTCGTTTTTAAGCACTTGCTTCTGATGCAGAGGATGACGGTCCTTGTGTAGTCACACACTGAGATGCCTGAAGCAGACAACCTACTGTTTCCTTTAAGGAAAAATGATAAACCGAAATCCTGAAGAGTGTGTTATCTGATCCCACTATTAGGGAAGTCTGCAGCTGTTCATATTTTTTCCCTGCAGCACGTGTCACTGTGGCAAATGGAAAATATTTTCATCCTCTAGGATTACGGAGCTGCTGAAAAGCCATAAACAAAACATAACTAGAATTGTGCATGTAAGTGACAGTTAATGCAATCTCTCAGAAGAAGGTGAGAGAGCGAGGGGAAAAAATGCAAGAGAGAGTTCATACTTTCATATGTAACAATACAATTCACAGAGAGTTTCAAAAGAAATTTTTACACTTATCAATGGAGAAATTATCAGTGTTATTGCACGTATCAGTGGAAATGTTTTGCTACCATTGTTCTTAAACTAAATACAAAAACATAAACCTGAGGAAAGCATTTTTTATAAAGAGATGTGTGTATATATATGCATTTAAAAGTAAAGCCCCCATGAGTAAAGTGGGGGGATCCATTCGAAGTCATCCACATCAGAAAAGTCACACTGATGTTAAGGTTTCTGTTCCCAGGGTATCTGACAGGCTTTCAGACCTTATTGATAATGAAGGAGAGCATGTCAATACTCCCACTTTAAGATCTGATTCAGTAGCAAAGTGATTCTTTTCAAGGTCAGACAGAAAGTCCGTGTCTTAAATCTTTATTTCATCAGGCTAAGGCCCTAATCCTGGCAGTTCTACTCTCTTCTTTTGAGGACAAGGTGGCCTTAGTATTTTTCTTCTTTGCTCATCCTTTCTACTTTCAAGTGTCTCAAAACAGGATTGGCAGTTCACAGCAAGAGAAGAGGGTGGTGCGGTTTATTCAGGCCCAGAGGAGATGACATGGCAAGTCCTCTGTGTTTCGTGCTGAAGATGCTGACAAGGATTATTGAATTTTATCCAAACCACCTCCCATGTATCTAGACATCTCCCATCTCCCTCAATTTCCACAGTCATGGGTTTGTTGGAGTGACGTGGCAAAGCAGAAGCACGTAACCAGTGTTTCCCAAACCTCGCTTTTCTGGTATCCTGCTTTCTGTCACACACCAGCTGAGTGGGGCTTCTGGTGGACCCCAGTTTTGCAGCCTGTTCCTTTTGTGGACCATTATTTTGACAGTCTTATACAACAGTGACACAGTTACTCATGAATTAACTGCACCACATCTTGTGTGGGTGGTGTTGCATGCTCGGTCGCTTCTGTTGAGTGGGTCTTGTTCCTGCTGAAAAAGAACTACTTCATAACTTAAATAGAAAAGTGGTAGTTGCAGCATATATGTAAGAGGATGAATTCACTGGAGTGATGTCCTTGATTTTATAAAACACAGCAGTGCCAGAAACCACTCCTGTACCTAATTAGGGGTGACCTGATAATCCATTTTCTTCATTTGCAGAGCGTTTGAACAGAGAAAAACAGAGGCATTTTAAAAAAGGGGGGGGAAGAAGGGAGGTTTTAGAAACCTGCTTCTAGTCTTGGTATCTATACCTACTCAGCTCCAGTGGGCTGCTGCCAGACAGCCCTTCCCAAAGCAAAAGGAGCTGTACCAAATTTCCCGGTTGTGCCACCGTATGTGAAAGTGCATGTGATGTTTCCTACAAGTACAAATGACCCAAACCCCAAAATACCATGATTTTAGTTCTTTTTACATCAGCGATAATGCTGTTCACTATAAGTACTCTCAAAATAGAAAGATCTTTATAGAAGGAGTTACTTGTTAGCTAAATATGGTCTGCTAATTCACCTCTGTTGCTTTTTCAAGTATTCAGAGTAATGTCTAGAAATAATTCCAGACATCTAGGCACTGAAACAAGAACAATATTTTAGGGTTTAACAAGGAAATTCAAAAGATATTAAAAGAAGTGACATTGTTACTACTTAAAAAATAATCTGATGAATGTGATTTGGTAACCAGCTGGGACTGACTGTTCACCTCCTTACTTGAGAGCACACAATAAAAATAACAAAAGTGGAAAAAGGATTTAAAATGCTCCTTTCCTGTTTAGGTGACAGGAAGGCCACAGCCAGCAGAGCCATTTACATCATGGACATCAAAAACATATGACATATTTCTAGCATCAAATTTATCCATTGTATCAGATCTCATTTTCCAAAACGTACTGTTGAATTAATAACTTTGATTTACTAAGTGTGTTTTGGTGAACAAAAGCTATGAAGTTGATTTTCCCTTTCCAACTTTAATTCCACCACTAAGAAAACAGTGTCATAGGAGTACAAAACACCTGGGCATTCTTCATGAAGAGATCTTGACTGTTTTTGCTTTCCCTTTTGTCTGGGATTAGCTCCTGGGAACATACTGCAAGGTGAACAGTGATTTTACAATGTTAATTCTAGGGCATTAGAGGAGTATAAATGTGCAGAAACCAGACAAAAAGGGGCATTCATATCTTAGAGTCTGGATGAAGTGAGGGAGCAGCTCTGCACTTACAATTAGTCCTTGGTGAAGATTCTGTTTCACTGGGTTTGGCTATCATGTAATTCGGAATTTCCCTTTCATTGACTGGTGACAAAAGGTCATGATCTTTGTTCACACGCTGGTGCTGAACTGCTGTTGGCACATCCACAGCACAAAGAGTGAGTGCCAGGACTTGGCACTCTCAGGCCTAGCAATGTTTCCAGGTCCTGTGGTGTATTTGGGACTGCTTGGAAGTACTAGGTTTCACCTTTGAGCCACAGTTCCCAAAGGACCCCACAGCAGACAAGGATTGCCATTGCAGGTACGAACTGCACCTTATCCTGCTAGTTTGTCCTTCATACATTGCCCTGCCATACTGCAGCATGTAGCCAGAAAATTTCCGCTTAAAATTCCCAGCTGACTTCTGACATTTGTAACATATCCAGAAGGAGGTAGAACTAAACGTGTAACTTGTACAATTGACTTGTTTCAAGTGTTGTTTCTCTTTTCCACTCTGGAGTACAACTTCAGCGCTTGTGAGAGGAGCCACAGTGCTATGGTTCAGCGCGGAGACAGCTGGAGTGAGGATCCAAAGTGACCTCACGCTGTCTGATGGAAACAACTGGCGGTGTCTCAAGGCAGTTTGATGATGTCACTCCCCAGGGGACAAAAAAGTGCCAAACTTTAGAGTTGTTAAGCCCTCTGGAATAGCTGGCATGAAGTTTCATGATGTTGTGGCTGCTGAATATTCTTACGGCTTCAAAGGCCGTGTGATACCATTTATGTTGGGTATGAGCTACTATACAATGTCTGGTGCAAAAAAATGTGAACAATCACAAAGCCTGTCTTTCCAGTATTCTTTTGTCTTTTATCCTTCTGTCTTGCGGTTTGAATGTTTTAATCGTACAACCCAAAAAGGACGACTTTTGAACGACATGTTATCACTTATTGATTCGAAGTATAGGAACACGTAATTTTCAAAATGGAATGGCTTTATGACTGTTTGGCTAGTGTAAGGAATTACTCATTTAGAAGTCAATGTGGAGCTAAGTTCAGTTTTACAAATGGAACAAATGGCTTGTAGGAGCAGGTGGCTGTTCACAGGAATTACTCCAGCAGGTCTAAGTTTATGAAGGAAGACTATCTTATGCTCCGTTTTAGTTATGCCTATACAGTTTCACTACAGATGGCAGTAGCAGTTTCCCCAGCAAGGCCTTCTAAAGGCTTCACTGATTGACCATAAAACAATTGTTTTATGTCTTCCCCAAGGCACAAAAATCAGAACTGTGCCTAAGGAATTCTGGAATTCCTTTATAGTCACAGGAACACTGAGGCTGTACCGTAACATGTCTAGAATACTGCTTTCCTGTAACTCAAGCTTTATTGGAAATTATCATCTAACTATGTATAGTGTATATATATGCACGCATACACACACACACGTAGTGTTTTGGTGTCAACTCTACTAAAATATGTTCTTTAAACTTAATTAATTTCAGTCGTATTCTTTACAATTTATTATGACAATTATTTCTGCAGCTATTGTATTCCTTTCCTAGAGACAACAAAAAATAGGGAGCAAAAGAAGTATTTCTGTTGTTGTAGTTAGTAAGGAAAGGAAAGATTTTAAAAAGAACATTTTAAAAAGAAGTTTGCAAGGAAAATGTTGCATTCTTAATAAGTTGTTGAAACACACATTTTTTCACTGGACTTCCTTGATATTCAAGCCACTTCTTACGTAGAGTTTTTGTATCAAAGGGAAAATAAGGAGAAACTGAGCAAGAAAAAGATTTAAAAATCACTCTGGAATGAGAAATAAATACCAGTAAAGTTAATTTTGTAGGTTGGGGGGGGGGAGGTGTTTCTTGGATTTTGTTTGTTTGTTTGTTTTTCCATTTTGTGTTGATTGGTTGGGTTTTTTTGGCAGTACCTGGTAGAACCTTATTGCCTCTGAGATTTCTCTCTGTTCCCTCATCTCAGATTGCCCAGCAAGATGGCTGTTGTTGGTAGAATTTGTATATAGGGGATTGTGGCTATTTCTTGGAAATACTCACACATAAAATTCTTCAGATAATTAATCACATCTATTCTATGTAATTTCTGGCACACTTACAGAACCGTGACAGATCTGGCCAGATTTTGGCTCTCCCTTTGGGAAAATACAACTACTGTATGTCAAATCTTTCCAAATTAATGCATGTAAAATCCCTACTCTTGCTACAGTGGTAATAAGTCATATTCAAATACTTTTTTGCTACCATTTTATTATGGATATTTAGTTAATAAACTAGTTACTTTGTTATTTTAAATTAGACAGCGCCCACAGTGATTGATGGGAAAAGGGTTAATTTACACATGCTAATACTCTAGACCTGGATTTCTAAGAACAAAAGTACATTTTTAGAGGCAATAATAGAGTAGTTTGCAGTTATCTGAACTCAAATGTTTTGTTTTGTATGAGCATTGTGGACAAGATTTATCTATGACTGTATAGGTCCCAAGTGACTATGTGATGTCAGTTAATTTCTTTAGTCTGTGTGGTCACAAGTCAACATCAAAATCTGAGCATTAAATTAGTGAAAGAAAAGTAAATAAACTAATTATTTAATTTGAAATTCAATTTTATCTTATTTATGTGACATGCAAAGAAAAAAATGCTTTGTAGTTCAGTGCCATCTTGATTGTTTGTGAACTACAGCCCATCATCCACAATAGCTCCAGCTTTGAAAGACAGATCCCTGTACATGGGGATGGATACATGTCCCTGCATCCCTCTGATACTTTCCAGAACTGAAAACTGTAGCCGACATTAAAGGCATTCTGTGGTAAAATTTTTGTAAATTTGACACCAGTGCTAGAAAGCAGCCCTGCAGCACCCACAGTTAACTGCTAAATTTCAGGCACCAGTGGAATGATGTAATTCCATGTCCACGAAATTACCCATGGCGTGTATTATATACCCTCTTCTTGTGTTCAGGTACCTGTAGGAAAGTGGCTGCCCCCTGTCAGTACCTCAGAAAAATGAACTTGATGGAAGGTGGATGCAATGGTTAAGAACAAAACACCATCTAAGAGCACTGTAGCATCCAGAAAATTGATATGCTTGTTGCAAAGTGAAAAGGAGAAGCCAATCTAACAACCATTCGAGGAAAGAGCTGATGGTTTTAAACTGAAGCATGTGGGGGACGTTTTATTTCCAAGCTCTTCTTGGAATCTTTATTCTGAAATAACATATGTAGGCAGTATGTAATTTCCTTCCTCTGTCTACCACCTCATTAATACAGGTTGGCAGGAGGAAAAGAAAAATGAAGAAGAATGTGCAAGGCTTGCTACGTATGTAGTAAAAGGGGCTTTTGCGTTCTGTAAAAATAGGTTTCCTTTGGGTGTTTATTCTGTGTTATCACTACTGAGTAGTGAAAACAGTGCTTTCCTAAATACGTGGTGTTAGACTGTGACACCTTTTTGAGCTGCCACAAAACCCACCAACTGACCTGTGACAGACTGGGCTTCATATAAATACCAATTCCAGTTTCAAAATGCTAGTGAAGTGAAAACTAAAGTTTTTTGTCCCTGTTTTAGGGGTGAAGTACATAGTCCATATGCATGTCCTGGCATTTCATGTACAAATTTGGTTAGTGGGTATAACAACAGATGGTTATTGGTGGGGGAAGATTTAATAATGCTGTGCTCACACCTAATATATCCACACCAGCAGCTGTGCAGCAAAGTTGTGCTGCTCTGGGCCTCGTCCCCATGAGATGCATGAAGATCTTCTTTCTGAGGGCTGGGAGTTGTCAAGTGGAGACCGTGGGGAGCTCATTTGCACAGGCTCCATAACTTGCAGCTGGAGACCTGGGGATTTTGGTCTGTGTCAGGACATCTGCAGCAGGTTTACTTTTTATCTGCAAAGTAGCTGGCTTGGTTCACAGCTAAGGTCAGAAGTCTCTGAGGGGCTGCAAGGCTCACAAGGCCAGGAAGGTTGTGAAGACTTGACTCTGGCTTTGCCACTGTCATTGCTTTGGACTCGTTGAGCTCCAACATGGTTATTCTCTCACCTGTACTTCCATGGATGAAACACAGGAACTCTCTTGAATTCAGAACAGAACTGAATTCAGTGTCTACCTGCTTCTTTCCAACAGACCCCACAGTTTATCCAGTATGAGTCAAAACAAAAACTGTCAGAGCAAATGATGGCATGTTTCATGCAAAAAGTGTTGGTAAGATGGCTCAAGAAGGTTATAGGAATATTACAGTGTCTTGTAGAAAAGGGAGCATCTCTCTTACTTGGCAGTCTCAGCTGACTTCCCCACTTGATTTGTAAGGTGTATGCCAGTGGAATGTAGCTTTTTGATTTTATAATTAGTATCTCTTTGCAACCTGTGTATGGAAACATTCATAATACTCCCTATTTGATCAAAGGCTTTGAAATGATCTTGCATCATCCATTTGTATAAAGTATGTTCTGTATTTTTAGGACATTAGAGTGACTGTAAGTTCTTCTAAGTTAATTTCAGGGGTTTAGAGAGACAGAAAAGTGTTACAGTTTCTATTTCTTTTAGGTCTTTTATGACCTAAACTGTTTTTCATCATGGAACCTCTTGCTAAAACAGTTTTCTGAAAAGAAAACTGTGTTTACAAAGTAAACATTTTTTCTGGCAACAAGATTGTTTGCTGTCCAGGAAGCAAACACATTCTAGTTCATTACATATATTTTGAGTGTTTGAAAGGAAAATAAGTTTATACATTTTAAACGTGCAGCTCACAGACTTTCCGGCTGGAACCCACTTGGGAGCCATAACACATTTCCAGGACCTCCCCTAGTGAGACTCCTCAGATATCAGAGTAGTAGTGACTCATCGACCGCAGGAGAGGCAATTGAATTAAAACTTAAATATTTATGTGTCTGACTCACTCAAATTGCAAAACAAATACAGTGCGATTGCTGGGTGAGATATCTGTGTTTCTCAATAAAAGTTGGAGCTGGTATTTCAAGAGCTGCAGTGGCCTGAATTTGGCTGTTGGCCCTTGTTTTCATACCACTTTTTTTTCTTAAGTGGTTTTCACAGCTTTAGAACAGTAGAAGTAAGGCCGTTATAGCTTAGTTATTGAATATATCTGCAGTGCTTGATGGTAGTGACACAAATGGAACTTGGATGGCTCAGCGTGCTCTCTTGCACTCATAACTGTTGCTTTTGGATGTCCTGAGGGTCTGAGGTAAAGGTAAATGAGGTAAACATTGCTGCAGTTCATCCTCCCATCGCTTCCCAGGGACAAAAACGACAGTCCCTGATGACGTGCAATGAAGAACTGAGCAAAGGAAAAGGTGCCGTAGCTACTGCTGCTACACTGTGTTTTTTCCAAGTCCAGAGATTGACAGTAACAGCCACCAGGTCAAATGTCTTCCTCTCCCCAGAGCAGCATCAAGACCTTTGCAAAAAAAAAGTTGAGCTTGATCCTCTGAATTTGCTTCTGAAGCTGGTCTTGCTAACCACGTACATCACAGGTGTTGGTACCCACACCCCACCGCCCCTTCCCCCACCGTCAGGTGCTGGGTCCTGGACCCTTTCAGTCCTCCAGGTCACTCTGTTTGGAGAAGGCTATAATACATACCTAATTACCTTACAGCTAAGAAAAGCCTGAGCAGATCCTGCTTATTGAAAATTGAGCATGTGCTTGCTGCAGTCATAATTTGAACCTAACGATTTTATTACACGTTTTCTGGTCCAAAATCCTGATTTTACAGCTTGCCTTTGAGCAAGGGGTTCAGGCATTTTTCTGTCATCAGCAAGTCATGAGGTATTTCATGAGACCACAAATAAAGCTGTTGTTCTGCAAACACAAGTACAGCAAGTGTTTGCTTTTCTTTAGACAGCTTTCTGAACAACACAAAAGCATGATGTGAAAATATAATGAAATGTTCTATTCGGTGTTCTATATTTAAAGAATATATGATGTGCTACTGCCAATAATTATCAGTGCTTCATGTGTCATGTTCCAGTTGTCTTTTTTTTTTTCCCTCTAATATTCTCATTTACCCTTGATTCAGAAATACATCCTGCCACTCCTTTTTCAAGGTCTTAAACAAATTTGTAGATTTGACTTGAAAGATAGCATCAATATGTTCAGATTTAAATTCTACATTAGAGATGGATTACCCAGATGCAACCCATAATATTTTCTCATTAGGCTCTTCTTCTGATGCTGAATCAGTCTGCTGTGCAATATGTTGTTTATCTTTTTTCTTCTGGATGAAGTAGGGATGATCCCACAAATTAGATAAGATCAAATTTAACTGGATTTTTGACAAATCTTGGAATCTTCGATCAACTTCAGCTTCACAAATGCCTTCAATTAAATTTGACTGTTCGGCCCCATTCCTAATTGTAGTGCTAACTGTGGCTTGGTATGGCACAGTTCTTAGCAAAAATTCATGTTTCAATATGATTTTGTGATTACAGGTGTGTGGGTTCTATAATTTACTAGAAATATTAGGACAGTAAGGTATCCTATTTTTTTCAGCACACCAAAGCTTTTGGCTAACTTTGAGACAGCTATTTTTTAGTACATTGGGTACTTTTTTTCTTAAATTGTGCTTGTTGCAGGAGGCAGGGGTAAGGTTTTAGCTGTAACAAAAGCTGGGAAGACTCCATGCAGTGTAAAGAAGAAAAAAATAAACCTTGCTGCTGCCATCTCTGAAGGTCATAAAAATATTACGGATTTGAGGGAGATTGATCAGTTTACAGAAGGGATTACGAAAAGTGGTTGCCTGTAATACCAGGGGACTCTACTCGACGACCTAAGATTTTTCTTCTGGTTTTTCTTTATCGAAATCCAGTCATAAGAGAGAAAACAAAACCATAATCACCCATGTGTTACGTTAGGTTCACAGTGAAAATTCTGCTGCTCAGCCACCAAATGCTGTGTTGCTGAAGCAAAGTGAACTGCATGAAACTGGGTGGAGGACATGGCTGAGCATCAGATGCTGCTCAAGCTGAGAATCGTCCCTGCCGGTGTTTCCTGGATTTCCACTTGTGATTTGCACGTTGTAAAGAGTATATAACAGGTTACACCAGGAGGACCAAAGCTCTAATCCATGTAAAAATGCCAGTTTTTCCTTTGGGGCCTCTGACATCAATAACCCGAAAGATCATTCTGTCTGCTTGGCTACAATTCACGGGCGAATCAAGAGTGTGTTTTAGTCATAGTGTTGGAAGCTGCTTATAATGCTAATAATAATAATAAAAAAAATAAATCACTTGAGGGCAGCCTTCCCTGGGCCATTATATTTGATTGGTTTCAGTTCAATTTCCACATCATTTCAGCTTATTAAGAATAAATAACAAATATTATAACATCTATTTGTTCCAGGAGCTGGATCATTACCACTTCTTTAATAATTCTCTACACTCTGGCAACTGTTTCACTATTTAGGTTAACAACACTGACAAATTTTACTGTTTTCATTAAAAAAATCTACCCACGTTTTGTTGTAACTGTCCACTCAAAGGAAAATATTCTCAGGTGGTTTGCAATATTTGTTTCTTTTATGGTATTTCTAGCTTATATTTGTATCAGCTCCACATGAATCTGATGAAGGCTACATTTGTTAAAAGCAGACTAAAACAGCATAAATGGTGGTGGTGGGTGAGGGTTATGCTGTTTTCTTTAAAGGCCAAGAAATTAAATTAAAATAATATATTTTTAATATGCTTTTCAGAAGCATACCTGTGGCTTGAGTGCTTTCAAAGTGCTTTAGTGAAGCTTCTAAAGATCACCTAAAAGCTTTAATTATATTATTTTACAGTCATTTTAATCATGTCATTATCATTCTTTAGCAGAACTGAAATCCTAATGTATGTGCTGTGAATTACTATATTCAGAATTAATATGAAGAGATCTATGCATAAGGAAAAGTACAGGTAATGCACCATGTTCTAAAAGTAGTATCAATTATTCACAGTGAGAAGAAGGGTAAACTTTAGGCCTTGTGTTTACTGGGCTCACGTGGGACTATAACAACTTTTATTCTTTTGGCTGATTTAAGCACTTGATATGAACACACCTTTTCTGAATTTAGGCAGACAAATTGAGCCAAATATTTTAAAATGCCTGATTGATTTCTGCTGCTGAAAAACCAAAACCCTGACTGCACCTGTGCACTCCAGCACAGACAAGCAGTTTTAGTCTTCTAAATGGGGTTGGATTCTTGTTTCCTGTAAAACTGTTTCAAGAAGTTATAATAGAGAATAAAAATACTGCGTGCTACTAGTTTTATCCACACAAACATGTTATGCATAATCTACTCTTGGCAAAACTTATGCTTGTAAAGCTTCGCTTGGCATCATCATTTAATGGTCTTTCATTCTTAAATTCATCTTATTTTTTTAAGTTTATTTATAACACACTTTGTGTGAAATCTGTTCTAGGATTTCAAATTATACAAATGCCTTCACAGAAAATGATTTTTTTTTCTTTCAGGATTACAGGTCTGATGAACAGAAAATTACTTGTTTTGTCAATATATTGTTATTCTCTTAGGGTAAAAGAAGTTTTACAAATGTGTGTGAATGGCAGGAAAAGGAAAAGCAGGTAGTCACAACAAAGGTACAACTAGGACTTAATATAAAAAAAAAAAAAGAAATAAAAACCAATTACAGCCAATGATGAGGATAGAAACAACCTCCCAAGGATCACCACAGACTTATCAGAGTTGATCTAATGAGACAGATTCTCAGGGTGTGAAACAAAGGGTTAAGAAAATATGCCAAGGCAGAGACAGCAGTGTGAATTGTCTGTCACTTTTTACATTTCTCTTCTGTCCGTGGAGTTTTTTCTCTTAAGTACTGAAGATTTCATTTGAATAAAACCTATTTTCTTGATTCTCTGTTCCACTTTGGATACTAAAGGTGAGACTGTTGTAGACCTATTCTCCATGAAGATCTGGCCCATTCAATGTCCCCTCCTACCATTTAAGAAGTGAAAAAAAGCCCGACTGATGGAACATCACAGCTTCAAATTGATTGCTTTTTCATCTTTCCCCAAAAAAAATGTTGTGTGAGTTTCTGTAAGACAGCCTGGACATCAAGTCAGCACGGATATTAAAGTAGTTATCCAGTATTACTTGTTTCATGTACAGGAGTTGTTATCTATTTATTTATTTACTTGTCTTAATGTTGTGATTTGGTTCAGGTTGTTAGGGAATTGCAGTGAATTATAACAGCATTTACAGTGTCACGGTAGCAAAGCACCGAATGGTATTTTGGAAAAGCAATATTTTTAGCTTTGGTTACTACTTTTCTTTTTCTGTTTGTTAGTAGTGTTTCAAGACAGATAAAGGTGCTAGTGAGCGTCTGAGAGCAGCAGAAGCTCTGAATTTTACACTGATTGCAGTGTTACTTCAGCTCCCTAACTCATGTAACACACTTTGGGAAACAGGCTAATGCTTAGGCATTCAGGTGAAAGGACTGAAGAGTTTCTGAACAGGAAGGAACTTTTTTAGCACACAAGGATCAGGTGGATCATCAGCCTTCACCCAGGCACAGCAGAGGCAGATCCACAGCCAGCTCTTCCAGGCTCTGAATGACTCCTAAGCCAGACAGCTGCCACGAGACTGTCCACAACAAAAGCTGTCATTTCCTGTCAGCAGTCACTGCCACTGTTCAGATTTTTGCTCGCTATTTTTTTTTTCCCCCAAGGTTCCAAACCCAACTGGAATCAGCTAAGTTCCTAACTGACTGATTTTTGAAACCACCATCCAGTCTCTGAAGAAGCCCAGTGGAAAATCACTGGCAGAGCTTTTCATCAAGAGATGTAAACAGCCACCTCAGTGAGAAGGCCAGGCAACAGGAGGAGGGACACACTGGACTGTTTTATAGGAATGTTGTAGTTAACCCGCACAGGGTGCCTTTGTATGAATGCCAGAGTGCACTAATAACACATCACTTCTTAAATGTGCTTCACAGACATCTCACTGCAGATGTGGAACAAAGAAGTTCCCTGCAAAGGAAAAATATTTTAGGTCTACCCATCTCATCCTCCGTTTCTGGCAATATCTACTTTTGGGTACAATTCTTTCTAGGTTTCTTCCTCCTGAAATCATGGGTTGCTGCAGGTGCCTGGGCAGTGAGGGACGGACGTGCTGTGCCTGGCGCTGGCTGTGCTGAAGTCCCCATGTCCCAGCTCAGGTTGCTGTGCAAAGCCAGGCCCTTCAGGAGGTGAAAGCTGAACACGATACCTGCGCACGTACAAATATTTTGGCTATAAATAATGGGCCCTGGGGTATTTAGTTGTCCCTCCACAAATACAAACCTCCACAACTGTGATCCTAATCATGGTGTAACTCTCACCTGTGAGCAGGCTATTGTGTTTGACATCTGTGAAAGCCCGTTTCCTACCTGGGCCTGCTGCCCTCTCTGTGAAGTGTACTAAATCTCAGTGGGCAAAATAATCTTAACTGATAGAGACAACACAGTCTGGAGGCCACAAACATTTATTATTATCAGTGCAACTAAACACTGAAGTCCTTGTCTTGTGAGTTAGCTCTAACATGTATGTTATTCCACTGATTGTGGTGGTCTGCGACCAGATCCTATAAAAGTTCAAAAGCAGGAAATGTGCGTGCGTGTAAGCATTCAGGGAATTAAACAGTTTACAGAAATGAATGTTAAATGTCAGCTGTATTCTGAATGCTGAGTAATGTAAGAATGGCACATCTTAGGAACGTACTCAGATGTAGTACAGTGCAGAATAACATCCAGTCCCAAACTGCAGCAGTTCCTGCTGCTTCCAGAGTCATCAAGGAGGTGTGGCAACCAGTAAGCCAGAGTTGCTGATCTGTGAGTTGCAGCTTGGGATATATTTCCTTGATTGCTATCATTGAGCATCCTCTAGAGAAATCTCTTTCAAAGTTAGAAATAGAAATCCTCCAGTGCCGCTCTGGGCACAAAACTTTTGCTTGTTACTATGCAACTTAACTGCTACAGATTTTCTTTGCTTTTTGATGTAACCCATCTGAATTCCAAGACATTTTGTATAGTCAGTGAAGATACTCATTCCACCTTTTTCTTTTTTTTAAAAAAAGATATTCTTCCTTTGGTGACTCCTGCTTTGCTTTGCAGCAGCAGAGTCCTAAGAGATGGAAAGATTTGAGAATCATTTAATTTGAGAAGAAAGTCCTTGAAGGAAATTAATAAATAGATTGTACCCTGTGGCAGGGAGCCACATCAGCTGGAAAGTGCCATGTTAATGTTTTATTTTGGAAATCAATATTTTTTAGGCTTGCTTCTTACTGTCAAGATTCACTTAGTTAATGACATACGAATGTATTCACATCAATGAAACGTTCATCTAATTATTACAGGGACTGTGCTTGTAAAGGATTTTAAACTGCCTCACAAGGTACTGTAACATTTTCCTCTATGAGCAGCTCCTATGTATAATACCTAATCTTGCTATCAAAGCAGTCCTGTAACAGAAAGGGTAACCCAAGCATAATTACCTCCTGATTAATCGTCTCATTTGCATGTTTGCCACTCCACTGCCTGTGGCGATATTATGGTAAACACAGATGGGTTCTCAGGTTCCCCTCACATTTAGGTTTTGGTGCAGCTGCACGTGAAACCAGTGGTGGGAATAGCGACACACATGGAGCTGCAGCCAGTCTGGAGAAACCTGAGCAGAGCAGTTTCACCTTTATTATGTGGAGCTGGAATTCCTTAGGGGTTATCTCCTTCCCCACGCATATTTGGGATTTTTGTACTAATCTTGCCCTCCTGCATCACATCCTAAATACATTTAACATGTGGCAGTGATTTCCACTCCAAGTGTGTTGTTTGGGACTCATATTAGCAGCAGTTGCTGAAATGTTAGGTGTGTCTCTGTGATGTGCAGTGTATTTGGTTTCTTTGTAACGTCTTTTCTTTTTAGTCTTTTCTCTTAAACGAAGAAGTTAACTCATTCTTCTAACCATAATTGGATTCTAAGAAGTCTTCTTGCATTTCTAATGCTGTCTAATAGATTAAGTATATTTTAGTTCTCTGAACATCCAGCACAGCCAGAAATCTGGGCTTGATGGAACCAGTTATCAGATTTACTATGGCTGGTTCTGTATTTCATCAGTCTCTAGCCACGTTATAAAGAGATGCCAGGAAATAATGTTGTGCTCTATGATTTAAGACTTGCTTACACAGAGACAGACATCTGTATCCTTTTTAACTCTCTCCATCTCTTCTATCCCTCCCTAGATTAAGTTGGTTTGTAATTTGATGGTTTAGTTCCAGTGCTTGTCTGTCAAAAGCAGCCATATTCATCCAGTAGGCTGTAAAAGCAGGTGGTTAATATTATTGTCCAATACTGGAGAATAGTAGTCAGTCTTGATATAGATATCTGCAATTTTGTGTGGTTTGAAAAGAGGTTTTGCTAAGTATGTGCACATTGAATTCACAAGTTATTAGAAATTAAGTTGTCCTTTGCCACAAAACAAAGTGTTTCTGGCAGGGGCATGTTGTTTGATTTTTTTACATATATTTTTTTAGGTTTTTCTTAAATATTTTAAGTATTTTACATTATCATTTTAAATGCATTGCAAATACTCCTAAACTCCTTGAAAGCATTCCTCCTACATTATAACCAGGATAAAGCCACTCAGCCTCTCTTTGTAGTACAAAAAGCTGTATGGGTAAAATTGCATCTCAGCTATGGTGGAAGAAGTTATCAGTGATAAAAGTATGGCAGAGGTTTATTTATTTGTCTTTGAACTAATGGAAAATAAAGATTGTGGAGGAGGTAGGCACTTTGATTAGAAGCAGCTAGATCTACTGAAAAGGAGTGGAGTAACCTAGAGTAGAAATCCAAGGATTTTCACTGAGTAGATATCTGAGGTTCTTTTAAAAATGCACATAATGAAAGCTGTTGCCTTAAAGTTAGTGCAAAATTGAGTTAGATTGAGGTTTTGAAATAAACAGCATTTACACAATTCTGAGAGAAATTAACAGTGAAAATATGGGATGAGGAGACCAATGATGTGTACAGTATGAATAAAAGCATTGATAATATCACTCATTTTTCTCCATTATTTTTTATTTGGAACCTATTCATTTCTTTTTTTTTTCTTAATTTTAGAGCCACTGAAATCTGTTCCAAACTGTGTCCTTTACGTTCCGATTACTTAAATTTTTTAACTTTTTAACTGTGTTTCCAGATGCTATTAGCAGAATCCTTCAATTATCTACAGTGTAGCTGGTTCAGGGCTGGCTTTTCTATTTTCTCAAAAACTCTGGCCAGCGTGGGAAATTAAATTTAAAAAGCAGCTTGATTTACGGCAGCAGTGAATTTGCTTCCTGGACATACTCCCCAGGGCTCTGGCTACACTAGCACCAGAAAGTTTTACTTTGGGTTTCCTGGGAGTTAAACTACCTTGAAGCTTGTCATTCATTGAAATACACAAGAGATGAACTTCTAGAATGAAAAATCTTAAATTAAAATCAGAATACTGCTGCTAATAATCAGCTCTTCTCGTAAAAAAGGAGTTGGAATGTCATCTAGCATCTTCCTGCCTTTTATTTCTTTCCCTTTTTCTCAATTTCTTTAAAAAAACCCTCAAAGCATTTGGTTTTTAAGTTCTAAAAACCCTGTTAGTATAGAATTCTATTAGAATGAAAAACTCTAATAATAGTAGTATCTTTATATTGTATTTATATTAAGTAATATATATTATTCATCTAACTCCAATATAGGCTTTTTGAAATTATCATTTTCATTTATTGCTTCGCAAGAAAGAGCACTGGTGAATACCATTCATTGAAGTGAACGTTTTTATGAAGTTAAATGTGTTTCCTTGGGCAGCAGAAGTGATCTCTGCAGAGTTCTGGAATATGATGTCTGGTGATATTGGTGCCATATATGTGCTCATGCCACATTAACAACATTTGAAGGTAAATGGATCTTTGGAACCTGCAGCACAAATGATGTGCAGCCCATGCTTTCAAATGCATCATTTCATAATGTAAGTCTTTGTTGGAAAGGAGTTCAGTTTGACTATTTTGCTACAACTACCAGCTGTTACTCATCAGGAATTTTGTCGTACCAGGATCTGCTCTTGGACTATTTACCTGATTCACATGTAGTTCGTGGAACACCCATTGCCTTGTATTGACTTTCTGTCACTATTCATCTGACAGAATTTGAACCAGTAACCTACAGGTGATAGGCAATATATTCCTTAATTCTCAGAGTATTTGTATCCTACCACTATTCTGTTCATATTTCAAGATTCAGAATAAATGAAATTTCAGCATATTTATAGTCCACAGTTCAATATAAAGATATGTTCTTTGCCAGAGTCTACAGGTCAGCCTGGAGGTATTTCCCAAATTTCTCCCTCTGAAGATCATTACACCTATCTTTTAGATCGTGTCTACACTTTTTCATACTAAAGGCTCCAGGTGACTTGAGTGACTTTTTTTCTATTTGGTGTCTGGAAATACTTCAAAAATAAGCAAGATTTTTAAAACCTGTATATCTGTGCTCTACTGTGCTGACAGGTTCACATTCGAGCATGCAATTCCATAGCATACTTCTTATAAGGCTTCCAGAGCCTCATCAGCATCAGCTGGTAAAATTGCCATGTTCCTTCTATGCCAGCACAAGAATGAGAGTTTTCAAGGGAGGCATCTTTTGGGGTCTTTTAGCCCTTTGAAGGGTCAGGGGTTGGTTCTTCAGTATCTCTGTTCCAAACACCAGAGCAAGACTTAAAGATTTTAACACACTGTCACAGAACAGGTTTATATGTAAGAAAACTTAAAATCTTGAGTGATTCTAGAAATAACAGACATATTATAAACTGTAATAACTATTCTCAGGTAATTATATACCAGTTTCTAAGGTTCCTTAGTGTTTTGTTAAGTTGGTGAAACATCATTGCATCTTGTTTGTGGCTGTTTTGGTTTGGTTGTTTTTTTTTTTTACTTTGCACTCTCTAAAAAACATGTACATACACCTTTATTGTCTTTCTAGAACTGCAAAATATAGAAGAGTCATTTGGATGAAATTAATAAGCTAGCTTCAACAACAGACAATTCTTGTGTCCTTACTATTTTAAATATTTTGAAGACATTTGTTTCCTGCAGGTAATAAATGATTGAACTGTAGCTTTCCTTTCCTGTGCCTCCTCCCTAGGATGTTAGATTGGATTGAGGTATTTTGAGTGGTTTTTACTAGTTTGTTTAAACAAGAAGCTAAAACCAAACAGGTAAATGTAAAGGAACAGCGTGTGTCAAATCTCAAACCATTAACTGAAAATTCATTCATTCAAAACTCAAATATTTAGAATTTATCTTTCCTGTTCTTATCTGAGGGATGAAAATAGGGAGTACCTCTACAGTGAGGCATCTTGCATGTCATGTGCACCTCACTATGCTTGACCTTCTTTAGTTATGGGTTTTTTTGTTGGAAAGGTTGTAAAGGTCAAGTGATCTGTGGTTTAAGAGCTTGTTTACAAACCTATGAATAAAAAGATTTTTCCTTGGCCTCAAAGTGAGGACAAGGAAAAATTTCCTGAGAAAGCACAGAGATTGTTTTGTTAAGTAGCACGTTATCTGTACAAATTCATTCTACACAAAGTACTTAAGGAATGGTCCATCAAACAAAAGATCAGGTGAAGCACAGACATCTTAAGTGCTGGCATTTTACACCCAAGGTGTTGAACTGTGAATGGTGATTTGCGGTTAAGTCAAAAGATTCTCACTGTTGGAATAATGGAAAAGCATCTTTTTGTTTGTCTTTAGAAGCCACTCACCTATTTGTTCTATTTGGGAGAAAACTGAACGCTTAAAGGCAGGGCTTGGGCATCTCAGTGTTTTGCCTGCCAGGAGCTCCCTGTGCTGTTTCAGGCCACTGAGCTTCCCACTGGATACAGGACTGTTGAGGAAAAAAAAAAAAGGAGTCTCTGATAACAGGTTGATATAAAAAGAATCTGACATAATCATATTAGGATGGTTTATAGTGCAGCTCATTCTACTGCTGTTTTGTTCAGTAACAGTGACATGTGTTTTTTGGAATAACTCCACACAAGAACAGGAAAAGGTTCTTGAAATGAGGTAAGAAGAGAAATGCTCTCTTCCTTAGGATGTTCATAAATAATGAATGTAGGTGTTTTCCTTTTTTTTAATGGTGAACATAAGAGAGTGGCATAAATCCCTGATTGTGTGATGCCTTTGCTACTTGCATTTCTCTACTCTGTCTGATGAATACAAGTTCTTACAAGGAAACTGATGCATTTCCATGTAGAAAATTAGTAACAGACAAAACTGCTCACATTCATGCATCATCAGCATAATCACTCACATATCCCAACTCCAGAAATACCTCATGATGAGAGGGTCTCCACGACTTCACTTTCTTCTCTTTCTTCTGCCACCGCACAAAGTAACGCAAGCTTAATTTTGAGCATGTGAAGTGAATGCTTTCTGATTATTCAAAATGCAGAGTAGTGTTTCTGCCAGGACAGTGAGTCTGCATGGTGGGGAATTTCAGCTGATGGCTATCTCAGAGTTGGTTGTATAAGCAGCCACATAAAAGAGGGACAGGCATGGCATAAATGGATGGAAGGTTTTTTTACAAGAAACCATGAGCTGGTGGTCTAATATAATCTCTGTTGATTCCCCAATGAGTAAATGTGGTAGTAATTTCTGTGTCTCAGTTGTTACATGAAATTAGTCTTTCTAAGATGTGTATGGTTTGTATAAATGAGATGAGTAATACCACATTAAAAATTTGAATTGGTCTTGATGAATGCCCAAAGTGGTCTAGAATTCCCTGCTAGTTTCTTCTCTCTTACACACTTTCATATGAATATGTTCTTTTATAATGTTAATGAATCTTTAATAAAGATGGGCCTCAGTAAATTCAGGTAGTTCCTAAAAACATCTCTGCTGATACACAAGAATCACTGGATTCTTCTCCCTCTTTTTTGTGTCACACATCTCACTTCTAGCCGTCTGCATTTTGAAATTGTTTCTGGTTTCTCATTGCAGAGTTCTGTTCTGATGGCCCCATGATTCTTCCAAAGTAGATGCACAAAATCATGTTTAAACATGAAGATCTTTTTTATTTTGCCCAGTTTTCTGTTAAATGGTTACCTGTGTTTTTAATTCATGTTTATTTTACAAGTATTTATAGCGTGTCAAGAGTGGTAGATCTGGTATAACTGTCCTGAATTCTACGGGGAATTAAATGCAGTTCTTGTTAATTTGTTTTGGGTTTGGGTTGTTTGGGTTTTGGGGGGGGGGGTTGTTTGTTTTGGTTTTTTTTTAATGCATTTAGAGCTTATTTTCTAGAAATGAACCTCTACATGCAGTTTTTCAGGACCATTTTATTCAAGGCATTCATTCTGTAAAGAGAACTGAAAACGTACAGACATCATCATAGAAGCAAAAGTTAGATAAATGCAAACAAAAGTGAAGTAACTGATGAGTGAAAAGTCAGTCACATTGTATGTGGGAGGATTAATCCTCCCTCAGTATCTCAGCGTTCTCCTTTGCATCATGTTTCTGGGTACAGGCATTGTTTCATACATATTTGACTTAAAAGTTTCGGTAAGCTTAAGGAAGACCTTCATATTATATTTTCTTCCTAAATTGGGATAGGAAAGGAAATAGAGCAAGACATTTTTCTACGTCCTGTAATAAAGTTTTCACAGCTGTGCTGTGATTGTTCACAGACTAATGCATTCCCTAAGGAGAAGTTCCAAATCCCATTTGAGATTAGTGGAAACCTTTGGATCCTGCTCAAAGTAATAGAATAACGTGTAATCTTTATCATAAAGTGTGGTAGCTGTTATTTCATCCTTCAAAATAACTTCTCTGCATCAGCGTGAGAGGACGAACGGCAAACAGGCATTGCAGCAGCAGAGTCCAGCAGATCAAACACCTACCCAGTGTCCTCCAGGAAACTGATGAAACAGTTACAGGAATTGTGTGCCTTCAGGTTATAAAAGGCTTTTGGCTTTGCGTGACCCCCAATTCAGACTTTATATTTGAAAAATAGAGCATATTGTACTAGTTTGTAGGGGAGGGTTTACAGCAAACTCCAAAATCAGATCCCTAAAGTATACATTTTTCCCAGTTTTTAAGCAGAAGTATTTCTGTGCTGTCACTGATTATTTTTTTAACAACTGCTTTTGAAACACCACTTAGGTGCAGAAAAAAAAGAAAAAGGCCAAACCATCTGATGCACTTTGCCTTCTTTGTTGAAGTTCCACTGAGTCATTCTGAGATAAATGGAATTTTCTTCTTCAATCCAAAGCTTAATTATGGTAATTAGCCTGTGCAATTTGTAAAGTTTGGCAGTCAATTCAGCTCCTAATATGCATAAGCCTCTTTCTGTTACAAATTGAGTAGGTTTAATCAGTTTTAAAAGGACAGTGTCTCACTATGTCTGCATGGCACACTCTTAGATTTTCAGATTGGTTGTTATTCCAAACTCTGCTACATCATTAGCAGTTTTGATATTTTTAATATTCATGAAGCTTTCATTTTAACATTAATCCCCAGCATCTGTGATTATGATGGGTACTTTTGGGAGCTGTCTATTGTGTGTCTACTGAGAATGAAAAGCCCAGCAGTTCCTGGCAGTAAATTAACCCTCACAATGCCAGTTGGTGCTGAACTCCTTTTGAAATGTTGCCTTCTGCTATGTTCCTTTCTATTCAGATTTCACACTAAGCTCTGGTTCCCTCAGCAGACACAAGCTTCATTTCATCCTGACAGCCATCTGTGACACTAAGAATTTTTCCTTTTTTCATTCAAAGAATGTATCTTTCACTGTGTGCCTTTTCCCCCCCAGATTCAGTATGGTAATCAAAAGGGGAGAAAAATAGGGTTCATAATGCAGATTTCTACCTTAAGGGAGAGGATGAAGGCATTAAAGAACGTTATTTTTTTTTTTTTTATTTAAGGAAGGGAGAAGGTCGTGGGTTTTGTTTTTTGTTGGTGGTTTTTTTTTCTTGTTTGTAGGATTTTTTTGGTTTTTGGTTTGGGGTTTTGGTTTTTTGGGGTTTTTTTGTTGGTAATATTCATGGTAGAATTTTCTTTAGCAGGCGAATTTTTGCTAAATTTCAAAATGTGGTCATACGATGATCTTTGGCTGTGCAAATGAAGTCTGATGAATGAAATACAGGCTCTGGGTACTGTTTCCCTCTCTGCTGCTAATTTGTGGCATAAAGCAAATTAAGCCTCTGTCAGTTTTGCTTCTTTTCTGATTTAGAACTGTAAGCATTTGGGGGCAGAAACCCTCTAGCATTTTAAAGTGCAGTATCATATTGCCTATTTTAGATGTGCAATTTTAGCTGCTTATCTAGATGACAAGTACTTGATGAATGAGTGCAGACTCTTCCAGTTGTGGTTTTACTTGGGGTGCTTTACATCACTCTGGAGGAGCTTCCCACCATAGGGGGTGTAGATTGCATCCAAATTAGGATGGCAGGAATAGATAGTGTAAAATATGTACGCTTCCCTTTCCTGGTGTGCAAAGCATGAAGATGCCAGCATGGGCAGGGCATGAAAGTCCAACAGAATAAAATAACATTATTTACAGAATGTTTTTATGCACTATCATGACTGTAGTAAGAATTCTTCACAGCTTGTCAGACTTTGTGCCAGACATGGGATTGAATATCCCGAAGAAGTTCTGATAAGTTTGGGGCAGCTTTGGGTTCCTCTGTAGGATCTGTGGGAGCCCGTGTAACGTGAATTGCCTAAAGACTGAAGTCTCTCTTGGCAAGCATCACCTGCTCCTGATTGCCTTAGCAGACTCCCCTCCTGGGCTCTGCTACCTGATCACACGAGTGCAGGGCTGTCAGGATTTGCTTTTTCTTCCATTGTTCCAAACCCTCTTTGTCTCAGGCTGCTCAAAGGCTCTGCCTGCCTGCTTCAGAATGAAATGAAATTTCTGTTTTAAAAATGTGTACAAGTAGGTGGCTTTTAGCACATTGTAAAAGAAAGGTGAAGGATTCTTTTGTCTTTATGCATCAAGCTTTTTCCCTAAGGCTTCTTTGCTATTTACTAAAGACATATGGGTTTAATTACATAATTTTGGAGAAATACAGTTGTGGGTAAGTTGCTACCCTCAAAGACAATTGGCCTGTCATTTGTAGCCCTGGGTTGGCCTTGCTGCTGAAACAACTGTACAAAGGGTGAGGGAACTTGCCAGCACCTACTTCCAGCAATATGGGGAGCACAGAAAGAGCCGTGTCAGCAGTAAATGGAGTGAGAAAGTTGGGTGTGTACTGCAAAACTAATATCACCAGCCAGAAATGAGCTGCAGAAAAAGAAAGAGACTGCGGTGTGTTGATGATGACAAGTGTTTCTGATGCCCTAATGGGACAGTCCAGAATGTCTGGAGCATTAACAGAGACCAAAGCTGGGCACACACTGGTATGTTTAGTGCTGGATTGTGTGGTGCTGCTTCAAAGCTAGTCTAGGCATCCAAAAAAGCTTAAAAAATGTGCTATCATTGACTTTTCTGTACTCTTTCAATGTTTCTAGCAATTCTGGCAGCAGGACCACGCTGGTATTTGAGTGTCTATCAGCAGGTGTGCAGTAGACTATGTTCACAGTAACATGTTCTTGTGTCACAGATCTTAAGATTCCATCTTCTTCTCCCTTCTTGCATCACAACAGTGCAGAGGGCAGCCCTTCCCTTGGTACTGCTATTATTGTTTTCCTCCCAGCTGTACAGCCTTTTCAGAACAAAGTCCTTAGCTCAGGTCTTATGTTTTTAAGTTTGACATATTTATGCATTCTCTTAGTAGTCATGCTGTTTGTAATACCCTGGAAATGTCCTATAGGTAGATGCAAGTGCAAGAAAGCCCCAAACCTTGTCTCTTTTCTTCACCTTACTCGTTGCATTGTGTTATGCCTGTAGCTTTTCTCTGGTGCTTTCTGGGATGTACTGGATATTCTGCTCATGTTTATGGGCTTGCCCGGGCTCCCTGGTGTCTGGGAATACAGGAGAAGCATTCAAAATCTTTTCTCACTGTCTGGACAACATTTTGAGAAAGGAAAGTGAACATGCTGGGAAAGCTGCAGAGGTATTTCTCAAGCCCTATTTACCCAACTCCGTGCCTTCCCCAGGATGCATTCTGCACCTGAGCATCATCTGTCCTGTTGGTGAGAGTGGAACTGGCCTCCTTCATGCAGTACCTGTCTCCCAGCTTGGACATTCCCATTCATCATGCCAGAGGCTGCCCTGAGCTTCCCCTGTGTGGGACATAGCTTGAAACCTGTCTCTTCAAAGTAAGAATACCCTGCTGCTCCCTGCCTCTTCACAAGTTATGTGGCACCTTTTTCACTCCCTTGGTAGGATACCTGTTAAGAAGTGTGTTCTACCAGTGTAAACTCAGATTCTGCAGTTATCTGATCCTAAGCACAGCAATCACAAATAACTTCAGGTACTGAGGATGGAATTTAACAGAGGTTCAGCTTTTGTTACAAAAAGAACAAGAGCTTTGCAGTCTAATAAATGAAAGAAAGGTGACGGCTGGAATTTGATTTAAGGAAGCAGGACTTTAAAACATAATTCCTTCTGTGTAATTTAATAGCCATTGAGGAAGTACTGGAATCTACAGTATGTGGTCTGTTAATCTAATTAATCTACCCTAAAGGTTAAGTCACACAACCGACAAGTATAAGTGGATTTTGATCAAGTTTTACTGGCCCTATAAAATATCAAATATATGAGGATGTCCAGATTTACTTGTGTTTGCATTGGAAGTAGCTCAACTTTGTAAGGTCATGTACTGATGTACGTGCACACACAATTTTTATTTAACTTTCTATTTCCAAACATAACATGCTGAGGATTTAAGAATTGCTCTTTATGACGCTGAGTGCCATTGAAAAAGTACAGCAAAAAAAAAGGGGAGGAGAAAACTGCTGTTCTTTGCCAGTAAAGGTGGGAGTTAAAATGAGCATTGAATGCTAAAGCCTGTTATTTTTAAGGATGTAAAAGAGGATCCCAGTTAGTTCCTGTGTAGCATTTGGTGTTCCACAGGTTGTTGTCCTTGGTTTGCATGTACTCTGTCATCCTGAGAAACACTGAAATCAAAGACCAACCTTCTGTTCTTAATTTTTCTTCTGTTGAAACAGACTCCTGTGACAATGACTCTTCATGAGAAAGATTGGACAAAGTTAATCTTTTTCCCAGAGTTTCAGATGAGAACAGCTCAACCCGTATCTTGCAGTAATCTAAATCCTAGTCTGACCTAAGAGAAAACTAGTCAGGTTCTTAACCATGCCAAGTCCAGGTGAACTTTAATCTATGCAAATTTGTAGAGGAGTTTGGGTGACAGAGATTTTCCCAATTGTTTAGTTTAACTCTGTGTTCTCTGTTCTGTCAAAACACAAATTCTGCCTCTCTCTCCATGAATTTCAATAGGTTTTCTGCCTTCCTCCAAACAGCATAAATATACAACATTAGTAGAGGTATCAATGCTCATCTCATTGAAGCTTCTCATTCATTTGACAGTGCATCTGCTACTGTCACTGTTGTCCTGGTGAAAACACTGAAAGAACCTACACATGAAAGAGGAGTTCAGAAGAAGGGGCAGACTGCTACAGGCTTTTGGGGATCTCTGGACTTTTTATTGCCTTCTCCTTCCCCCAAAGGTTTTGGTTATCTACATTTCATACCAAATGTTCCTGGTGAGGCTGGTGCTCAGGTTTGTCACAGGAGTCAGTTGTGAGTGTGGGCACGTCGGCAGACACACTTTCCAGGAAACCTCTCAGATGTATCACCGGAGTTGTGTTCATTATAAAATGCAAATTCATTGCTTACCATAGGAGAAAATTATGTAATGAGGCTCTAGAGAACATAAATATTTAAACATGTTTTTAAATACATTCAAATATATGTGTATGGAGAGGGGAGGGGTTAGTGGGGGCAATATATTCAAATAAACATGTTCGATATTCTATTGTATAATATATCAACCCTGCAAATTCATACTAATTAGTATTTTGAGCTCTCATGGTGTTACTAAATCATTGGCAACAGATGAATAAAATGTTTAGAAAACTTTTTTTATGATCTTATTGGTGCATTCACCCATGTCAATGACCAAAATTTATCTTGCTTTAGCAAATCAACAGATTTCTTTCTTCTGCTAAATGTTTTTGGCAACACAGATGGAGAACACAGCAGTCAGGGCCCTGCTCAAAGGCACCAGATAACTGAATGGGTTACTTCCTACATTAAAACCAGCTTGTTGACTTGGCAAAGAGCCCTGGTCAAGTAATACAACCATTGCTGCTGCCATTTGTTAATTCTGCATAATTAAACACCAATTATACATAGTATTGTTTTCTAGCAGGCTCCTCAGCTGGCTTTTCTTTTTTATGGTTCTGTGCCAGTTTCCTTCCTTATTACTAAAAAGGGCTTTTTATTTGTTATTGTAATTAGGAGGTTTAAAATACATCAATTTTTTCTAAAGAGAGAATAGTAAATGATTATGGAAGTTGGCATATCATTTTACAGGAAAGACATTGCATATAATAGGTATTTTGATTTTTTTGTGTAATCTGAGGAATCTGCACTGTACTATTATAGGGCTCCCCAGAACAAGTCTATTAGTGAATTTGTAATAATAAATGAATGCATTTACAAAGCACTTTCAAAGTCTGTCTCTTTTAAGACACTGGGAAATTCAAATGTAGAACCAATATTAATTTCATAGCACTTTTATCCTCATTTAGCAAGGCTGTTAACCACATGGCTAAGTCCTATTGAAATGAACAAAATATGGGCTTAACTGGTGTTTTAAAGGATAAACCTAAATGTCTGTTCAGTGTTCTGCTACAGTTGGAATATTTTATGCATCTTGTCATATTGCTCAGTATTTGGAGACTGTGTACCAAGGGAGGTTGTTGACTGTCTTGGTGCTTTTAAACTGTGTTATGGCCAGTGATGAGGCTCCATTAGTAATGATGATGGAGAAACTTCGAGAAAGGTTTTACCTGTGTTACTGGGAACAGTGGAATGCGAGGAGCAGAAATTTAGAGGCCGATGTGATGCTTGTTTAGAGTTTCTATCTTTCCCTCAGTACTGAAGAAGGTGTTTGTTGTGTAGACTCAATATTTTATTTTTCAGCTACTTAAGTTTATAAAAATAGCCTGGAAAATGCTTTTTTCCCCCTTTCTTTATGATTGTTTATGTAATAACACTACCAAAGGGTACCATACAGCCAAAATAGGCATGGGAACTCCCTAGAAACTCTGTGCCTTATACAACCCATACATTTTATTGTTAAAAAAAAGGAAAAGAAAAGAAAAAAAAGAGAGAGAGAGAAACTTTCAGGCTTGATAATCATTAGAATTTAAAAGCTCAGGAGGGATGTTAACTGAGTCTATTACTCTTAATCCATGGACTGTTCAGCTGTCACACACACATACTGAATCTGTATGCAACATCCTCATGAACTTTATTGAGAAGTGTTTCTATGACTCAGCAGCTGAAGCTCATTTCTCAGCCAATTTTCTTTTTCTTCTTATCTCCTTGTGACTCAACTCTTGTTATCTATCCTTCCCTTCCATTGAGTCCACAAAATTATTGACACCCCAAATAAAAATGCAGAGTTTTAAGCTTGGCAGTTCTTCGTTCCTCCTTTACTGGATCACAAGTCAACTAAATTATAAAGAGGAGAAGATGCGGTTTCCTGCTTATCCTGCAAAGTCATGAGGTCAATGGGACTTCCCACGGCACATTATAGAAAGCACAAAAGACTTTATAGGATGAGGATTTTGGTTCAAGTTACAGTTTTGTCAATGGAGCCATTTTGAGATGCAATTGTCAATAAAATCTCTCCTTAACTCTCTTTCCGGATAGGTCAGCTGTTTTGAATCATGTTGTTTTATGTGTGAAACATGTATTTCAGATTCCATAAACTCAGTAAAACAATACTACTTTGTCTTACTTGCTTTAAGGAACACATTATTTTGGCATCTTCTTTGGACCTGCTATTGTCACAGCCCTTATTCTTCCTGTCTTAGGCAGCTTAAATAACCTTTCATAATAATTATGGTTTAAAAAGAAAAAAAAGTGTGATTCTAGAATTTTTTTTCAAATTCATATCTAGACCCAGCATTACTACATCAGACATGTCTTCATTTTGAAACTAGAGCTAACTACAGCAGAATTTAACTAGTGAAACATTTTCACCGGAAAGCTTTCAGAAAGCTTCCTTTTAATCTCTTATGCTGAAAGAAATGTTTTAGAGGACACCAGTGAGAATCTTGACAGGAAGAACCAGTGAGAACTACAGTGAGAAAGAGGTAGAAAAGCTTTATTTTATTCCTCAATGGCAATCCTTTTAAACAGCTCTAAGCTCTGGGATGTTATTTATTATTGATGTTACAGTAACGCTCCGAATATGGCAGGTGTTGAATTGTTTCTCTGACATGTAGTCAAACCTGTCCCAAGTTTTGAAATGTTAGTTTGTAGTCTAAAGAGCTGGGATTACACCCCAGTTCAACAAAAGCTGCTGAAACACACAGATAATTTCTCTAGTAGTTTATGTCATTGATTTCTATAGTTTTGTTTAAAGAACACTCCCCATTCATGGCACTAAGATTTTGCTTGAAGCAATGTACCCTCATAAATCCTGTTTTGGATTAGAATAAGTGGGGAATACATGCATAAAAGTGGGTCACAGCAGCATAATGGATGCAGCTTGACTTATCTCGCCTAAATGCCAGTTTTTATTTATATTCACATGTACTTATTCATAATGTATTTATATATGCACATTCTGAGTGTATTTTGGTATCCCATTGATTAATTGTAGAATGATGTGATAAGGTGCATTTATAGTGCACCTGGGACTTCTTCCCTGCAGCCCTGCTATTGAGGCAAATCTCCTGGTGTCACCACTAATAGTCTTCCCAGGATCAAAGGTTGAAGGTCACCTGGCTAACAAACCATGAAGGTTAGAAGCAGGAGCATCAAACCATGAGAAAGGATGGATCCTCAGCTTTGCTTGGGGAGAGCCATTAGCCTCAAGCCATGGAAAGTCCCACAACACCAGGCCTTAACAATGTGCTGGTTTTATGCCTGTGAAAGCCATTTCACACTGTAGCTGGAGTTTTTCAAGCTAAATATTTTTCTCTGCTTCGGGACTCAAAAATTATATAATTCTCCTTCTCTCTGATTTGAAAGGAAAAGAAGAGGCAAAAATGTCAATATGTTATGAATAACTTGGGGAAAAAAAATGGAAGAGAATTTTACCACACAACAATGACACATGGACCCTCCTTATGGCATTTGTAGATGCCAAGATTTTTTTTGTCTGGACTTCTTTGTCTTGAGGATAACCTGGGCATGCTGCAGCTAGCTCAGCTTCATGGAGCAAAAATATTTAGGCCACATTATTTAATCTTTCCAAATTAGATTTTTTGATATATTTAAAATGTCACTAGTTCCTTAAACTACAAAAGAGCAAGCTGTTGTGTCTTCTTCACCTAGACATGATCCCAGAAATCAGTTTGGTGGGTGACAAGCAGTGCTTCCATATAATAGAGAATAAAAACCACACTTATTTTGCAGTTCAATTCTTAATACAAATTAGCAGAACCTGAGCCAACAGTCTTAGAAGCTGCTAATGAGGTTTCTGCAAATGGGGGGTTTGCACGCAGTGAGACACTGGGAAGAAGGAAAGTATATCCAGCTTGTAACATTTCAGAATCACAGCAAGTGGTATTGCAAAATGTCATGTTTAAATGCTGCTAGGGGCTCCTGTAGTACCTCAGAAATACCAGAAACAATTTTGGCATTAATTTACCGTAATACAAAAACTAATCTGTCGGGATGTTGTGTTCATATTTGCTAGGCACAGTTACATTTTGTAGCTTAGGTGTCTCATACTGTAAAAGCTGAGTTTGTAAGATTAAGTTGTCACTTGATCATTTAAGAAACTTGAAGAAAGAACATTTTAAATACTTAACATACTATTATCTCTCTTTCTGCCAAAGGAAATCCCTGTTGTTACTTCTAAGACACGAATGGTGTTATGTGAGAAATCATTATTTTACAAAATAGTGAATACCTATACAGGCTCAGCAAAGTGCTGGCTTTCAGGAGTACTGGCGAATTTATGCTTACAAAAGCTATTTCTTTTATGGAGTATAGCAGTTGATGTTTCTGAAGATGTAACTACAATGAAAATAGAGTTCCCTCTTTGAAGTTTCCTATTAGTAAGATAAGAATTGGATTTACACAATTCTTAAACATTCAAAGTTAAGTGGTTAAGAAATGTCTTAGATAAATGTATGCTTTATAACTTGGCAAACCTTCAGATTCTTACTGAAACATTGTGGGTATTGTAACTTGTAGTAATGATAAAGACATTAAGACAAATTTCAATTTGCTATGGACATATACATTGTATAATTCATTAGTCTTTTATTCCTAAAATCGTAAGACTGATAAAGAGAGGCTCAGGAATAGATCCACAGAGGTGTCTGGCATCTTAGTACCTGTCTGCATTTGAATACTATTGATCTGATTCTGGTAACTCAGCAAGAAAGTGACAGATGAAGATATTTCATTTCAAAAGTTAGCAGCTGAGATGGTTTCCAGGCTAGCAGTCTTTCTTTCAAGGTGTCTGTCACTCCTTAAGATTTCCCCTTCTTTAAGCTGTCTTGATTCCAGGAGCCACAGCATTTTCTAAAATAACTTCTCCTTTGTTTTCTTCCCAAGCAATCAGTCACAAACTGTTTCCTGTAAATTAAAAGAACTTTTGTCAGCGTGACCTTATTTGCTGCAGCACATACAAACTTTGCCTCAGCAATCAATTTTCTTCCACGTGCACACTTATGACTGGCACTAGGGTTTACATTTTCCTTTGTTGGGAGAAGGACTTGGAAGAAGAAAGAAAAATGGAAGACAGCAATCGAAGTCTGTATTTTATATTTGATTTCATATTAGCCATGTAAACATAAACCTAGATTTTTAAAGATTGAATGTAACTTTAAATGTAAATTTTCAAAAGTAGACATTAAATATAAGTCTTATTCAGAATGTTACAGATTAACTTTAAACATATTCAGAGGAAGTGAAAAATTTATTACATGCTTACTGATCCTTTCTTAAAATTGGAAATGCTTCTTTGTATGTAAATCAGCTAATTATTTATTGGTCTGGAAACGTTCATAAAGGCAGGAAATGTCCCCCTTTGGGTTTTATAATATCTTTGGCTTGCTTGGTGCCTTTGGCTAGCTAGGCTAAAACTTTGAAAGTAGTCAACCTTGTACTATCAGGTAGCAGACTGAAAGCACCAGAATGCAGAGATCATCAGGGTATTGGGTTATTTACTGGTGTCCTTTTCTCCCTATATAAGCTCCAGCATTACAGGCTTTTAAACCTGGAGCTGGAAGCCTTGGTTGTGGAAATCTGAAGAGAGCAACTTTCTGCAGACAACTTGACTCTAAACACAATGGCCTCTCAGATCTCCAGCTTTAAAATGGAGGTGACAACAATACCCTCCTCCAGCTTGCAAACTTTGGGGGGAAAAAATATTAATTCACACTTGGAAAACATTCAGCCGTTGTGCCTGCAAATTTACTGGTTTTGAAGAAGTCTGATTCCTAATCAGCATTCAGTGTCTACATACATCCAACAGTTTGTACTTCAGTTGCTTGTTGACTGTGCTATCATCTGTTCTCTGCACTGGGAGAACACTCGGATAGGGCCATGGAATTAATGACTTAAGATGTGCCTGGGAAGTTGTAATAAGATCGGTTGTGCAGCTTCACTTCCACAATTTCCGAGGTTTCAAGTTTGTGGCTTTGTGACCATAAGACTGTACAGGAGGGTTTTTTTTACTTGCAAGGGTTTTTGGTTGGGAGTGGTGGGGGGTGTCGTATCATAACTGTTGCCCAAACTAACTGGTCACAAGGTTTGTTGAAGGAGCCTGTATCTGGCTGCACTTGTTTCACTGAGGCTCAGGCAGCAGTCTGTACTGTTTTCAGTGCTTGTTCATTATCACTTTATTTCTCTTGTCTCTGGATACCTGCAAAGCATAAAGACAGAGAGGAATCAGACTTACAAGGGATGGTTCTCATCCCCTTAAAAGCGATTCCTGAGAATATCAGAGGGACGAAAGTGAAACTCTGCGTTTTCACCCCTTCAGACTTTCTGCTTTTCTCCCCTCCCCGCCTGCCCCTTCCACGCTATAATTTCATCTCCTCCCCCCCCACAGCAGCAGCTGTAGCTCAGCTCTGCCGGGCCCCTGGAAGCTCCCCCCGGAGGAACCTCCCTGACCTCCGCGGGGCTCCAGCCCCAGCTGCAGCCGTCGGGGGCTCTTCCCAAGCCCAGACTCTCCCCGGGGTTGAGCGCTGCATGAGACACCCACCGAGGGTTTTACCGAGTGTCCTTGCAATGCGAGAGCCGGTTCTGTTTTACTCAGATATCTGTTTTCAGGTTGTTGTGTAGGTTTGTTTGTTTGTTTGTTTGTTTGTTTGTTTGTTTTGGGGTGTGTGGTTTTTTTTTTTTTTGGTGATGGAAATGCAAAAGAAATCGATTGTTTTCTGGAAAGAAGCCACAGACTGGATGAAGTGGGTGCTCTCTCTGCTCCCCCTCTTTTCTCCAAAGAGCTTAAATAAGATCGTAAGAGAAACTTAACCACCACCTTGCAGCTTCCTTTGACACGGTGACCTTGAAGCAGCTGAGGGAAGCCTTTGTGAACACGGTTTTCACAAAGATGTATCCTAAACTTTGCCTTATTTTCTGCTAACAGAACCTGAACCCTGAGGCATTTGAAAAAAAAAATGTTAGTGGTCTTTAGGCTTGGTTGGGGAAAATTTTTGCAGTGGGAGAGTTTTTAAATGAAGAAAATATATAAAAAGATCCTTGCGAAGGTTGAACTTTCTAAATACACATCAAATGAAAGAATAACTGATCAAATTGGCCTCCAAATGAAGGAGAGATGATTATTTGAGCTGTTTAGTTGAAAAATGAAAAACAGTTGCACAAGAAAGAATAGTTGTATTTTGTAAGGGGAAGGTCAAAGAAAAATACCAACACTGCTTCCAGAAGTTTTAAAAGATGTATTGTGTTGATAGGGTAATAGTTGGTATGTTGTGCTGTGTTTTGATCAAGTACTAGTTTATCTAGTTTATCTAGTTTATTCTTCACAGATTGAAGCCAGCTGCACAAAGTGCAGCACACCCTTTCTCCCCTTGGAAGAAATATGATTTTTCTTTCTTTCATTGATCATCTTTCTTCAAAACAGACAAATATTATGGTGAGAATCATGTTCTCTGCTCTCTACTTTTCACTGAGAGCAATAAGCAAAACACTATAAGTTGCCTGTGAAATCAGGTGTGTGCAGAAATGGAATATTTTTCCCTCACCTCATCTTCAGATACTGGTAGGCTGAAGAAACTGTATTCTCAGATACCTATTTCACATTGTTCTCTGACTGAACGAAGTTTCACAAGTACCCCAGAACCCCTTAGTTTTATGTAAAAGTGGCACTTTTTTTCAATTCTGTTGAAGTCCCTTTCAGTTCCTAGCAATCTACTACTTCCAGGGATCACCTAGTGTGTATTATATAATATTTCCTGGTCTGATTATATGAATGTGTCCTATAATTTAAGAACAGCAAATCCATTGTGCTATAATCATTCTTAACTGCAGTTTCAAACATTTATCATTCAAATGTTTTTTCTCTAAAATTAATATAGTTACTTTCACCTTGGTTGGATGATGTATATAAGAATGAACACAAAAGAGAATCAATATAGTCATTAACTGACTTGCCCATAGGTTATGATAAATGAGGGGCCAGCTTAAATTCGACTAAATTTTCTTTGATACTATATCATCAGAAAACTCTTCATGTGCCCATAGCATTTCTTATCAAGTGAATTTTTTTCTAGTTACAAATAGCCTATATTTTCAATTATAAGAATCCAAATAGTGGAATTGGTGTCAGTCATTCATATTTACAAAATATGGAATTTGTGTCCATGTTACAAATTCAGGTTATGAAATATATGTTGATAAATTCAGCTGAGTGGGATGAGGAAGGGCTTGGAGGTGTTTTACTCTAGTCTGAGTTTCCATAGAATAGGGTTTCTGCTATCACAGAGTCAGCATCTTTTGGATATCCTGCTCTAGTGTTTCCTATTCCCTTGCTAATCTTAACTAACATCTTAAATAAAGATGGAAGGAGTCTCAAAGCTATGTCTGAACCAATGGGTGTGAGATGCAGTTACATTTTGTCTACATATTAGGACAAGAGTCTGCTGTACACCAAATTCTGTCTTTTTGGTTGTCTTGAGAAAGATACCTCTAGTGGGAGGCTTCAAGGAGAGCAGGGAAGGTTTTGTCTAGGACTTTGACTGGGATGACTGAGGGGGCAGGACCCCGAGACATGCTCAGCCTGAATCTAGTCAAACATAATTATGTTCAAGTTTCAAGCTGATGAGAAAAGCCTTAACAGTAGCTTACCTAGGGAGCCTCCTTAGGCATGAGTGCCAATCAGTGTAAAACTAGTTAACATTCAGTCAATGCTTATGGAAAACTTTATTTATTTATTTCAGTTTCTTACCCAGTTTCCTTTCATAACTGAACATAAAACTTTATGTTGTATGTGTCAGTGGATACTTTTCTGAGACTAAATGCATTTTTAAAATCATAGCCATTTGCTGTAACCATTTAGAACTATAAAAACTATAAGGAAAACATCTTAGATGGCTTTTAATTATATTCCTTCTGGTGACGAATGTTTCTAGTTTTATTGCTCAGTGTTTTGTAGCTAAGAAAAAGTTCTAAAATATTTAACAGTTTTAGGAGGCCTTCCTGAGGTACATTTGAAATAGTCTTTACCTCAGATGTAAACTCTTTTTCAATGGCTTGTTTAATGCTGCAGTTGTATTCAGTTTTGAGCACTTATGTACACTTACAGCTTATTTATCTTCAGTGTTATACTTTCAAGATTATATCACAATTCCTTCATCACTCTACAGCTGTAGAACAACAGCAACACAAGATTTGGTAGAGTTAGATAAACTGTAAAGCTTGAGCAATGGGAATGCTGTGGTAGGCTCAGTAGCTTCTTTTCTTTTAAATTCCCTCACTCTCTTCCGAGGTTTTCTTTTTCTATTTAAAATATAAAATTGTTGTAATAAAACAATACCGTTCTGTGTTGTTTTACTTTCTAACTAGTGTTCAGTGTCAGATCAGTCTCTAGCTGGATGTGTTATTTGATCCAATGTGTTACTCTCTTTTTTTCGTATCTAGCACCTTCTGAAATTACAGTGTTTTTCCAGGAATTTTCTGTAGTCTGGCCTCCTAAAATGAAATATGATTAATTGCCTTCAATGTGCTAAATATGCTTTTCTTTCTTTAGGTGGTTTTTGTATTGTATTTGTGGTTTTGTGTCGTTCTGTTGTCTCCTTTTCCCGTAATCTTTCATACCTATATTCCCACCAAAATGAATAAAATAAACTCGAAGCCTGCAAAAACATTAGACGACATCCCATTTTGTTCCGTCGTGTGGTAGTTTTGTATGCTATTTGAAATGATCTTGGATATACCTAGAAATACTCAGTGTCACAATATGCTGAAGTTCCAAACTAGCAAACATTTAGGCACGGCATGCAGTCTTTTAAATTTATCAGTAGCAATGGTGGGTATCACTGAGTTGTGAACCACCGGGCCGTGTGCTCTTACCAGCAGCCTGTGCGAGCATGCAGTGCTCAGATGGAAGCCAGGGCATCATCTTCCCTGCTGGAATTCCAGTGCTGGGCAGCAGTCACCGTAGCCACGCAGGGATAAAGCGTCTCCTTCTGATTTTATGCAGTTTGACATGTTTAAATTTGCCGAGGATCTCTGCTAGAGGTGCTCGAGGGCCCCAACAATATGGAACCAATCACGCTAGAAACATGTGATATGTATAATGTTGCTTCAGAAGTATTTTTTACTTCCTGCCCAAAGCAGCTGCACCAACACATTAAATGAAGGTAGGACAAACAAACAATCAGGGCTTGCTAAACAAATTTTTCGGTTTTTTTTCAGGCCGTCACTCTTGCAGTGTTGTACTTTAGGGCAGAGGTATTAAAGCTGTGACCTAGTCAGCAATGACACACTCGGGAAACTTTCTACACGTAAATCTGACACGATGAATTTTTAGTCATCTGTGCTTCCATTTTCAGTTCACTGCTGTCGTGATAAATGAGTACCTTATTATGAGCAGCCTAATTTCCTGGTCTCTAGCACTATGGGTTTTCTGGTTTTGCTTTTTAGGGCTGGCATAGCTGTTTCCTTCTATTTGCCATTTAGTTGTTCTGGATTTACCAATGCACACACTGAAGCTTCTGATAAGGTTATGTTTGTTGGGCAGTTTATCTCAAAGGTCTAGTTGGTTTTTGACCTTAAATATGTGATTTGGTCCGTCTTTACCACTATGACATCCATCAAAATTTTGATGTGGCTGCTTTTGTTATTTTTACTGGCATTGTTCTCATTTGTGTAGTTTAAAACACATAATTTTTCAGTGTCCATACCTTATTGCTCTGGGCTTTGTGCTTCCAGTTACAGCTCTAATTATTTCAGGGGTTCCTGTGGATCTATTGAAGGTCCTATTTTGTTTCAAAATTACTGCCTCTAGCTAGTAATTCCTACACTCAATGTACACAATATTACAAATTGACAATATTTACAGAAATCTGTAGATCCTTGTAAACCCAAGTACCCCTTGCTGTGTTGTATGATTTCTTATCTGGTATTAATTTTGCAGAGCTGAATTTTGACAAGATAGAAGAGTTATTGATTGTTCCCCTCCTTGGCTATTTAATTTCATCATTGTTCTATTTTGTCTGCAGTTTAAGTTCATAAAGTTGGAGTAATTTTTGACCTTGTGCTTTCTTTTGAGGCTGACATTAATCACAGTGAGAAATGAGATTCCCAGCTGGAAGATGCTAAAGAACCATTAGGAACTATTAAATTAACTTACCACTATTTTATGAATCTTTCCTGGTTTAGACTGAGAATTATTAAGTTGATTGGGACATATGTGTATGTTTCATTATGAGCTAGATAGTAATTGCTAATTCTTTATTTGTGGCTCTTTCTCCCATTTCCCTGAAGTATTCACAGCTGTGCTAACAGAACCCTGCATACAGTCAATGGGAGCATTTTGCTGCTTTAACAAGAAAGGGCTTCAGCCTAATATCAAATTTTCCAGGCAAATGCTTACACGCTCCATCATTTGTTTTCTTAAGGATATGTTTTTGAGCAGTGAGTAGTCAGCTCAGGTAAACAAAGCAAAGAGGAACACCTGTTGTACAACTTCTCTCTGAGGCACAAACTCAAAAACCTCCTTTGTAGATTACATTTCATTACGCCCCACAAAAGCAGTAGCTCTTCAGAAGAGCTTTACAAAGAGAACTCCTGTGATCTGGTAACAAAAGACAAAGATTTTCCTGAAGTCCTTAACTCTACTTAGTATGAATAAAAGAAGATATTCTTTGGATTTAAAAAAAAAAAAATTGGGTTGCAAGTGAGAATCATTTAATACATTTGGAAGGTGAAGAGGAAGGGGAATTCTGGACAGACTCAACTTACTACCACTTTGCATGGATATGTATTTGTGATTTGGTGATGCTTGTAGCTTACTGTAAATTTATTCTTGGAGAGAAGTACTGATTGACATGGTATGTTTTTGAACTCCATGTCTTTTTACAAGTCAGTGTGAATATTTGTTTACCTTCAAAGTCACCTTTTCACTTCATTTCAAAATCATTCCTGTGCATTACCTACCAAATAACTTTCCTGGTAGGCCACAAAGATTTTAATTGTAAACTGCAACAGGGTTAAACCTTCACTTTTTTAATCCTTGAATCACCCCATAGGCTATAGCGTGCTTTTGCTTTGTGCTGAGGACAGGTTAAACACAATGTAAGTGGTTTTAGGTATGAAAGGATGGGAACCTTTACAGCCTGTCCTGTCTGCTGGTTTCTCTCTCATAGCCAAAGGGCTGGGATTGTGGGAGGCAAAAAGAAAGGGAAAACAAAGAAGAGCAACAACCAGACACATTTCCTGGAGAAATCCGTGTGCTGAGGGTATCAGTAATCACAATGTGACCGAAATCACTGTTAGAAGGTAGGAAACGTGTTGGCAACAGCAAAATGGTTCAAAATGTTGCACTTCTAAAAGGAGGGGGAGGCAACCCAACCCAGAACAGCTAGAAATGTAGCTAGGAGTGTCTTCTGAAACAGAAGGACCTGTGATTCTTGTGGTATCAGAGAGCGACTTCCTTGCTTAAATATCTGGTTTTTTAAGCTGACTTAATGTGCCAGTGCAGTCCCTTGCTGGACAGTGTATTAGGGCAATTATGTCTATTATTTCTATAAACAAGCATTGACATACATTGATTTAATATTATTCTTTGTGCTGAGCTCTGCAGATAGACCAGTAAAATGTAAATGGCACAGCTGTGTTGCAGATATATCTTTGACAACTCAGAAGATGACTTTGCACATACAGAAAAGCAAGGGAATGAGGAAGGACTTTCTCAGCTCTTGAATTGTGTACATCCCCTTCAATATTCATTTTTCCAGTAGTTTTAATTTTAAATCATGTCACTGTAAGGCTGCTGGTGTGTTGAATTAGTTCCTGCATTTTCTTTGTTAGTCATTAATGAGGGAAATTCATCACCTTCCTAAAGTTCACCACTCAGCTGAATAAAATAGGGGGTAATTAAGCATGGTAGATTTTTTGCTGTGTTCTATCTCTACAGTAAAAAAAAAGTGAACCCAGTTTTTTGCTACTATTTTGGGGGCAGCTACTTGTAAAGCAGCTGCATAATTCAGCCTCAAAACCTACTTGTAGGGCTGAAATCACAGGAGCAGCAGCACCAGGGGTTAATGCCTGGAGGACTGGGTGTAGTCTCAGAGAGTTTATTAAAATAGTTAGGGGATTATTGCAAGAAGTCCAGTGGAATTGGAGGATTGCATGGGAAGCTTGCATAACCAGTTCTTCAACTGTACATGGTATTAGTTGCTATTATTTAAATGTCTTGATAGTAGTTCCCACCGTAATCAGAACTTTCTTGAGAAATGTGTAAGTTTACTTGAAAGAAAACAAAACAAGGGATCTTTTAAGAGAGAGGAAATTCCCTACAGTAAGGTAAAATTCAGAGTTTGCACTGAAAAGAAAATACAAAATACTGATAAGAAATCTATGTCAGGTAGGTCTTATGCACATGCCATATTGAACACAGTCAAGATGACCGGTGAGCACTTCAGAACAAGTCATTTATTTTTGTATTTTCTGGAGAAAAGTTGCTTGTTACCTCGGAGAAGAAAATTCTGTTATAAATCTTGTTGTCCCTCCTTTGAAAATGGCTTCTTGTCCTTAATTAATCATAGTGCCTTACACAGGCTAGTGATGGGTCTCTTATCTACCCCTGCAACTAAAGCAGCTGGGGCCACCACCTGTTAACTCACTTCCAGCACCATTTAATTAGCCTGAATGGCTGTTACCTTCGGGTTTATCTGGCAGGGAAAGAAATGAGAGCAGATGCAGAGCAGGAGAGATCTACAAGGGACAGCGCAAGGAAGAGCTGGGAGAAGTCAGGGTGTGAGGGCAGGTGGACAGAAGGAGCATCAAAGTCTTACAGTGCTTGTTTATGTGCCCTCTGATAAATACCAAGTTTTGAGAATTGAAGTGTTCAGTCAGTGATGTTGCTGTGTAATTACATCCATGTGGCTTCCTGCACGACCGAGTCCACGTAAGACTTCGGCTTTAGAATTTGAAGTCAAGTGTTGCCAATCAAAAAAAAAAAAAAGGAACAAAAATAACAACAAACCCAACAATCACAGTTATGCTACTCATTTGCTGGGTCTGTGTTGAAGTTGCTAACACCTTGATTTTCTACCTACTTGATAAATAAAGAAATTAATTAGAAAGATAGGACAAGGTTGTTTACGGCTTTCGCATAACTTGAAGTCCTCACTCATTTACTTTTTTTTCAGTTAAAGACTGTTATTGAATGGATTGTGAAAATAAAGGAAAGGAAGGGTGTTTAAATAGCACCCACTACTGAGGTTTTGTCAGGGTTTCAGTCGTATACACTGTTCTTTGAAGACAGAATAAAAAAATCTTCAAATCATTAAATAAAAGCTTTCTAATTTCTTGTTTTAGAACAATCCATTTCTATGGGTGTTTTTGACACCATAAACTGTTCTTTTCTAGTCAGAAAAATGTCTTTTGTGTGTAAGGAATAACATTTCTGTACCTGTGCATGTGTACTTTTTATTTTTAGAATACTAATTGAATTACTAGAACATACTTGTACAAGCCATTAATAAAAAAAGCATTCTTTTGGGTTTTTTTGTTATTTACTTGTGCCAGTCCCTGAGATTAAGGACATTATGTGAAAGCAAATTCTTACCTTTTCCCCTTAGCTTAAATCTTTCTTAACTTTTAAAATGAGGCAGCTGAGCTGCGTAAATTTTTAATGAAGGACTTCTTATTACTTGTGGAGACTCTTAGCTGATGAAAATGGTCATAACTCCCTGAAGTTATCCAATTTAAACAAGTTAGCAGACTGACTGTGAAAGTCTCTGTAAAGGTGATCTATTAAGTCTTTTGAAAAATAATAGAATATTTCCTTTTCTATGATATGAAACATTAGTAAGGCTATTCATCAGATTAACCAGCTTTATGCTACATAGGCTTCTGATATGGAGCTGTGAGTGTTTACCAAGCTGTGATAGTCTTAAGGGTGGCCTAATTATTCCCAACTCTGTATATAGGTTTTTCCTTTTTGTTCCACATCTGAAGAATAGATCTACATTCTTAAAAGCTTGTCTGTATTTTTCTAAATAAGTATGTAATTTTAGATAGTACTTCCCTGTACAAAAATTACTTCTCACAGATATATTAATTTGATTTTTAATAGTAGTTTTCCTTTAGGTACTATCCTTACTTATACTCTGATGGCATAAAATGTTTTGTCATTATGAATAACCAAATGAAGAAACAGAATTAAACCAAATATTCCTTAAGACATATTGTAGTGTATTTGTACAATAACTCCAGTGAGAACCTAGACTAAATCAAAATAATGAAAAAAGCCTGGCTACTAATTTAGTTCCTCATCTTAGGTTTAGGTTTGATGCAGTCCCAGTTGGGCTTTTTTTTTGATGTCTCTTCCTGAATTTGTCTAGATCACTCGAAAGGAATCAATGGGAATTGATCCAATTTGTAGAACACAATTCTAATATTGATAGTAGTTTATATTCATTTGCTTCACCCTAATCTTTTATTAATGCTCATTTGCAAAATGCTTTTCATGCTGTTTCCTCCCAGTTTTGTACCCCCGTGCTGATGGTGATAATGAAATTTTGAGAAACATAACAAGAAATAATGAAGTTATGGATTTTGGAATTAAATAAGGTAACAGTTACTATTTTCGTAGTCAGACATTTCTCAGTAGATGACTTGAATTTCAGGTAAATAATGACCAGTGTAGAAACTCAGATACATGAGATTCCTACAGCAGTAAGAAGTTATGTCTGTTTAGCTCTTTTCAATTTTTCTTTGTGTCCACCAGGAGGATAGGCCAGGGCATCAATACTGAATCATTTGGGGACTTTTAAGGATGCATCATCAATAAAACCTGTCATGCAGACATATCTCCTGGTTCAAAAGAAGTGATAACCGATGGCATCACTTGCTGTTACCAGAGGGGAAAAAATTCACTGGTGACTTTTCTGTGAATAGCAAAACTGTGGTTAAAAGCATGTTTAATACAATTTTTTGGGGTTAGGGTTGCACAACACACTTGAATGTAAGTAGCTGCAAAAATAAGTGTGTCTGTCTGGTCCGAGGAGCTAGGAGAATGAGTAACAATACTAAATAATTAATATTTGGATTTTCTCATTAATTTGGAGAGTTTAAAGATACATAAATTAAAGCATGAGTGGTGTTTAGTAGCTCCTGATGCAGTCCAATAGAGTGGAATAACTTAGAGATTTCAGTAGAAATTTTATTGGAAAAGGCTCTCCACATTCATGTAAATCTTCGGTGCTCTCCAACTGCCATTGGACCCCCTAAATTTGTTCTGAATCTGTATGATTATGCCAAATCCTCTTTCTGCTTTGAAGGTGTCATCTGTGCTTGAGCTGACTAAGCCTGAAAAAGTTCCACCAAAAAGCTGGACCACTCAGTGCTGGTTAAACTTGGCACTCTCTTACCAAGTCAAAGTAGATGTTCACTGGGTTTTTTTAATGCCTTGAGGTACTTGCCCAACTTAATGAGTGGTGGCTCTGGAAACTTCTGTGGCAAGAAGGAGTTAGATATTTTTCATCACACTGAGGGGGTTCGCCCTCTCAAATGAGGCATCTTTCAAATGCTTCTGTGAAAGAAAAGTGTAGTAGCAATTGTTAAGGGGTGGTGGTTTGCTCCTTATTTTCTCATCAGTAGTCAAGGCTTCACTTTTCAACTTCCTCTTCCAAAATAAACTCATTTGGGAAAAGGGGAGGGCAACTCCATTTGACTTCTTCCTGAAGTTTTGCATAGTTACAGGTAAAGTAATTTTTTGTTGAATTTAATATTGAATTTTGTTTTGTAGAGGTTGGGGGTTTTTTTGGTGTTGTTTTTTTGGGCGTGTTTGGATGTTTTTGTTGTTTGGGTTTTTTTTCCGTGATGACTCAACCAATTACTTCCTACAACCAATTACTTCCTAGGCGTCTTTTTAAAGCTTAAGGGGGTTTTTTCCAATGAAAATACTCTTTTTTTTTTTTCTTTAGAGCAGCTAAGAGATGAGAGACCTTGGTTTGAATTCTTCTTGTCACCAAGATGTCCAGCCATATTAGAGAGCTATTTTGAGGGACATCTCTCTCTCTGTCACTTCTGTGAAACCTCTTACAGAATGATTACGGCATTTCTTTGAGGGGTGAGGCACCAAAATCAGCCTCTGCTTTGACTCAGACTGAGCTGAAAATTTTTCAAACATCAGGTGAATTGTTCGTGGTTTTATAGTTTGTTTGCTTCACATTTTCTGGCACGGCAACTAGTTCAAAAAGTGTAATGATGTAAAACCTTTTGTTATGTTTTGGAAAGCCAAGTTGAAAGTTGCCTGATTCTACAGCACTGTAGGCAAAGAAATATGTCATGTCTTAACATTCAGGCCTTTAACCACCCATTCAGCAGAGTGCCTTACACAGTGAAATGTGCCATCTAAGTCAATAGTACTTACTTCTGTTAAGTTTTAACAGGAACCTCCAAGCAAAGCTGGAACTTGTGACAGAGTAGAAATTAAATTCTACACAGCACAGAGGGCAACAGTACAAAATGAAGGACTTGGGTGCAGACTTATTACTCAGTGACATGGGTAGAATTCACCCACAGCAAGAACTGAACTTCAGTCATCATCATTAGGGAATCATTTTCAGCCAGAGATCATAATTTAACATTAGTTGAATATCATTTTCCATATCAGGTGGAAAAGTAGCATTTCTCGAAGAAGGAGAGAGTGAATAATGTCTGTGTAGTTTTAGATTGCAAATAACAAGTGCATTGTCACTAAGAGATATCATGTAAATACCAATAGTGTTAAAAAGAGACTAATGCACTCATTTCCCTTCACTGAGGGGTTGAAGTCAAGATATTAATGCCAAAGTAACTGCAAGTAGTTGTAGGCTGGTTTTTAAAGCTGCTGCTTTTTTAAAGCTGTTGGCTTTATTGAATGCAGAGCATTTCTGAACTGGAAACTGCTCCCGATTAAACTTCTAAGTGAGCTTTGTAAAGGGCATTAGCACAGGTTGTTTTGTGAGGTGCTATGAGGAGGGTGGCCCGTTGCTCAGAATACCATGTCTGAGGGACTATCTTGGGTAAAAAAGTTCAATTTGTTATGCAATTATATTTTGCAGATGACACCAGACATTACAGTGACACATGGAACACTTCCAGTAGCTTTCAGTGCCTCTTCTTCCTCCTTCATCATTATGAGTAGTATCTGGCTAAATCTCTGAGAAGGCAATCAATCTTTCAAAATGATGATCAGCAGGTTCATTGGCTGAAATCTCGGTCTGGGATTTCTGTAGTCGATTATAAACATTTTGCCTAAAAAAAGTAGGCGCAGCCTCTGCCATTTAATTTCGTAAAAAGTCCCATCCTTCTGTCCTTTAGTGCTGTAATTTAAAACTTTGACCCAATCAACCCTTGAATGCAAATGAGAGAGCAATCTGGAGAATCAGAGTGTTGATTCAGTCACTCTACAGCCATTTTCAGAGCAGATTTTAAAGTTGTACGTGACATTGGCCATTAGTGAGCCAGCAAAGATGAATGGGCCAATAAATGACCATATTTCACTTCTTTCATCTGCCAAGATGAAACATCATCTTGGCGTTTGGCCGGTTTTCTGTTGTTTGGTCTTTTATTTTCTTAATTTGCACGACACTATTTTGAAAGGCATGCTATCAATTCTTTAATTGACTTTTTCAAAGAAATATTTTTTGCCAATAAGTCCCCCTGAGTGGATTGGTCTTGAGGATTTTGGTTTTCTTTATGTTTTTCTTTTGCAATTCTTTAAAAATATTTTGATTTGTAAGGATGTTGTCTCTGTAAGATTGTTTAAAAAACAAATGGAGAAAATGAATGTTTGGCATCACATTTTAAAAATAAGATTGACTGAGCTAGAAAATTAGGCATCCAGAAAAAAAATAAAAATCTCCTTATGTTTTTTTCTATTTTAATTTCCTACACAGTTGCTTTAGGTGTTTTGTGAAAGTTCAGAATGATTTTTAGCAGCATGTGGATTTTGTTGTAAAGGAACAGTTACTTTCAGTCATTACAGAAGTCCAGAATATGTCTGTGTGGGAGAGCAAAATTTATCTTTCCTATTCAAGGTCTTTACAATAATTAATAAATTATCTGACACCTGTCAACAGAGAAAAAGAAATAAGCAGCCTATTGTTGTGGTAGTGATATCATTGCAAAGAGATTTGCTTCTTGCAGTTTTTTCTGAACAAAATGTTAATGCTTCTTTTTAGGTATTATCTGTTGGACAGTGCACAATCAAAAGTAAAAAAAAATAGGATTTAAGTTTAATAAACAGTTTTACATTAAAAGCAAAAATATGTAGTCATGTTGACGACAAATTCCTTTGGGTTGTGTTGTTTTGTTTTCAGAGCAAGTGGGATTTTCTTTTTTTTTTTGCTTCGAATGATTTAGTTCATTATTATGAGTTATCTTCGGGGTGCTTTGTGGTGTTTTGATCAGCAGTTTATCTTGGGGTCTTAAAACGTGTTCATTTATGTGTTTAGCTGACCAGCTGCCTTCCCTTTTTTTTGTTGTTGTTTTTCTATGTGACATTAAAGTGGAGCGTTTCCTTGCAATCATCTTTGAAGTGAGAAAATGCATCTTGCTCCTTATACAGCTAAACTGTTGCCTTTTCATGGAGGGGCTCTACCCCTTTCCCCTGCCCCATCTCCCCAAAGAGAGGTAAAGCAGCCCCCCTTCTGCTTGCCAAGACACAGCCACCCCCCACCCCCCCGCCTCCTCCCCACAAAGAGGTGAAGTCCCCTGAGTCTGTAATTGCCAGGAGATGAAGCGATGATGGGGAGTGATCACAGTCAATAGCTTTGATTAACAATAAGGTGGAAAATTAGCAATGCTAGCATTCAGCTCCCCTGCCCGCCCGGCCCCATATGCTCCCCGCAGCCTGCGCTGGCTGGTGAGCAGGGTGGCCACTGTGCCTGGCGGGGTGCAGAGGGACACTTGGAGTGGGCAGAGGGGGACGGCAGGGCAGCGTTTTGGGGACCCCCGGGCGATGCTCCCGGACGCCTTTCCCTGGGCTCCCCCACGCAGGCGGGGGAAGGACGAGGTGTGCCGTGCGCTGGCACTGTGGCTCTTGCTGTCATGTGTGGATTTAATTGTGTCTGGACGTGTTGTGATCAAAATGGCAACTACTGTTACTCCTGTGACCCCATCAGCAGCTCTGGTGTTGTTTCCGACAGACTCCGAAGACCTAGAGAGGGGGAACGACAGCGGGACACCACTCCCCACCTCTGATAATGGAGACAATTCCCTGGGCTACACAGGTAGAGTGCACCTTTCCAAAATATTCCTGACTACCTACTTCTGACACTTTCCACCTACATCTGCCATTACCACCTGTACACATTTCTTTAATCATCTTTGCTAGCTGGCTATCTTTCACCATCACCTTAGAAGTTCAACATTGTTAATATTGTTGGGAAATATTCTTGTGCCTTTTAACTAACCAAGATGACTGTCCTTGTGTGTGTCAGTACTTTTCAATTATTTAAATGTTTAAAGTAAATTTCTCTTGTTGAAACAATGCACCCATTATTTTCCTTTGAACTGTATATATTAGTGCATGAGGCAATGTATCTTCTCAGAGAAATTTTTTCCAAAGACCACAGGGATTTTTCCATGTGTTTATTTAGGGAATTTTTTTTTGCTTTGTTCCTGTTGTAAACAAAAGTAAAATATATTGCAGCAGGAAAGAAAATCCAAGTGAGACTAAACTGTGATTGGATAAAAATCTATTTCGTTGACTTCTGCTTTGCATAAACTAGGGAAATGTGTCTCTAGGCCAAATAAGAAAAGCCACAGACAAGCAGCACCATACGGAGTGATGCAGCAGTGATCTCTGAGGGACCCAATTCTGTAACTCCTCTGCAGACTGAAATGTTACCCAGCTCCAGGAGTCACGCTACCGACCACAGCCTGGGCTCAGCTGCAGAGTCCTGGGTCTTCATGAACTACTGAAGGTCCAGTGTGAATCAGATATTCAAAGCTAAGACAGTCTTACAGGGTACAAGAAGAGGATTGGCAGGTGTAAGAGAGAGGGAGCAATTTCTTGTCTATTCATAAAACTTCAGGTCTCTTATATGCCACTTAGAATGATTGCAGCTTTCATCACCTGCCTCTCACAATCATCTCTGCATGTGGTTTAAAACCTCGGCGCATAATTCTATTCCAGTTTAAAATACTTTTTTTTTTCTGAAAAGGTAAAAAAGCAAAGCAATGCAAATTTCCCCTCAGTCAAGATGCTTTCTTAGGAAAACATAGCACGAACTCTGCTTTATGTGGATTATTTAGACTTTTCTACCTTCTGAATATTCCTATTAATTTTTTTTCTAAATTCTCTCTTCCACTCTCCAAGTTTGGCACGTGTACATCCACTGATGCATATGGGGTCATCATATTGACAGAATATACCTTAAAGAATGCTTTTTTGATTCCTTTTAAGTTAGATTTTTGCTCTCAGGAAACAGAGCTGGGAATCACAATCCCTAGGTCTTGTGTTTTTAACAGCCACTAATTTACCTAGGACCACAAGTCATTCCTTTGTTAATAAAGTGGCTTAGTTTTACCTAGAGATGAGCAATAAGTTCTCCTTCAGGCCCCTTGCCCATTCCTGGCTTGCAGCTGGTCCTCAACTGGCAGATCCTCACACCCAACAGCCTCACACCTGCCCACGAGGCAGGAGAGGGGGCCCTGGGGGCCCTCCATGTCCCCTCCAAAAGCCCCCTTAGCCACAAGAGCAAGGTGGATAAGACTTTAGAGGGAGACCTCCTACTTTTTTCCTGTGTTTCGGAGCAAGGCTGGAGGCTTGGCACAGGACCTCCCGTGGCAAGGGCACTGGGAGAGGTGGGCAGAGGGTGCAGGGGCTGCAGGCAGTGCTTCTGCTCCACAACAGAGATTTTGTCATTCCCCCCCCTTGCAGGGCCATTTTTGAGGCATATAAGGCAGTGGTAGCTCCCCTCTGAGCATGGGGACATGGGAGGATAACCCGAGCAGAGCGCAGACCCTTCTGCATGTGTCCGCCCGTGAGGATCCTTCACCCTCATCAAGGTGCATGGGAGCTTTTGGGCGCTGCATCCGAAGAAAGGCCTCTGTGGGGTGTTGCAGCTGTTTAACCTGCCTCTCAGAGACTAATGGGGTCATTTGAGAGGGCTGACAAAATCAAACCTGGTCTAGTAGTCCCCCAGAGGCTCGGGTTCTTAACTCTGGGCCATATTTTAATAGGCGTTTTCCGAGCAAGCACGAAAGTCAGGACCAAGTTAGGGGGAAGCACAAGCTGAATAAAAATTAAAACCTAGAGGATGGCTGGTTCTTTTTAATTGGAGATTTTGTGCCTCTATTTGAGTGAGCACTGAATGAAGGAAAGACCAAGTTCTTCATGTATAAAGATTTAATGATCCAGTATTTTTTCTCCACTATGTAACAGTAATCAGTTGCACTATGGGTGTATACCTTAGTTTATATGGAAAAGCCATGTGGTATTTATTAAAATTAGTCCAACAGATTTCTGTAGTAATCAGTAAGGTTGTTTAAAAATAACATTAATTGTAATACAATCTTTTAGGTAAAGTTACATTTTTTTCTAATTAGGGGCCTAATATGGAATTCCCGGATTTTACAGAAGTATTCTTAGATCACTTTTGTCTTCTCTCTTACCTATAGAATTCCTTTCTCCGAATGGAAAGCCATTCCAGGAGATTGTTTGTACAGAAAATTCTCTGATTCATTCCTTAAATCACTTAGATTAAGTCCAGGATGTCTGCTCCCACGGGCAAAAATAATCAGCAGTTTATTTTTTAATTGTGTGTTTATCTTCAGGTAGTGTCTGAACGGACAAAACCCAAACAAGCTCATAACTGCTGTCATACTATATGATCATACATTGTTACTCATACAGAGAGCAGTGATGTAGGGCACATCTTCCTTCCAGTTCCATAGAAGTTAATCTGTGAGGTATATAAGCAAAGCATTTACTTGTATGGGAAGTTTCAGGATTAAAGATTATAAATTTTTCCTACATCTCTTTCTTTCCCTATATGTTTTTCATGGTGAATATAGGCAGCAGTTTCATACTGTTCTTAAGTGGACGTATGTGACTTGTTGGGAGTGTTTCAGGGTGTTCTCCTAAAGCCCCCTTTATCAGAATTATTTATTCTCCTAAATCAGGAGAATTTTGACCATCCCATTCGGTTTTCTTGTCTCCATCGTGGATATGAGCCCTTAACTGGAGAAGTAACCATATACCAAACAGTAAACACATCGATTTCAGGGGGAAAAGGAGGAGATGCTAAACCAAACTGTTTCAAGTTTGAAGTTGTTGATAAATTTCAAGACTTCTATTACAGGAAAATTATGAACTTCTATTTGACTTTTCATGATTCTTATTATGTCATAGGACTGAACTCTGGAATATTATTTTTTTTTTATTCCCCCTAATCAATGTAGTAAACTGGCATCTTATAGATGTTGCACTTTTTCTAAATCATAAGGGTCTTATTATCAAAATAATTATTACTATTTATTAACTGTAGATCCAACTGGAGAGGCTTTATATGCATCTATATTAAAGATAATCACTTTTAAAGAGTATTTGTAATAGATACAAATAGAGACTGACTAAATAACAAATCAAGAAAGGAAGTTCAGCCACTGAGGATTGTTCCATATGTATGACACTGATATTAGACTGAAGGAGTTTAAAGGATGGGTTTCTCTTGCATATTTAATACCTGAAAAATTCTAAAACAAAAAAAACATATAAGAGCTGATGTGACCACATAGGCATCATTTTAAACATGCTTAATCCAGCTACATCTGTAGCTGGATTGATCCATCAAAGGATTTAGGGTTAAAAAAGCCACAAAAAGTTTTAACTGCAACTTTGTCAGTTTAAAGAAATGATCCACAAAGATTTCCTTTTCTACATCTTCACAAAAGACCATTCACAGTGTCAAGGCTAGAATGGAAGATAATTGCATAGTTAATATGTGTAATAGCAAAAATCTAAATAGCTTTCTTCACTATGTGCATAAAGAACAGGCTAAATCACAATGATAAAAGCTGATGATTTAGATACTTTGTGTTGTATTTACTTTGTCCTAAGGAAGACATCCAAAGCAGTTTCCTGAAGTGCTGTATAACTATGCTTGTTTCTCTTTCTAAAACTGTAAGTGGACTTTAGACCACTAGAAGTGCTACAGATACCTAAAAACAATTGCAAGTAATTCCACCTCTCCATCAATTTAGATCTGTGTGTTCAGATGAGAATCAGTTGACAGGAATGTGCACCTGAGAATACAAAAAAAAAGAAAAAAAGGAAAGGCAAAGGAAGGCAGTGGAATGGAAGATGCAAGTAGGAATTCAGTTCTTTGTCAGGTTTAGGCTGTGGAGATGTCAGACCAAGCCTATTGTTTAGACAGCTATTTTGGAGGGTAAAGAAGCCCTAGAATCTGGGTCCTGGAGAAGAGTATAGGGACAAACAGAGAAAGAAGGGACTTGAGGAAAAATATCTAAGAGAGTTCCTGCTGTATATCAGAGGAGAAATATGGAAAATCATCCTAGTTAAGACACTGGAGATGGAGAATTTGGCAAAAAAGGTCATAGAAGGAAGAACCTTAAATAAAATCCCGGTTTCCAAGAGAAAGTCTTGTGATTACTTGCCAAATGGAGCAGATGATGTGTTGAGTGATGTTCCCTAGTGCTGAAGGGAGCTTTGAGAGCCACAACCCTGTAGCATGGAGTGAGGAAACCTGAAGAAGATCATAGGATAAAACTGTCTTGACTGAAGCTACTAAGAACACTTTTCTGGTTAATATTTACCCGTTAGAGCAGATTTTCAAGAAAATACTAAAGTAGTTAATATTTCCACATCAGATTTCACATGTGGTTTGCCAACCTGAATAGTAAATTAAATGTTCACTCTTAGCTAATGGGCCTCTTTTTTTCTTCCCCAAAATAGTGCAAGGGCAGTAAGTGTTAAGTATGAGCCTCAGCTATTTTCCACATAATCAATGGCTGCAGAGTAATCTCTAAGATTGCATTGTGCTGTGCTATTGAAGTGTGTGCATGCATGATATCCCAGGAAGTAGCACATTTCCTGTTAAATCAACTGTGACATAAATATTGGGGATCATTTAACAGATCACAGAGTATCACTTGTGCTATAGAGACCAGAATGATGGCTTGTTAAATTAACACTCTATATTCAAACATTTGCAGGCAAGGATCACCACTCCTCATTAAGTAGATTCATGACTTTTTAAAGGGATATTTCCAAATACTTTTTTTCCTTGTTTTCTCAGATTACTCTTCCAGCATGCAAAGGTTCCCATCTGTGAGCTGAAGTTAGTCTTCAATTTTTTCGCTCCTGATCTTAATAATGAAAATATTGTGGAGATGTTCTTTTCTATGATAGGGGATGTCCTCCCTTTTTCTCACATTACTTTTGTTTTTTGCTACTATGTAGTTTTACTACTATGTTTTTTACTACTACGTCTCCTCTGTGATCAGGAGAATTGTTTGTAGTGGATCACTGCTTGTCCCATGTCAAATAGAACAACTTGTCCTCAGTGAGCATTTCAAGATATCAAGAGGAAATCTCTTCATTTCATGGCCATTTCTGAGACATTTCTTCCTTAAACCCAGTAATTTTACACAGGTTATGCTATGCATTATAAAGTGCTCGTTTTGAAAAGTGGTAGTTCAGAAAACACATTCAAGAAAATACTTCTTTGGCATCAAAGGTAAAAATCTACACTAACACTGTGAGAAATGGAGTATTTTTATTTCTTTTTTAAGATTAGTAAAGATAGTAAATGTGCATACAAATTTTGTGGCTGAGAGGAAGAGGGGAGAGGAGAAAAAGCTATAATATGCAACAGGATGACAAGAACGTTGGAAAGAAAATTTGCTATTTCTTCTAAATTACCATCTTTTGTTTAAGGATTAGTTAGAAAGAATGAGCAGTATTGGGGAAAAGCACATGACAAACAGCAGCTTGGTTAATGGGGTGCAAAAAGTGCAGGATGAAGATTGAGGTTGCAGAGTGTGGATCTCTTTGATTTGGAACAGGCTGTCATTTCTGATGCGAAGCAGGTAGCTAGAGATCTCCAAAAACCACAAATATCTTATTTCCATACAAGAATCCTGGGTAAACTATTGACATGTCTTATATTGCATTGAGTTCATCATGCCAACAACCTGTAGAGCAAAACAAACACTTGTCTGCACAGCAGAACCAAGAGACATCTGACAGAGCTGAACAAATCACTAGATCAGAGAGCAGCCACATTAATTTATTTGAAGTTACAGAATCCTCGTTGCCAGTGGTAATACACAGTAGAATTCAGCTTGACTTTTACATCTCAGGATACATGCAAAGCTTGTAGTTAAGACCTTTTTCCGTAGTCTTTCTCTCTTTTAAAACTTACCAGCTGAGCAAGCGTGCTCTTGAGTCATGGGGAGAATGAACAAAGAGCCCCATGATACCAATTTTACAAAGTTACTTCTTAGAGTACATCTGCACTCTAAATCCAGGAACAGATGGATACTGTTATGCTTATTTAAAAAAGAAGAAAGAAAGAGAAAAAAAAATCCCCTGCTCCTGTCTATCAGCAATCTCTCTGTTCCTCATGTCAATCTAAACTGTCAGAAAGGTCCTTTCAGTTTTGTGCTTCTCTTTGCAAGCATTCTTCTGACACAAATACTGAGGATTTGTTCTTAATATGTATTAAAATATAGATGTAAATATAACACCAATCAATGGAATTGCCTGTCAATGATAGCGATGTTCAGGCAATAATAATTTAAGTAAAACTTATAGAAGCAATGTTGGAGCTCCCACTTACATAAATCTTGCACTGTCATTTTTTATGAAAAAGTTCATTGAAAATCTCCTCCTGCAGTTAATATGTCATGCTTCAAGGCAGAGCTTTTATTAAAACAGGAAGCAATGGGAAAATCCCAAGTTTCTTAACTTGGTTAGTGAGTTTTCTTGTAGCCATCAGACCAATTCACAGTGACACCCATGCCCTCCTCTCCCACCCCCCACCAAAAAAGGGAAAAAAAAAGCCACAATATTGTGTGAAGAGTTTGTCTAACAATTACTTTAGTAGTAGTAAATGCCCCTATATAGCTGAGAATTGGTCTAAACAACTGTATTTCAGGAAGACGAATTTTAACTTGAGAAGGTGCAGGAAAGGACTATTAAAATAATCAGGGAACAGAAAGCTTATTTTGACAGAGGCCTGAATGAAAGGGAGATGTGACTGCCATTTGTTGACAGCCTTCTTTTTTTTTAGAGAACTAATAGAAGAAAGAAGTTACCTACAGAGTGTGTTGACTATTCAACTTGAAGAAATTCAGTTATTGGCAAATAGCCTATCTTCAAACAGTGCTCAAAATGTGTGCTTTTATAATGCATGATTCTAAGCTTTTATTCATATGTTACCACTTCACAATAGATTAAGCAGTTATAAAATGGGCTCTGGGTAATTTAGGATAGAAATTTAGAATGTTATACTGCAGCAGGTTCTAGAGAAGTTTTCAGACAGGACTTTGAAATCTCTTTTCCAAAGATTTAAATTTGTGATAGGCTGTGATAGGCCATTCATGCTAGATTTGATTGCCCAGGATGAGCATTTTAATCTTGAGTTCACGTGTTCCTAATTAATCGTGAGACAAGGGAAATCAAAACAAAATGTGTTCGCAGCATTTTATACTCTCTCTTTTCCATTTGGGCTGTCACAGACAGGAACCCCTGGAGTTGATGAGAGGCTTTCTGCTGAGGGCCTCCTAGCAAGAGCAAAGACAGAGCAAATTACCCTCAGACACTGCTGTCAGTTCAGTGAATTAAGTATGCAAAGCAATTTGTGAAGATGTTCAGAAGTGCAAATTTCTGCCAGTAGGTCAAAAGATTATGGATTATCACAGGATGAGCAAGGTAAGAGGAGATCACCCCCCATCTTCATCAGGGTGTGTTATACAAGTGAGTCTTTGGTTTTAGCCTGGCAAATTGTTTTATTTAAAGAAGCAGGAAGTTCGTAATGCGCGCGGTTACATTAAATACATAGCTGTGAAATGCGCTGTATAGATGACAACACTCATTTATTGTGTCTACAATAATTCACTTTCCTGAGTAGCACTGAAAAATAAAAATGTTGAAATGTATTTTCTATAATTTAGGTATTAGCATTGCTGATAATTTTTCAAAATAACTACCATGTAGGATCATGGATTTACAGGCTAATTCAGGTTGGTAGCAATGATTGGAGGTCTCTAGTCCAGCTTGCTGAAGAAGCAGGGTTGGATATGAGGTCAGACCAGGCTGCTGAGTGCTTGATCCACTTAGGTCTTGAAAATTTCCAAGGACACACCTGTCACCTCTGCACAACCTGCTCCACTGCCTGCCTCTCCTCATAGGGAAAAAAAGTTCTCCTATTCACTCTGAACTTCTTTTGTTTTGACTTAAGCTTGTTGTTTCTTGCCCTGAGATGGACCACTGTGAAGAGCATGTCTCCACCTCCTCAGTGACCTCCCTGTCAGGACAGGCAGGTGACTCAGTCCCCCTGTCACTGCCTCTTCCCCAGGCTGAACAAGCCCTGGCTCCTCAGTCCCTTGGGCAAGTGCTCCAGCCCTGACCATCCTGCATGACCCTCTGGTGAACTCCTCCCGGTTTATCAAGGACTTTCCTGTACTGGGAAGCACAAACCTGGGTGCAGTACTCCATGTGAGTGCTGAGTAGAGGGGTATAATCCCTCTCCTTGATGTACCACCTGTGTATCCACACAGCCCGGGATGCTGCTGGCCATCCCAGCTGCCAGGGCAGGCTGCTGGCTCATGCTCAGCTTGCTGCTGGCCCCCAGCCCCAGGGTCTTCCCAGCTGAGCTGCTCCCTAGCCTTGCTGACCCAGCCTGCGTGGATGCAGGGGGTTCTTCCTTCCTTCCTTCCCACAGCAGGACTTTTCATTTGTCCTTGATAAATTTCATTATGTTCCTTTTCGCCCATTCCTCCAGCCAGTCTGACTCGGTCCAGGGGGACGGGTTCTCCCAGTTTGGTTTTCCCTGTGAGCATGAGGAAAGTGCCCTCCCTTCTCTTCTCCAGGGGACTGATAAGGACCTTGAGCAGGCCAGGTCCCAGGATAGACCTGGAGGTCCCTCTTCTTGTTGTTCTCCTCTGGGTAGGCTGCAGCCCATCAACCATTAACTTTCGAGGTAATGTATCATAAAATTTTTACTCCTGTGGTGGTTCACCCATCCAGACCATAATGTCCCTACTTGGATACAGGAATCTCATGGGAGACAGTGGTGAACCCAATACATGGAAGTCTAAAAACACAAAGGATTTCTCAGTGGAGGATTTCCCATCAAAACTGATCTCCCCTGTTTGCACTGTTTATAATTGCAACTCTTGTCCCAGCATCACAGCTTCATACATTAACATCTATCAGAAGATCCACAGTTATTTTTATCAGATCCCTCTGGAAGTGCTACCAGCCCTTTATTTCCAGCGCTTTGTGCGTGTATGTGATTCCTGTATGTTGCTTGTCCATAAACCTTAACAAGTTGAACCATCACCCAGAGGTGTTAAAACATTGTACAGAGCTTTTTAGAGGGAACTGTATTGATTTTCAGTGACCCTTGTATAAGAAAGGAGATGTTTTTCTGTGGTACAATTTCCTGGACAATATATTATTTATGGGGCTTTTGTCTAATCCTTCCTAAAAGGCAGTGAAAAAAGTACTATGAAAACTCACTGCTGCTTTCTTTATTGCAGAAAATCCGAAATTAATTTGCACTCCTAAATATAAGCAGAACCATATTTGTCTACCTATGAATATTTTGAAATCATCTCTTCCAAATCAGTAGCATTTTTACTAGATTTTCTGCCTCTTCTTAGACTCCTCCTTTTATTTCCATCAGATGGTTCATGTGAAGTAATACATTCCAGTTGCTTCATCCTCCTCTTTTTCTTTTTTTTTAAATTAATTTTCCTATTTTCATGGCTAATTTCTGAATATCCGTCAGAAAAAGGAGTGTTGCAGTTTGGCTAAGCTTGAAATGGAATAATCAGCCCATTCACACACTTGTAACTTATCTACTGAAAAAAAACCCCTCTGCAAAAACAGTTTTCTGCATTGATTTCTGTCTAATCTTCAGCAGAATAAATTCCTCTATTTTCCTTCTGGATTAGTGTAAACCCAAATACAAAATTCTGCTCTTTTTCTTAGGAACAAGTACCATCCAAGGAAAACCAAATTGTTTTTCAGTAGATTTAAATTTTTGGATAGCAAAGTATAATTTGCTTCCATTTCAGTAATTTTTTTTTGCTTGTGCTCTTGTGTGTAATGAGGCCTTTCATCATTTCAAATGTAGATTATTTTTCTTTAACTTTTTCTTAAAACCAAATGGATAATGTTGCAGTAAACGTTGACAGGAATCATAAGGCAAAGGAAAAAGAAGGTTGAAGGGATCACAAAATTGCTGATCAATGATTATAAAGTTAGTGTTCTGGATTTGTTACAAAACCTCAAATGGCAAATTTAGCATAGAAGTCTGGTGGGGGAGGAAAATGCCTGTTTCACTTGGAAAAACTACTGTATAATGTTGAAGTGCTACATAGAGTTTAGAGATCACTTTTAATGAACATCACATTAGTGCATCACAGTAGGCAGAAAATGGCTTTGTGGCTATTTTTTCCTTCAAAACTTTATCTGTTTAATTATACTTCCCAGACTATTATAAGATGGATCAAAAGATTGTTTGGGAAAGATACTGTAGAAATTTGTGGGAATACTGTGAACACTGTCGCACAGTATGCACTCTAATGATTTTCAGTTCTTGAACTTACAGTATCACATATGAGTTAACTGGATTTTTATTCAAAATTTAGATGCATACTTCTGGGTTTGTTAAGAATTCATTAATAAAATTGCATCCAGGACATGATCAAGACAATCAGATAGTATGCAAAGAGAAACTAAATAAACCCTCTCTTAAAAAAATTAAATTTAAAAATAGAGCTGATAGGGCTGTCACACTCAGCACTTTGTATACACACACACATGTATTTGAGGGGCTTTGCAAGAATGTGTTGAAATTTGGAGGAAAAAAAATAAAGATCTGAGTAATCACAATGTTTTGATTCCAGACAGTTCCTGATGGAAATTCTTCAAAATTCTAGATCTTTGAAGGTCATACTAGCCAGGCAAACAGCACAACCATCCCAAAGGGGGAAGAATTTATAATGAAGTGAGGAACATTGGGAGGAAATGTTTGTTTAGGTAAAGGAGGTGTGTTCTTAACAGATGAGATTACATAGCTAACAGATGGGCAGTCATAGTCCAGGCTTCACTTCAGCACATCACCATAGAGAGCCATTTTTTTAGCTTACTAAGAATAGATAGTATGACTCAAAAGTTCACTAAAGTTTGCAATAATATGTGGAGATCTCACAAAAGTGTGTGCAAACACCTAAAGAGAGGGTGAAAGGAGGACAGAGCCAGGCTCCTTTAGTGGTGCCCAGTGACAGAACCAGAGGCAATGGGCACAAATTGAAACACAGGAGGTTCCCTCTGAACATCAGGAGACACTTTTTCGCTGCAAGGATGACTGAATTGTGGAACAGGCTTCCCAGGCAGGTTGTGGACTCCTCATTTTTGGAGATAATCGAAAGCCACCCGGACATGGTCCTGGAAAACCAGCTATAGGTGGCCCTGCTTGAGTAAGGGACCTGGACAAAATTACATCCACATGTCCCTATCAGCCTCAACCAGTCTGTGACCCTATAATATAAGAACTTTAATCAATGTGCTTTTGCCATACAGGTGTGTTAGAATATGCTTCTATTGTTTATGTGCTTTATAAACCAATTAATTTATACCTAAATTCAATATAAGTCAATTATAGGCTTATTCACAGATGTACACACAAGTGTTTCAGGCTACTTTCTGTAGCTTACCAACATGCTGAATATTGATCCAAACCAAGACAGCTACAAATATTATCAAGAGAGTAGAGTCTCAGAAGAGAACAGAATAGACAGAACAGATGATTTATTTCTTTTAAACCCACATGACAGTAAATACCTAGAAAGAATAAACTTACTGAGATCTATTTCTTATATAGGTCTTTAAAAGTTCTCTGAAGAGTGAACACATCTAATTTTAAAATCTGAATAATTATTTCTTTCATAATACCCAGATGGCACCTTTATGACTTTTCTTCTTCCTTGGTCGGAAAGTGTCCTTGTGTTAAGGTTAAGCTCTTTTTGTAGCTGCAGATGCTCTCCAAGTCTGCTGTCCAGAAGCTGAACTGAGATAAAGAAAAAGCGTCACGACACATTTATTTTGGCAGCCTGATCAAAGCGGGGACGGCTGTATTTAGGCAGACAAATGTATCAAAGCGATGCAGTTTGAAATGGCTGAGTTAGCATTCCTAAAGCTGTGTCCCTGTGATGGGCTCTGTAGTGGTGTTGGCAGGGCAGAGCAGCGCTGGGAAGTGTTTTACATCCATCACGACACAGCTTGAACCAAACATAATGAGAAATTATGATTCACTACAATCTCTTGCTGCCTATATTAATTTCCCTGTTGCCACAACACATCTGTTCACGGTAAGACTGACCCAATGCCCATCCAGCTACAGTCAGTTTATGTCAGCAAGCAATGGATTCAGTAAATGCTACCTATTGGGAAGATTTTTAAACAATTGCTAAATGCTTAGTTAAGAGCACAAGTCCAACTAGAACAACATAAGACATTAAGTCCTCTAGCAGCTATTGAAATGTAGTTTCCTTCTTTCCCCTACCAAGATAGTAAATAGTCCAGTCCTGTGAGCTTTGGAGCATTTCTTAATTATATTTTTTGGTTTGCTTATTTATTTGTCTTTTCCATTAGGGGTAAACAATATACTTTTCCAGAACTATGTTAGAGTACACAAATAATAGAAAAAGTGGATTTTACATATGTCTTTTATCAGTATAGTTAAACTTAAAGTCTTTCTCTTATAAGAAGCTTTTTTAATAAGTCAATAAGACCCTCTTTTGAATTTGCTCTTTTGTCTCTCAGTGGTTTTTTTTCACCTTTTACTTGATGAGAACGGTGGAATAAAAATTTATTCTGGATTCTTCTGAAATCACTTGATCCAAACATATGCATACAGTACAGAGTCATGTCAAGAACTTGGATTATATTGAGCCTCTCTTGAGAAATAAGGTGTAGTTTGGAAGAAATGAAATTTCCATGTAAGTGGAATCTTATCTGTAGTTAAGTGTTACATAGAAATCAGTGAGGGAAGCACTGCAAATACTCACTGGCCACTTGTCTCTTCTACTGTAATGGAACAACAATGGAGAGTTCCAAGAGCTCGAGTGATTTGCCAATCTTTTTCCTGCAAAAGAGCTCCTTACAAATGATTTAGTTAGTATTTCCTGCTGAGTCAGTGAGTTTGGCTTCTTAGTGTCACTACCAGGAAGAAGGATGGAAGGAAAATGGACAGAAGGAAAATGAAAGTCTGAGAGTGAGACTGAGGAGGACTGGAACAGTTTGAATGTTTCCTGCACTTCTCTGTATTCTGTAGAAGTGTAATTAGTTGGTTATAACCTACTAAGAGTCATGACATGATAAATATCATATGCAGCCTTCTGATTTCCATGTATTTATGTCTTTCTTTAGAAATAACACTGCACATTTCCTGGTTTAAGAGTTTATTTAGCGAGAGACTTGCCTATCCTCAACTTTCCTCCTGAGGCATAAAGGGACATAATCAATTTTCATATTCTCCCGTGTCCCCTTGCCAGGTGTACTACTGCAGTCATAGAAAAGGTCTTCTCTACGTGTCCCCGTGGATGTAGAGTAGGAGAGGTGGGAAGGAGTGATGAGCAGATAAAGCACTGGGGTTATTTACTTCTCCTCAAGCACCTTCTAACACACGTGCATTACCACACTAGGGGCTCTAAGCTCAGAGATTCTGTATTTTGGGATAGAGACCCAGAAATGCTGCCAGTAAGTGTGTAAGTCCTGTGCTTGTACCCTTGCTCTTGACCAAGGGTCTTTGTCCAACACAAGGTAATGGGAGAGGGCTGGCACAACACATTTACCCTCTTGCTTTTCCTGCTGTTGGGTTGCACCTGCTATGTCTGGCCTTCCCCCAAGGTCCCTACCAGCCCTCATCCCTCTTTCCTCTCCTTTCCCTTCTGTGCTTGTCAAACCCAGATTCAGAAGGAACTCCATTAATAACAGATAAAAGAGAGAGGAGAATAGGACCAGCACAAAATGCTGCAGCAGATAAAGGGAGTAACTGGTCTCAGCTAAATGACAGCTCCCACCCCCAATCTGTTTCTTGGGCTCTTAGGTCAGGATAAGGAATGCACTGCCCTATAACAGACAGATTGTCCAGAGAAATTGTGGATGCTTCCTCCCTGGAAGTGTTCAAGGCCAGGCTGGATGGGGCTTTGAGCAACCTGGTCTAGTGAAAGGTGTCCATGCCCATGGCAGGGGTGTTGAAACTAGATGATCTTTAAGGTGCCTTCAAACCCAAACCCTCTATTATTCTGTAAATGGGACTGATGGAGAAGCCACAGCTTGACCTGCGTTGTTTGTAACATTCAGTGATATTGCTTAAAACAAAGCACAGAGGAACTTCCTTTTTACTTAGCCAGAGGTGACTACTTCTGTCCAATATATGTAAAACCTACCCAAACTCAAATATTTTAATAGTACTTGAACATCTTTTGTTCCCAACACAGTTAAATAACAATTACACTTGAAAAAATGCTGACAATTACAACCTGTAATATCCTTCCTTTGCACAATTATTAATAACATCTGATTCTGCTCTGTCTACATCATTTCTTTTATTGGTAAACTTCAATATTTGTTAAGCAAAGAGAGTTAAATAGAAAATTAATCTTACAAGCTTTTATTAAAAGCTCCCAGGGTTGCGCTGATGATTGTTGATTCCGTTTGGAGAGACACCAAGGGTGTGAGTTTCCATATGAATGGTTTCTTCCCTTTTCAACTCTATAGCTTAAGGCTCACTAATTATACTGGTTCTGGGACTACCCTAGCAACAGTATGCATCAGAACATATTTTAGATGGTCAGCACAGAAGAATTAGGTCAGAGACCTCCAGGGATTTAATCAAAAGGTTAGCAAACCTAGCAGCACACCTTGAGCACCAGCCACTGAGGCTAATGAGACCTCATTTGAATAGTTTTTCAGGGAAATAGAAAATATAACCTTCTTTTGGGAAATGAAATCTTACTGTGATACATCTAGTAGTAGATCCTTTCCTGTATTTTACTTTCTTTTACTGGCAAGGATATTAGATTAATAGACCTACCTAAAATATGCTGCCGTTGGCACAGCAAACTCTACTTTCCTGGTTCATTAATGAAAAAAAAATCTCCATAGCGCATACATTTTCTTTAAAATTAAGTCTGTTAATCTGTCATATTAATATTAACATTAACTAGTAAATTAAAACAATAACCCACCTTATTTTCTCTACAAAACCAATGAATTCTTTGACTAAGAGCATTCATAAAATTATCTTAGTGAAGACTAAATATGTTATCTATGGTGTTAAGATGGTAACATTTCTACATTTCATTTTCAGGGTTGTTAAGTGAAAGGGCTAGTTATTATTTATCAATAAATAAAAATTTACATGAAACAGTATTACATGCAATAATTTAATATCATTTAGTAAAAGAAAGTATTTTTATTAGTCTTTATTTTAAATACAATAAACAGACCCATCACATAAAATAGTCACACTGAAGATAATCTTTCAGTGCTCTGAAAGAGTCTGAAAAGTCTTTTAGCAAAACCTAAGGATGCAAAAAAATTAGGCCAGCATGTCTTCAATACCTCTACAATCAATACCTCTATAATTATTTCCTATGTGTGTTTTTTCTAATTTAAAGTACCTATGGCCAACACAAGTACCAATTTTAAATGTACTTTAACTCAACCTCCTCTGGCAGAGAAACTAAACATTCAAACAAAATATTCAAATAAAAAGCCAAAAAGGTGCCACAGAATAAAAGCAGTAAGCAGCAACTTTGAGTCATTCTGAGATTGTTTATGTTTTCAATGTGTCCTTTCACATACAGGCAAGAATCAGAAGGGATTTGAAACAATTAAATTCCCTTTAAAGAATAATTGCCTAATGAAAGCCTGGGAATATAATACTAAAATAGTGGAAATTAACTGTACTGCTACACTCTAACTACATTTCACAGCTTTATGTTCCCCAAAGGTACCTGGTATACGTGTTGTGATCAGTCAACTTCTGATTTATTGACAGAAGTTCCTCATGGCTACCACATCAAGCATACTACCCTTTTGTTCTACACTGTATGGCTCTCAGTGTGATATGATGGAAAAATCTAATTCACTAAAGAGATTTTACTGTAATGCCCGATATATATCAAAAATCTCTTTCAAAAAGCTATTCAGGATATTCTGAATTTTATGTAGTAGCTCCATAGCATTAATTTTCTTAAACGATCTCCCCAGAGATTTTCATTGCATTCAAGTGAGTGGAGTATTGAAGGGATTGTATTATTAGCTACCACTTAGAAAATGAGAATACAAAGATTTCTCAATAAAATTCCTGGGGCTTTCTTTTTTTACCAGGCAGTTGAAAAAATAGGGTGCCGAACACAGGGATGTATTTTTTTATGTCTTTGGGAAATCATTATGATTTGTTTGAAATGCCAGTAGATGAAGCATTATTTTGGCAAACGTTAATTACATAGGATCCAAATCTCATTAAAGACCCCCCTTTGGCATGGATAAATTTAGTTAAATTGTGCCTGTTGATCTTTGCCAAGTGCTGTCTTGAATTATTCCATACTAAAATATTGCATGCACATTACTAAATGGTGTGGTCCCATTTATATTAATTATTCCAACCTATAGAGTTACAAATGAATTTACAATTGTTTATGGAGATGTGGTTCAGGTCCAAGGTGCCAGTAATTCAGGGGCTATTGCCTTTGATTACCAGTCCTTTACTCAGTACTGCTCAAAGGAAAGATTAAGCCTTACAAAGATTTATATGGATCCATACCTAGAATTCCATACAGCTGTGGATTTGACCTCTGCCTAACTCCACACCCCTTCTTCAAATATATTCTATATAAAAACTAGTGGAAATAAATCTATCTGGATTTAAATCAATAGGAATTCTACTGAGATAGATGTGGAGATATAAGAGTAACTAATTGTCTTACTCAAGGAGTGAACATCTCATTTACTCTGCAGTTTCCAGTTTTCTACACCTCTAGCAACCTCTGAGAGTAGAGAGGAATGAATGCCCAGCAATCTGGTCTACTGGTAAACTGTAACATTTTTGCCTTAGGTTCAATAAGATTTCTTCTCCTAAAATATAGGCTTTTGTTCCGAAAAAGAATAAAAATATGAAAGACAAATTATAAATACTTAGGTAAATAACCTCTGTGTAAGATGAATAAGGTTTTAGAGTAGTTCATTTTCACATATTCTCTTTTCTACAAGATAGGTGCAGACACTATTGGTCCAAAACACAAAACAAATGAAGCTGTGTATTAAAACATGTAGACTTTCACAGATGAGTGCATTACAGAAATACATTTCCATTGATGATCTGTAAATGTAAACAGAAATCAATGATGAAATTAATATTTTTTCTCTGTATGTCAAAATGAATGGATTTATATTTGGGTTGAGCATTGAAAGTGTAACAGTGGATGGAGAATACCTGGCTATTTATATTAAAAATGTTAAACAATGTTTTCATAGATAATCACATAAAACAGTAAGGCAAATACATGAAGTTTCCCAAATCACCTTTGTTTTTGGAACTCAGAGAATAGAACATTTCCTGATATTCCTACCATACATCAGAATGAATCAATAGAAATCAAGAATAAGTTTCTCAAGTGAAACAAACCTCAGGAATCGTCTCCTGTCCGTATTGACTTCAACAAGCTACTGGCAATCTAATGATGTTGTTTTATACAATATCACATTCACAGCAAGGTATACAGTAAGGATCTTTACATTCTGGCTCTGGAATACTCTCTTGGGTTCTGGCTAAATAAGAATGAACTCCACAAGCAATGAATTACAAAGGTTCATAAAAAGGTTGTGTTTCATGATTTAATTCGATTACAGTGGTTTCCATTTTTTCTTGAATTTATGATCTGTATAATTCCAACTGAATAGGAAAGAGCCTCTTATATTCATACTTCTGAAGGAAAAGCCTCAGATGGCTTTTTTAAATGATGGTTGCAAAGGTTGCATATTGGAGTAAATATGAAAGGATAATATTTATTAAAGGTACATTACATTTTGTTAAATGACAGACAGTTTGTTTAGAAAGCACAGTTAAGTAATGAAAACAGAATAAATGCTCAGAAGCATAACATGCTGGAAATCATGAGACCTCCCTAACACTGTTATGCACTTCAGCCTTTACTAGTAAATCTCTGTGGAAAAGCAAAGGAAGAGGGTCAAGGCTGCTTCTGTATAGAGCATAAACTATAATAATCAGACATTTTAGAGTCAAAAAAGTCTTTAGGAAGACACGTTAAGTAGCAAAGCAAAAAGTGAATGCAGAGTTGCTTCAAAGGTAGGGTAATACATAAAAATAATGCAAATATTTTAGATTTAAGGGGAAAAGCAGTCTTTATTTGTCTGCATTTTTACACTAAAAGAATGTCTGTGATCACAGTCCTGTTTTTAACATTCGAATGTGAACTAAATTTGACAGAGTAGGAAATCGTGTTTTTTCTCCAAAAGGCAGGTTCCATTCAGTTTGGACTGCTTGACAAAAGAACAGATATGCAGGTGAAGGCTGCCTACAAGCACGGGTGGACTCTTGGCCAGCCAAAATCTCCTAGAGGGTAAATGGAAGACACAGGAGTGAGCTGAGATATTATGATGTGCAAGGAGGACTGTGGGAGAATTGATGACAGGGCCTTACACTGTGGACAACGTAGAGATCACAAGGAGAGCGAGCACCAAATTGTGCCAATGTGGATGCTGGGAGAGGAGGCAGGAAAAAAATCCTTAGGAAGCCAGACTTCACTGATCTGGTTGTTCAGGAAGCCATTTGTTCTCATGCCATGTGCTGTCATATATTATTCATGGCCAATGATACTCAGGCAATTACTACATAATTTGCAAAAAAAAGCTAAAATTATCACCGTTCTAAGGAAAATAACTTTCCCATTCTCAGTTTTAGCGACTTAATTTTTTTTTTTTCCAGAAGCATTATGTTACTCTCTGCTGTGAAGCAAGTAAATAGACAAAATGTCAAGAGTAATCATAGAATCATAGAATATCCTGAGTTGGAAGGGGCCCACTAGGATGATCAAATTCTAACCCCTGGCCCTGCACAAGACAGCCCCAGGAATCACATCATGTACCAGACAGCGTTGTCCAAATGCTTCTTGGTGATGTGACCACTTCCTTTAGGAACCTGTTCCAGTGCCCAACCATCCTCTGGGTGAAGAATCTTCTCCTAATATCCAACCTAAACCTCCTCTGACACAGCTTCAGGCCATTCCTTCAGGTCCTGTCACTGGTCACTAGAGAGAAGAGATCAGTCAGTACCTGACACTTCTCTTCCCCTCACAAGGAAGTTGTAACTGCAGAGGTCTCCCCTCAGTCTCCTCCAGGCTGAACAGACCAAGTGACCTCAGCTGCTCCTCATACAGCTTCCCCTCCAGACCCTTCACCGTCTTTGTTGCCCTCCTTTGGACACTTTCCAGTTGCTTTATGTCTTTATATCTTCCTTGTACTGCGGTGCCCAAAACTGCACACAGGACTCACAGTGAGGCCACACCAGTGTGGAGCAGAGCGGGACACCTCCCTCAACCAGCTGGCAATGCTGTGTCTGATGCACCCCAGTAAAACTTTCAGTAAAATCCTGTTTCTTACTGGGAAGTAAATATATGTAGCTGAAATACCTCCAGGATACAGAACTGCTTTGCCACAGTGCAGTGGCACTTACACGGAAAGCCCTCTCACTTTAAAGCACCAGAGAGTCAATTGTCCACATGTGATTTTCATTCAAGTTGCAGAGACTATCACAGTGTTTCCTCCTCTTCTTGACATATTTACAAACCTTGGCAGGCCTACCAAAAAAATTTTGGCTCATCCCAATGGATTCTTCTAGCTGAAGGATGAAAGGTGGTGATGGGATTGTCGTTGTTACCCTTTTTACCTCTCAAGCTCTCTGCCAAGTGCAGGAATACTAGAAATCTCTCTATGAGCAGGTTCTTAAAATGCATTGACTTCAGAACTGAGTCAGTAATGGCAGCGGGGAAAATCAAGGTAAGGCAGACACTTCTCTTGTCCTAAGGGGGCATCACTGCCCTAACATATTGCATACAACACACACACTCTACCCACAAGAGAAGCCATCTGTCAGGATGGCTCGGTGCCTGCACACAGCTGATAAGATCTTTGTCCCTACAGCATGGCTGCCAACAACAATAGACTTACTTTGGGAACCAGTGCAACCCTGTGAGTAACCTCTCATCATGTAGGAAGCCCTCCTCTCTATATTGATTGAAGCATTGGTACCACAGGCTTCTCTTCAGTTGTTAACAGCTTTTAATTAGCAGTAGTCATATCCTGAACCTCATTTGTGAGATTGTATCTTGGCCAAGCATCCAGCACACTCAGAAACAGAACTGTTAGGAATAATGTCAAAATTGCCTTTTTAAGAGCGTCATATTGCACTTGGCTCAAAGTAAGCTTTTGGGTCTTACTGTAACATAAACTAAACATGATTTTCTTTTCCTGTGAGAAGAAAACTTTGGATATGAAGTTGAAAAACTGTGAAAAATATATTAGTATTAAAAAAATTCTGAGTTTCGATTCTTTTGCATTGCTGTAGTCTGAGAATGGAGCAAGAGCCAATAAAAGGAAATAAGCCCTGACAGCGGGACCCTAGACTGCAAAGCTTCAGTTCCAGATGCAAGTCAGATAAAAAAAAAAAAAAAGTCAGTTGCACAGTGAAGAAGCTGCATCCCTTATATGAGGACAGAAAATCCTGTTATTAAGCACTCTTCTTCAAGTGGATGTGGAGAACTGCCCATTAACTACCTCTGCTAAGCAATAGAGAACCTACTTGACTGCCTTGAGCACACGCCTGTCTTAACCAGCAGCAGTAACGCTGGATTTCCTTGGTAGATTTGTTTCTAGAGCCTCTTTGAAGGTCGCAGCAGCACTTGCACATCCGTGATCCTCGTTTGCAGTCCTCTTTGCATTTCAGCACCTCGCTTCACACTTCATACATCACAGATGGGGACTGGATGAGCAAGGTCAAAAAAGAGGCAGAAAGTCTGCAACTTGACTTAAGTAGAAGGCCTTGTTTTACACAAAGTACATGAAGGGAATTTTCTGTCTTCTTTCAGTCTAAATGCAGAGCTCAGTCATGTTCCCAGTTTTTAAGGGTACACGTCTTTTTCCCATTTTTTTTTTAATGGTCACGTTGGATTCTACTCTCCTCTCTGCTGGGGTAAATCTTATATTCTGAGGGGCTGACATTTTTAAAAGTTCTTTCCAAACTCTCACTTATACATATATATTTCTGGTTTTGATTTATTTGTCAGTATAGTAGTGGTGGCTTCTAAACTGTATTCTCTGGGATTTTCAGAACTAGTTTTGATCACTAAGATGTTAGAGAAACAAATTTTGCTTACCATTGCTTACTGTTACTCATTTACATAAAAAAAATCTAGTCTAACTGCCTAATTAGTCAACATAATATTAGAGACCTAACTTGAAGAATGGATTTGAAGAATTTAAGAGGTTCTAGGCCATGTCTATAGCTCTGTCTTGCTTGTATAACAACAGACGCAATAATGAAATCAGATTTTAGCTGTTACCAAATGCAGTAGCAGGAAGAAATTAAGTAACACTTTTTAAAAAGTTCTATATATTCTTCACAGAAACTGATATCAGTGTCTACCTGTCTATCTGATTTTTCCACTTTGCACAAGAGAACAGAGGAAAGAGAGAGAAAAGTAACAGATGCCATAGAGACAGTGAGCGAGGTTATCCTAGGATGAAGATCTTGAACCCATCCTCTCCTGTGCTGACATCGGGGCTCTCTGCTCCTAACTGAGATAGCCAGCATGCTTTGGGGCCAAATGTCTTTTACAATTTATATTTGTAAAACCTTGAGATAACCATAAGGAGAAGTACATTGCACCATGATCACTCTATAGCAGTCTGGAGTTTCACTGCATGATGAAGTAGCTGTTCTAGCCTGCCTCCCATAAGATAAAGGAACTGGCTTGAACACAAAATTCATGAAATAACGTTATCCCAAATGTGGAGGGGAAATAGAGCTTATACAGGTGTTTAGTAAACTCAGGAATGTATATATCAAAACTTCTTTTTCCATACACAAGAATCAATTTTAGCAATGGGGCTTTCCATTAACAAAGGGGCTTTCCATTAACAAAGGGGCTAATCATCCCTTGCCAACTTAATTCCCCTTCTGTTCAATATTGTAGATAATATGAATCAAATAGGAACTTCCTAGTTCATGCCTGGCACAGAGAGACACTTTCTCTCTTATAATTAAATAGGCTTTATATTCATCACACCCTTTTACAGCAAAATAGATATGGACTTGAAAAGTGGAACTAGAATCCTAGAATATTTGAGAAGCTTGGGGTTTTGGATGAGCAGTACGGGGATTAGAGCTCAAGTGAAACACTCCAGTCACTTACATAGAAGGTAAGAGCTGCATAATAAATACATTTAGGGCCCTTCGAAAAGAAGGAATGAAATTGGATTCCTATTTAACAGTAGACTCTCCCAAGAGCTCTGAGCAGTACTCCATTACTCATTTGCAAAAGCAATGAAAACATTAATTGACCTCTTGATTAGTATTTAAATAATAAATACCACAGTGGATTAATGCACTGGCCTTTTACCTCAAAGACATAGTTTAAAACTGACTTGACAAAAAAATCAATTTAATTACATGATACTAAAATTGCAAGTGCCAATAGGTGAGAGTTTCCATGCACACAAGGCCACACATCACATAATCATGCCAAATTGGAATTTATTCAGTGCTTTCTCTTTTTTCTTTTTTTTTTTTTTTAATGAATGCATGCGTGGTGTGTGTTGAAAGAAAGCAGGCTGCCACCTGCCACAGAACTATCCCACAGAGCAGCTCCCATCCTTGTGAACTAAAATATTTGGTTTAAATGCTAGAAACCTGAAAACTGACAAAGTTCCATTATCACATTCAGCTAATTAAAACAGATACATTCTGGAAAGAAATGTTAAATGCTTTCTGTAAAGCTTATAATTTGTGGAATCATTGCACACATATTTTTGGAAAATAAACTCAGATTTTTTTGGTTTTTTTGGGGAAGATCTTTAAATGCAAACTTGATGTTAGCCAAGTCAATGGAGTCTAGAGGTACTTGTTTATATTAAATTAGTTAATGCAATGCTTTCCTTATGACTCTGACAGCTGGGAAATATAAACTGCTCTTAGTAGGCTTCTACACTAAGGAGTAGAAATCTCATGAGGTCATCTATTCCTTTGACTTTTCTTGTATCTTAATCTGAAACTCTGAAAACAACTGGCCAAAACAGATCAGGAGAAGAGTCTGTGCCCCTATTTGAGTAGGTCCCAGAAGATAAAACCTTAGGGCAGGTTCTGACATTTAACATTTCCAATAATTCCATGTAGATGGGTGCTATGTTCTAGGGAAATTAGATCTGAACCTCCCTACTGTGACTGTGATACCATTTTTGGCTTAGAACAGTTAATAAAAAGTAGTTTCCCCAAAACCATTCATTAAGTGTGTATAGGCTTGATTGTACTGAGGTGTTTCAGTGTTAGTGAGCTGGCTATAGAATTTAATAACAACCCTAAATTTTGGAAATATAGGGCTTAGAAACTTGGAAATTTTTTAAACTTTGATTGTTAGATATGTCCAAACCCAGATTATTTTCTGAACATTTATGCATATCTATTTTTGATTAGGCTGAAATTTTCTTGCAACGTTATTTTAAACGAGATTTTGTTTTCATGTACTTTTAAAGGAAACTATCTCTAAAAGAATTCTCTAGCTTTTTAATGAAAACATGAAAATTTTAGTCAAAAAAATGCAGTTTGACTATGTTTAAGCTATTTTTCATTGATGCTCTAGTATATGTGGTTTTACCTGATTTGATGTGAAAATGAAAGCAAATCAGGTCTAAGTTTGCAGAGACACCAAACTGTAGTAGAAAAGAAAATAAGATCACTTCAATTTGATCCATCTTTGTCAAGAGATTGCTTTGCTTTACCATATTTGTATGATGAACATTCAAATTTTGCCTCTTATGGAAACCCTGTTGAAAAATATAAGTGCTAGAGATTTTCACATATTACAACAATGTGGTTCAGGCAACCAGAAACATATTGTGGCAAAGGGACCTCATGGTAATTCTGTTTGTAATAATTTTCTCTTCCCCCATTGCTATTTATACTTATTAGTTGTCTCAAAGATTAGGAACTCTGTAGAGAAAGAATCATAACTGTTCATTTTGTAAAACACCTAAGACAGCTTTTTAGGGCATCATTTTATAATGTCTTCTTCTCACTTTGGAAGTCTTGATAACAGTCTCAGTCAGATATGGACTACTGAGAAACCAAGCAGTTTTTCTCTTCTCTTCCATGCCATAAAATGTGTGTTCTGAAAAAGCTTTCGTAAGTCCATGGAAGCAAGTTGGGGTGGGGTTTTTTTTGTTGGTTTTGTTTGTTTGTGGTTTTTATTTTATTTAAAAGTAAGCAAAAAAAGGTCTATCTTGTTACTGACGTATTTTATGCTTCATCACAAATCCTTCCTCATGCTCTGTATGTCATAGCCATTTGTTCTCTGGCAAATTCTTCCTTCAAATTGACCCAGAAGACATAATCTAGCCATGAATGCTACACCTGCTTTATAAAATTCACTTAATGCTACTCATGAAAATGACTTACAGATACGAGGTATAAATTAGTGTTGAAATGCTGCATTTTAATGTTATTCCATTGACACTGCTTAGCATTAAGCCTCTAGTTAAGAGGCAGATGCCCTGTAATTTGAAAGGGTGAAGGGTAGATTCAAACCTAACAAGTCCAAAAAAACCATGGGCACTGTAATTGCAAGTTATGTAGGTGCATAGCTGTGAGTGTCTGAATAATCTTAATTTGCGTACAGGTAAATGGATTTTGTGCTGAAGTTCTGAAAATTTGACAGCTGAAGGCCCAGTTCACCACCCATGTAAAACTTCAATCATGCAAATAAAACAAATCCATTCATACACTTAAGTATCTTGCTCATTCGGAAAGAGTTTTCTGGTCTGGACTGAAAATTCACTGATAAATTATCTGTTGACGTCAGTCACAGTTGTCTCAGACCACAATCTTTTAGAAAACTGCAAAATTACACCATCAACACCTGCATCGGTGCTATTTAGGTTAAGCTTACTAGATCTTATACCAACCAAAACTACCACTTAAATAATCTTAGTCATATTTTTGACAAACTTCGTAAGCCCTTTTATGTGTTTTGAAACCTGTGAGAGAGAGCATTAACAATGCAAGGGTTCATTTTTGACAGAGACAGCGAAGCAGAGCTCATCACCAGTAGAAATGCAATCTTCTTTGGAAGTGGTAATCAGCACGACACTTTTAAAGCAGTATAATGTGTTTTGGCAGCACATAAATGAGTAGCAATTGGAAACAATGATTCTCTGTTTGATCTCTTGCCAAATGATTCAGTGTTGTGGCTTAAAAGTCATACAGGTGTTCTTTTTTTCTTGTTGTTGTTGTGGGAACAAGAGACACATCATATTATTAGTGGTCTTGAATTTTCACAGCTTCATATGAAATGTTGTGTGTAGTTAAAAGATTATAAGAGGACTACACCTTTATTAAAGGCAAAGGAGATATTTGGGTCAGTTGGCTTATAGGATAAAAATTGACTTACTGGAAGAAAAATCTGATGTATTTCCAGAGCTTGGTTCAGAACTGAATGGTAAAAACTTAAACAGCCTTTATGGCTCAGCTAATTTATTTTGGAAATGTATGTATTATCAACTCAATTTGCATGGGAAAATCTGGTAGGAATGACCAGATTTTAAACAGCTGAGAAATGCTATGAATTAATTTTGTCCTAAATAAAAGCAGAGGTCATGACAGGATAAAATACAGAAAACACCCAGGGTTTCAGCCTGCATAGCACCTCTGTGGCTAAAGGAGCTTTCTGTATTAGCAATGCCCAGAATTTCGAATTGTCTGGGAGAGGTCTGCAGGCAAAATGAGAGGGGGTTGTGTATGTACAGTGAGTTTCCTTCATAGGTGTTCAATGTCTACCTTTTTTGACAGATCTGTGAACATCCTTACGTAGCACAGCAAGAACACAAAAAAAAATGCTGAAAAGAATTAATTATTTTGCTGTTAACCCTTCTCTGGGAAATTAGAAATGCTAACTATTCATCCCGCTGAAGTCAACAGGATTTTTCCATTGATTTCAATGAGTCTGGGATCCCAGTCTTCATTTTAAACAGCACTTGTGTGTCCAAACTACAGAATGATCCACCCTGTATGCTTGATTATCATAATTTTATATCAAACAATATAATTATACATCTATAAAATGCCTATTGCTATAGCTTATATATGACACACTTTCCCACTCATAGCTTTAAAAGGTAGATGAGTGAAACAAATGACTCCAGTCTAAAAGCACATTTCAGAATCTTAAACAGATAGAAAGCCTGATAAACTTTCCTTTTGTGGCCATTTACTCTGTCTGTGATATAATTTCTCTAGTTTGGGATTTTAGATGCAAACCTACAGGACGGAAGGAGTTCTATATTTTGCTTTTTTAATGTGTGTTACATCAGACAATATTGAAAAAAATGGATGCAGGAGAGAGTCAAACAGTCTGTTCTGTGTTTCTTACGGTAAGACTAATAATAACCTTGGTTTGTTCAGCTTATTATTAAAGTAAGATCAAGGAGAAATTTAATCACAGTGTGTTGCCATCCTCACTAAGCAGCTCTTGATGTGGAACGTGGCAGCATAGAGCAGAACAGTGAATGGTGGTTAAAAAACAGACATCTGATTGCCAAAGAAGCAACACATTTTAACATAATAACTAAATAAGCACTGAATTCCTCATCATTCCATTGCACTCAAATGCTCAGAACGTGAAGCCATGGCAGCGCAGTTCATTCTGTGTTGTAGGTTTTTAAGCACAGAAAAAGGCAAAAAATTAAATGGCTGTTTCATTTGGGTGGGGGACGGCCTCTTCTCGCAGGCAACTAGTGACAGGACAAGACGACATAGCCTCAAGCTGCTGAAGTTCAGGTTGGACATCAGGAGGAATTTCTTCATGCAAAGGATTGTTAAACATTGGAATGGGCTGCCCAGGGAGGTGGTGGAGTCACCATCCCTGGAGCTGTTCAAGAAATGACTGGACGTGGCATTCAGTGCCATGCTCTAGTTGACCGGTTGGTGATTGCTCAGCGGTTGGACTCAATGATATTGGAGGGTTTCTTCCAACATAAATGATTCTGTGATTCTGTTTTGCACAACTTAGATGGTTTCATGGTCTTTGGGCTTAAAATCCAGTCAGTGTTGCTGTGGTCATGTTAGGTTTTACTGACCTAGAGTGTGCCAAGATGTTCCACGGGTAGCCTTGTACTTTCCTGCAGAATGCCCTGCAGAAGTGCTGAAAAGGCAGGGACATTTACCGGGATACCTCTTCCTAAGCCTTTACACTAGTCTCAGTCTGCTGGTGGTAACAACTGTATCTGCCTGAACTGGCTGGCCTTGCTCATACATCTTTTTCACCTTGCACCTTTGGTCTTCCCTCTCTTTCCCTTGTTTCACCCTGCTGGAGGGTACGGAGGGAACAGCCCCCAGCGAGCTGCTGGCTCAGCTGCTCCTGCCAACGCGCCCGAATCGATGAGCAGAGGAGACGTGCGAGTCTCTGCTTCAGCTCCCATCACTCATTTCCACTGAACAGGTTAGGGAGCAACTGTGCAGGAACCTGACTTCCAGCTGGGAGGTGTCAGGCAGCGACTCGTGGATAAATCTTCTTCAGCTGACACAGGTTCGGCTGAAAGAAGATTTGTGCCTAAGCACCAAGTGTAAGCTGGATGAAAATCACCGTGTAAGTTAAACTGACTTGCTACTGCCTCTCCTAAAGCAAACTAATGACACTTTCCTTCCATCCTCCTATATCTTGCAGTGACCTGTTGTAGGCATTTTGTGCGCTCTCAGGTAGGTAAGCTGCAGTATAGTACCATAAATAATGAGACACCTCTGTGAGTGTACAATAATGTCAACACCCCTATTTATGAATAAATATGCTCAGGGATCAGCTGAGTGGAGAACACACACATTTTGTGCTTCTGAAGACAGTAGCTTCCAAGGGACAGAAAAAAAATATTTGTCAGCATTCTCAGGTAGCACAAAAGCTATACTTCTTTTTTCCCTATACTTAGGTTATTTTCACTTCAACTTTCCCAACACTCTTCCCAGAATGAAAAGGCTTGATGATTCATCTCTCTGAATGCCAATGCATGTGAATGTAAATAGATGTAAAAATGAATTTGCATTATATATATGCATGCTAATTTTTCCAGGTTACAGCTGTCACCTTTTAGATGGGTAAATTATTTAACTTCTCTCCTTGGCATTTTTTTTAGAGCTTGCCTTTTCGTACCCTGGCAAAGAGTATTTCTTATGCTAGGATAAATTGTCTTTAAGATTTTTTTTTTTTTGGTTAAACTTACAACCAGATTAGTATTTCTGACTTTTCAGGAAATTCTAAAAGTTCTAGTTCTAAACATATCAAATAAAATTTGCAACTGAAAAGGCAAAAAAAAAAATGTTTCAGAATAGATTTTTTTTAAAGAAGAGCTATTAGGAAACCAGAGCTTATATTTCCAGAAATCAAGATCTAGGATACCACTTGAGTATCAGCTTTCCCAGATCTAAGTAGCATAAATATTAGCAAAATCAACTGCTGGCCACACTCAACTGCTTTGAGTGAGACAAGGAAAGACAGCCAGGCAGAGATGTCAGCTTTTGAAAAATACATCTGTTTGCCAGTAAGTGAACCCAATTGATATAACATAGCTTTGCTTAACAAAACTTTAGCCACCTGCCTTCCAGAGTGCATTGTCCCTGGTGATAAAATTCCAGTACACTTCAATACAAACTGTGAATTTTCTCTAGCTAGCTCAGTTGCTGTTCCCTTCTGAAGAATTTACGGAGAAGTGCCTTGCCTGTCCCGCAGCCAGAGCTGCTGTGAGGCACAGAAGGAAGGGGGAGAACCTCTGAATGTGGTATCATTAGTGCCCTGGTGTTATTTTGGGCCCCTCAGTTCAGGAAGGATATTGAGGGGCTGGAGCAGATCCAGAGAAGAGCAATGAGGCTGGGGAAGGGACTGGAGCACAAGTGCTATGAGGAGAGGCTGAGGGAGCTGGGGTTGTTCAGCCTGGAGAAGAGGAGGCTCAGGGGAGACCTCCTCACTCTCTACAACTCCCTGACAGGAGGTTGGTCTCTTCTCCCAGGTAGGGGTTGGTCTCTTCTCCCAGGCAACTGTCAGCAAGACAAGAGGGCATGGTCTTAAGCTGTGCCAGGGGAGTTTTAGGTTAGATGTTAGGAAGAAATTCTTTACGGAGAGGGTAATCAGGCAATGGAATGGGCTGCCCAGGGAAGTGGTGGATTCTCCATCCTTGGAGGTTTTTAAGAGGAAACTGGATGTGGCATCAGTGCCATGGTCTGGGAACCACAGCGGTGTTGGATCAAGGGTTGGACTTGATGATCTCAGAGGTCCCTTCCAACCCAGCTGCTTTTATGATCCTATGATTCTATGATTTGTGGCACTGGTGTTTGATGCTAGGACAGGCTGGAGTCACCACCTGCACAGGACCACATTGGACTCTTGTACCTATGAGACAGAAGGGCAGCCACTGGTTTCCCAAGTCATTTTGAGTGGGAAGCTGATATCTCCATGGATGCAAGGTGCCTAGCTGGTAGTACTTTGAGGCAGCATGCCTGCCAAGTGAGTAAATTTTACACCCTCACATAACAAGCTCTATGTTTTTTCCTCTTTACTATACTACTCACTAAAAAAATAATGGCACCTCTATTAAGCATATTGGAAGGACAGTAAAAAGGATTTGGAGAGAGAGAGATTTGCTGGGAGAGGTTTGGTCACAGTGTGGGGAAGTGACTCCCTGTTCTCTGCGGGGACTTGTAGAAATGTGAGGAACAAAATAGTTTGCTGATTATAACAACTAAGAGATGCAGTGGACTCTCTTGAGGGACAAGAAGCCTTGCAAGATAGATTGGAGCATGGGGGCAATGCTTAATGGGATGAAATTTAACAAGTCCAAATGCTGGATTCTTCACCTATAGTGGGGTAACATGAGACACGAGTATAAGTTAGGAGAGGGGTGACTGGAGAGCAGCTCTGCTGAAAGGGATCTGGTGGTGCTGGTTGGTAAACCATGTCCTGGGGTGCATCTGTAGCACTGAATAAAAGGAAACAGTGTATTTAATTTTTTTTTTTTTAAAGTTGTCTAACATGACAGTTACAGCTTAGTTTTTGTTCCCTCTTACTCATGAGTCCCAAAGGCCAGATCCTGGATTAGAGAGGCTGTGTTTAACAAGAATACAGAAAATCTTACATTTTTGAAACATCAGAAATTATTTCCTGTTGGTGGGCAAAGGACCTGGCTTGAAAATGCCCCAAGAATTCTTCCTTTTTCCAGTTATTTTATTGTAAAAATTATACTGCTCCGGGTGCAACCTGGGCCAGGTTCAGATTATTGCCTAAAGTATTCAGAAGTAAAAGGCAAATTATTATGGAAATATGGAAAATTATCCTTTTAAAGACTGCAAAGATGATTGTGAAATCTCCGAAATAGAAGTAACTCAGTCCTTTATGAACTGTCACTGCTTTTGTGATGACCCATTTGGGGCATTTGCAAAAGAAGCATCCCCACAGTGATAGAATATATTTTGTAGTACACGTACATTATCAGGAAATCCTTTTGAATCATATGTACTAAAATAAATGTGTGTGGTTTTGTATTCATATGTACAGTGTGAGATATATATATATATTGTCTTCTCCATTTCTCCAGGTTGGCTAAATCTCTCAGTTTTATACCATCAGTGTTTCACTCTCAGTTTCCAGTTTCTAGGCATAGAATAACCAGAATTATTGTAACATCATGAACCAGCAGAGTCATTATAGTGAGGCCTGTACCACTACTTTTAAGAGTGGAGGTTATTCTTGCACAGGCATTAGAAAAACATTTAAATACAGAGTCTAGGGTGACACTCTGGTCTGAAAAGGCAGCTTAGCAGCAAGATGGTTATAACTGAATGGTAACAAGGAGTGAAAATTGTAAATTCCAGGGCATGACATTGTATGGCATGCTCTGTTTTCTTACACCATGTCTGTCTTGTGTTGGTTTATCAACTGTAAGACACTAAGTTATTAAGACTCTTATGGCCATTTACATATTCGAAATGCTAAAATGGTTGAACTGCTTTCTTCTCCTTCAGAGAATTGTCTTGTTCTTTTCATAAGGGAATGAATCTGAAATCAATAAGAACAGAGTATTTTACATGTTTATTTCCTGAAATCTCAAATTACAATATAGGCAATAAAACGTAGAGAAGTCAGACAAAAGCAAAACATTACTGTGATCCAGTAGTGGTATTTCATGAGGTCTTCCAATGCAGAGATTAGTGTCATATGGAAGAAAATTTCGAAGCAACTGAAATCCATAGATTGTGGCACAAAAATGCAAACACCTTGAAAAAAATGTATAGGTCGATTCTGGTTACTTAAGAATGCCTAAATAGCAACATACCTAAAAATGCCAATTTAGGAGAAAATAGGATCATGCTTCTATCATCCTTTCTGGATAGAGAAGGATTTTTCTGCTTTCTACTGATCTCCCTCTAGTGGAATCCTGTAAGTTTACATGAGATGAAACTTGAATTTTCTCTCCACTGTCTTTCAGACAACACAGCTTTAACACATGATGCATGTGCTACAAACATCTGTTTTCAGTAATCAAGCCAAATTCTGTCAGTTCCTTTAGGGAAAAGCAGTGTATGTAGTAAACACAAAGACTGGAATTACAAAGCCTTGAAGCAGGCCCATTAGAGAACAGCTCAGAATGTAATTTGTTTGCTTGCTAAATCCATTCCTTATGGATTGCAATTTTTTTTTCTTTTTTAAGATATTGGATTAATATACGGGCTATATTCTTCCTGGATATGACAACAGTGGAGAAGGAAAAGGGAAAAACAGAGAAACAGGTGCTTACAGAGAGTTTTTTATCCCTCATCCTTACTGGGTGAGCAGACTCTCAAGGGGGCAGAAAGTAAAGTGTGGCCTCACCTCCCCTATTCTCCACACCAGCCTGCACTCTGTGTTTGGTATGCACAAGGAGTGCATTGCACCCCATAAATCAACGTCATGCCAAATATGCTCTTTCCCTCACACCCATGTTTTGTGCCCTCAGACAAGCGGAGTTCTCTGCAGCAGGATATCTTCCAGCTCCTGCTGCAGGGTGCTGTTACTCAGCTGCCCCAGACTTTCCTTGGGTGGCAGGGAACGGGATGCTGAGCTGCTCTGAAAGCATGCACTGGTGATTTCCATATGTAAATAACGAAGTTGCTTCTGCTCATATTACATGGGACAGCATTAGAGAAGCAAACCTGTATTGCAGATACTGTGGATAAGTAGATAAAAGGCAGTAATAAATACACACGTGCATTCATTCACTCATGTATACCCTCAAATGCGAATTGCCAATCATTGTAAAGAAGACAAAGTGGTTGCAAGATAACAGAAGGTTATTCTTCTGATATCAACAGCATTAATCATATATTTCACTGTGAAGTTACCATTAAAACATAACTTTGATTAATGATAGTGTCAGTGTATTTAATCAAGTGCAAGCAACACAGCACTGGTTGGCTGCGATTATTTCTCCCCTTGACCTCACCTAGCTGAGGAGGAATGTGAGTGATATCAGGGCCATTCCATTGGTGCAAGGCGATTCCAAGGCCCATCTTTGCCCAGGTGGCTTCTCAAAACTCGAGAGGGAAAAAGAAGAGCAAGACTGAAGTTTGAACCCACATCAAATGTTACAGTGATTAAGTATAGGCAAGGAGATCATATCTCTGGATCCCAACTAAAAGCAGTGTCTTCTTGTGCTAAACCTTGCACTTGCATATACTGAGGAGCCATTACAAAGACTTGCCAGTTATTATAGGCAAAGGTTAGGGAATGCTTTCAGGTGCAAAAAACGTTTTATTTGATCAATCTGAACATAAATTGCCCCCCTGTACTTGGCACTGGCGAGGTCACACCTCGAATCCTGTGTTCAGTTTTGGGCTCTTCGCTGCAAGAAGGACATTGAGGTGCTGGAGCCTGTCCAGAGAAGGGCAATGGAGCTGATGAAGGGTCTGGAGAAGAAGTCTGATGAGGAGCAGCTGAGGGAGCTGGGGATGTTTAGCCTGGAGAAAAGGAGGTTCAGGTGTGATCTTATCACTCTACAACTCCTTGAAAAGAGGTGGTAGTGAGGTGGGATCAGTCTCTTCTCCCAGGACACGATCAGTCTCTTCTCCAAGTGACAGGACACGAGGAAATGGCCTCAAGCTGTGCCAGGGGAAGTTTACATTGGATACTAGGAAAATTTTCTTCACTGAAAGATGACCAGGCATTGGAACAAGGTGCCCAGGGAAGCGGTGGAACTGCCATGCCTGGAAGTGTTCAAAAAAACATCTGGTTGTGATACTTGAGGGCGTATTTTTGTGGTGAACATGGTGATGTTGGTTTAACAGTTGGACTCAAGGATCTTAGAGGTCTTTTCCAATCTAAACAATTCCATGATTCTGAAACATAGCCTCCTGGTACACAATACCATGTTAGATCTGTGTGGCTGGACTGCAGCTCTGGCTTTGGCAGGGGTTTGAGCTCTCTTCCACAATTTCCTTTTTTGTCAATGCAATGGAGCCTGACAGGTCTTGAAGGGTGTGTTACTACCAGCTACATGTAAACCCTCATGAACTGACTTTAGCAGTGGAACAAACCCAAATGGAATGGCTTTGCAAGTGAAAAAGTTTAGACTTTTTTAGTAGCACAATCTCAGGGATAGAAGAAAAGGGAGATCAGGGAGAAATGATGGGAAGAAGGAAAAAAAAAGATGGAGAAGGACAGGTCAACTGCAGCACTTCTTGCTGCTTGTAAAGCAAATGGAGATGAAAATCCTGCACAGATTTATTTGAAAGACGGGGGAGAGGTCTTTACTTAAAGAGCTTGCAAACCATTGCAGTAGCTCCAAATCCACTTTTCCTTCCACCATATTCTATTTGATCTTGATGATTTACTGATTTTTGTGTGCTCCCAGTAGTTGTTTTTTTTGGCAATTGCAGTTGGAAATGTTCTAGAGAGTTGTGGGCATGGCATTATGTCAGTGAGCAGGAAGGAACTGGAAGGATTTTACCTGTCTGTGGCAAAGATAACTAAAATGACTCCAAGGGCAGTTTGCCAGAATATTTTGACTGCACCTTTAAACTGGGCAGCTTGCACTGTTCTCTGTGCCAAACTAAAATTCTCTTGGTTTCTTTTTAGACAGCTTTTGAATCATGGTGAAGCCCCAAAAAAAGTCTCTAATAAGTGCTATTTTTTCCACTCACCACTAACACAAAAATGCTGAACAGTCTGAAAGCAGGGGGATGGGAAGGGAGGAGGGATGAGTGAGGAGGAGTTCCATTGTTCTGAGACCAATTACAGAGGTCTCAGCCCAAAAAAAGACTCTTTCAGAAAGTCACAAACAAATGAAAACAGAAGACTGTGATAAATCGTGGTACAGCTTTAACAGCCATGTATCTCTTGTTCCCCTTAAAGCTATAATAATAGGCAGATTGTAAAGGGCCATATCCCTCTGATAACTGTCAATTCAATCAGTTTTTGAATACTTTGCATCTTCACTGTGTTAGATTGTTTTACTAACAATGAATTATAGGGGTTTTCATTACACAAAAAAAAACTGCAAAAAAAGATACAACTTTAAAAAATAGATACCACTTTAAAAAATAGATTTGTCTTTCTGATACCCTAATATAGCATTGAGAAAACATTCTTACAGCTTGGTGTTGGAAACAAAACATAACATCAACTGGAAATAGGGCTTGTTCTCTTGAATACAAATTCATCCACCTCCTTCAATTTTGGAATCTTACCAGACTCCTACCACATTCTGTTTGTTCCTTTTTATTTTGCTGTATATTCGTGCATCTTTCTGAGCATTACATCTCTTTTGCTCCCTTAAACATGTTTGTTGAATGTTTTTCACGTGGCATATCCTTCCTGAGTGTGTTTTCAGAAACCACCACATGGAAAACACTGTAGAACCTCCACTTTTTCGAGCACAAGAGGGAAAATAAACAGCTGATAATCATTAGGAAGTGGGAACTGAAGGCATATATGACATAAGTGTGTAAGCTAGCTTTCATTAAAAAATGTTTAAATGGTAACTGGAGTGGATAAATCTGTCCTGCAGATTATTTGGTGATACCTATCAGAGACGATCACAACATACAAGTTACAATGTGGTGTTTTCTTGACTATATCTCAAGGCAGTTTGGAAGACAGATTATGTCACCACTCCGTTTCTGGTTGCAATTATTCATGCTTTTATTGAATTCCATCTATTTCTGTTCTCATCATTGTTCAAAAATACTGGATTGTGCCACCACAGTTGGGAATCAGTATGGAGGAGCAAGCAAGTTCTAAAAAAGGAAAGCTTTTTGCTTTCACAAAAAAGCTTTGTTAATTAGTCCTACACAAGGAGGGAAATGACAAAACTCCATACTTTTCCATTTAAATGTTTGTAAAAGTGATTTTGTTTAAATTTCACTGAGTGTAGCAGGAAATGTTAAAGCTGAAAGAGGCCAGACAGAATATACTAATGTCCTTTGGGGTGGGAGTGAAAGCGGGAAAGGGCCTGATGATAATATTTTCTTTATTTATACTCTTTCCATAGAAATCTGTGAATGTTTAAAGCTTGTAAAAGAAGTACTGATTTGACAGCCCTGAAGACAGAACTCTATTTTTTACATAGAGAGTCAGCACAACATAAGCAGTCACAGTAACAAACCCCTGCTCCCTGCTAGTCTGGGGACAAAGGGAACAATTACAGAGCCAGGCCAACACCTACCCAAGATGCCCTTTGCATACACTTGGATCACTATCTCAGATCACCCTTATACCAGGATACATCTCACCTAACTTTTGGTATTTAATCTGAGGCAAACTATTTACTTGCTCTATGCAGGTAATAGCTAAAAAGAGGTCCTTCTAGAGCATAAGTGAAATTTCAAATGTGTTCTTCACTGGCAATAGAAAAAAAACTGCAGGACTCTTACACTCCTAACTTGGATTCTTCAGTTACATGCCCAAAATTTGGTGGATGTATCTAGATCTTAGCATATCCATACAAGGAATTGGTGTTGAGTAGCATTCACATGCTAGTTCACAGTGCATTCATTTCCTCATATAGACAAGATACAGCTCACAAATGGGAGTGCTGTTCATTAGGATAAATTAGTAAGATTCTGCTGCAGCTATACAAGATAATTTCTGGAAACTGTATTGCTCCATTACCAAATAACTCATTCTCTGTGCACAAAAATAATGCCTGAAGTACAAGACCTTAGCTTTTTTTCTATAGAAGCAGGGTTGAGTTTGTATTTGAGTAGTCCTAAGAATGTTATTTATTTATTAGTGGAAATAATAATACTTATTTTGGCAACCAATATTGATCTAATAAAACACAGATGTGTGAATGTAGCTATATTTGCATTCATGCAGGTATCTGCAATTTATAGTCACTTAGGGGCTCCCTGTATCCACAGAGAGCCACAGGCATTGGCTCCACACTCAGCAAAGCCATGGAAGCTTTGCCATTTGGACTTCAGCTTCAGAGAGGGAAATGTGGACGTAGCTTTCATATAATTAATTTCCCTTTCTCTACCTCTTCACTTTTCTGCTTGTTTCATGAGAATCCAGACTCAATCTCTTGTGGCCAACTAACTTTTCTTTTTAGGTCAGAACTTCAACTGCTAATATAAAGATTAATTTTCACTGTCAAAGCCTGGAAAATAGATTTTGCCTTAAGTCTTTGCTGCCCAAAGCAGTCTCTCCTTCACAAGGTAGTCAAACATTATGACACATATCAATCTACCAACTTTATGTTCTGGCAGCCAATAAACATGACCTTAGTCCAGCCACATTCATCCTCCTTTCATGAAATATTCACTTCTGCTCCACCCCAAGGCCTGTGAGTGCAGGTGACATAAAACCTGCCTTTAGAAGCCGTACCACTGATGATTTCTGTACCTATCACATCTTTTAGTGTTCATTTGCTCCACATAGAGATAAGCCAACCCAGTGCCATAAGAGCACTTCAAAACAAACTTAACTAGGTTTGTAGTTCTTTTTATGCCATGTGGAAGCCAAACAGTAGGTATTTCCCACCTTTCTGCAGGTTCATCCTGCAGCTTTTGCATGGATTAGATAACCTACATTTGCCTGTAAAGTTTTGGAATAAATGTCACGTTTTTCATTAGTAGTTTATTGCATTAGATCATGTTTGCATGTTTCCTCTTGTCTTCAAAACCCAACATACTCTGTTTTGCTTTGTTCTGTTTTGTTTTCTTTGAGGTTGTGACTAATTAAATGCTGGCATCACTAACACTACTGCTATCTTAGCTATGTGTTTTGGAGTCATCCATGAAAGTCAGGAACATTCTGTAAGAACAGGCTTGGTTCAAAATACCTTTAGGAAAAGTTAATGAGAGAAACTGGCTTGTGCTTGACTTGAGACCACAATTTCTAGGGAAAATCTGGTTTGTTAGTCTAACTGCATAAAGCAATCATTGAATATTGACCCTGTAGAACTTGGTTTAATTCCCTAGAAATTCTTGAGCAAAAAAACCCGGGACTAAGTTACTGGGTTTGTATGAAATTTTGGTTCTCAGTAAATGTTTGTTGCCAAACAAAACTCCGTTGCCTGTAAAATCCCATGCATAGTTTATCTTTTTGCTAAATACCTGAATATGTATCCCATGATTCTAGTATAAATTAGAAGGAAAGTTTTTACACCTTTTTATTAATGATTTTTTTTTCTTCTTAAACCACATTATTTAATTGACTTCATTGACCATCTTGGGCCATTAAGTGTAAAGTGTGCAACAATTTACTAAAATAGGTCATGAATTTGGCTCATGACATACAGGTGTAAAGCTGGTGTCTCAGCATGAGTTCTCACCTTGCTGGCTAATCTCAGGAGGCATCAGGATCTGTTAAAGCAGGCTTGCTTCACAGCAGAGCTTTCCACATAAAAAAGTTAGTGGTGTATAAATGCTTCTAGATGGAGAAAGCCCCAAAGTACTAAAAGTAAAGTTAATTTAATGCTTCCAGATTAACTACCACGTGCATTTCTTGTGGACTCAATCTGATCAGCCTGGTTTTGATTTGGTTATATGAGCAAGTTTCTCTGATTTCTCCAGAGACCCTAAAGTATGTTCATTCACAAAGACAACAGCAAGCCGGTGAGCTTCGAAACGTGCAGCTGCATTTTGGGCTTGCATGTGCAAGAATCCATTGCTTATGGTCCATTTATTATTTGATATGAAGTACTAATACACATGCAAAGAACAACTGTGCTTCTTTGTCCTATGCTCCTGCTGCAAAAAGCAGCTAACTACAGCTTTTGAACGTGTCCTTTGCCCTGAGTATCTCATTAACACTTCAACCTTAGTTGCGCTGTATCTATTTAATTTTTAATGCAAAAATTCAGAGCAAAGTAGAAAGGAAAAGGAAAGTGAAGAAGGATAAAAAGGAAACAAAAGGATATGCAGAGACCAATATGGACATATGCACATGCAGATTTTATATGGTGTCTAGATACCTAGAGGGAAGGAGATAACAGTCAAACACAAATGTTCACGTAGCCTGTTGTGAGAGGAGTGACAAGTGTAGTCAATAGATTGATGCAGAGAGAAACATTCACAAAGCCTAAAGTGAAAATGTTTTATACGTTTTATGTCCACATATAAGTAACGTGCTATGTGACCAATAAAGGAAGCATTTTTGGCTGGACAGTGGAAAGCCATTGAGTTGATATGTCTATATGTAGGACGCCTTTAATTACCTCAATTCATTCATTCTTCTAAAAGGTGTCTCTGATATTGTTCTATTGTTTTAGGGTTTATGTCTTTGTCCTTGCACTGTGCATCCAGTTTTATATATGGCATAATTTTTACAATTTCTTTCTCAGTCATAGCACAGTTTCATCTGTAATAGATAATAAACAGCCAAAGGCCCAAATTACATACAATAAAACATTAATATTTTCTAAAAATGCAAATACTGGAACATGTCTGAAGTAAAGATTATCATTTTATTCTACTCTCATTTCAGGAATTTCACTGACTTCAGGAGTTTATCCTTGAATGTTAAAATATATGTCAGTGGTTTTGATCTGCATATGCTACTCATCATTAGACAAATCAATAATAATTTTAATTTTTTTCTTTTTTGTATGAGTCAGTACATATGCACTGTGTATCTACACCTCATAGTAAGAAGGGGGAAAAAAGCTCTGAAAGCCCCACAGTTCATTAAAGATGCATCAGGCTTTATTATCATTCAAAAAAGAGGGAAAGAAAAAGAAAAATGGGTGAAGAGGCCATCCTCTGCCGCATGATAGAAGCTAGGCTCATATAAAACAAGCCAAAGAATTAGTTCCTTCAGCAAGGAATGACATGAAACTCTAGCCATGGTAGCTGTAAAAACAGTTAAAGGTCTTCTTTGTGCTCATTAGCACCACTGTGCTGGTATTCTGTGTTGGCAGCTTTTGGTTCTGCTGAGGCAATCCTAAAGAAAGTTGTTACCAGCCTATATTCTACAGTTCACAGGCTCTCAAAAAGGACACATTAAAACAGCTAGAATCCCCAGGGCAAGTGGGGAGATTAAGTAGCCCTCTCCCTCGACAGAAGCCCCTGCAGACAAAGCTTGGCATTGTGCATTCAGCACACTATCTCTTTCCAGTACTGAACTTTACCATTGTCCTCCCGGATCCGAGTTTACAAAGTGTTTGGGGGAACTTTGCGTAACGGTTCACTGGCATCCCCATTGACAGCCCCCCGAGTGTGGGAACTGCTTTAAAGGACGTGATGCCCCCAAAATCATTGGCCTATTCTGCTGGTCCTTAAGCAGACGCCAGTGGCAGTGTTTTAGTGTGTGTGTGTGTGTGTGGTGGGGGAGGCTACTCGGAGTTTTCTTGGAGTCTCATCTTTCACAAGAATATAAATTCGGGCTGGCAAAGCAAACATGGATTATTTGTTTCCTAAAGGATCAGGCCTTTTCAGAAGTTTTAGCTGTTGCACTGTGCTACAGAAACTACCACTGCAAAGGCCACAGGATGCTATGGAACACTTTTAGAGTTTTGGGGAAATGTTAAAAACAAACTGGAGGAGGGGAGTTAGTTATAGCAGCCATGAGAAGGATTCATTATTTACCCTTTTTATTTCTGTTTGCTTCTATGCTGAAATTTTTTAAATTTCTTTTTAGTTACTTTGAATAAAGAATAATAAGCAATTTCATCTGATGCTTAGGCCCATTTCTTTTGATACTTTTTTTTTGACCCAAGACTTAAAGACTTATGAGAGAAGCAAAGTTCCCGGAAAAACCAAATTTGGAAAGATTCAGCTGAAACTTGTATTTCATTTTCAGCTTTTATATTGCAAACAGACTTAACAGATTTTTCTTTTCCAGACTCCACAAATGTCAGCATTGATGTCTGGAAAATGAAAGAGGCTCATTCTGGGTAACAGCATGTTTAGAAGCAGAGTAAATTCTGGCGAGGGGCATAATTCCCACAACTGCTTTCCTCTTTGCTCCCCAGCCAATCTGAGAAGCTCCACCAGCAGCTGAGGGTACAGAAACGTGAGCCAAGGTAGTGAAATGAAGAAGGGGCAGAAGAAATTCTGATGGAGCAAGAGAGAATGGACATTGGCTTAAGGTTCTCTGAGGGAGGCAGAAAACTAAAGTAGAAAGGAGATGGTGGTAGAAGACAGTGTGGAAGGGTAGGAAGCTGGAAGTCAGTGTTAAAAGCCCCAGGTGTGACATATCCTGCTCTTCAGATACCCATACATTCATATGTGTGCAGTGGTAGTATTAGGTCTAAACTGGAGATAATCAGTGGTTCTACATGGTTTGTGTTTAGAGTATGGTGGATAGAAAAAGATCGTGTGTTGACAGGGACGTGGATTTTTACTGTGAAAAACACTGTGATCACGGTCTCATTAAATGAGATTCATATTTATCACTGAGAAAGGGAGGAGGGAAAAAGGAAAGTGCAATAAGAGTTTAAATACTCAATGACTATGAAGACAAATTATGAGATCTCCTATTTTACTTTGATAACTGATTCTTTGAGATGAAAGAAAAGCAGGAATTCTATATACCTGGACCTGGGTATATATTCTTTCTATTCTATGTAAACAAAAATTAATATATACTGTAGAACATTGAAACTAGTATAAGTTCATTAAATTGAGCAAGAACTCAAAGGGTGATGCTGAAAGAACTATAGAAATTTTGAAGCTGAAGTAGAGTAACACTGGAATCTTGCAAATATTTGTCTTTGCTCTGTCCTAAATTACTAGTTTTCCTAACCATCCTTTTGTGAGAATATGATGTATGGTAAAATTTGGGGATGTCATAAATACAGAAGGAGATCAGAACATCATTTAAGGAAAGCTGTACTGACCACAAGGACTATCAAAACTGAGGTGCGACTGAGCATGTGAAGAACAAGGTCATAAACTTGGAGACTTTAAATTATCCATCACAAATTTGAGAATTCACAACTGTGAAATGATAAAGGAAAAACACCTGAGTGTACAAATCAATCACAAAATGACAACTGGTAAACAGTGATGCAGAAACAAAGTGGAGGGGGAAGTCTTGCTCCCAAAAGCATTCATCAGGGAAAGAGAAGGTAATGATCAAACATAAAGATGATGTTGGCACAATGCTAAGAAGGCATAAAGTGGCTATGAGTGCACTAATAAATTTGAAAAAGGCATCTATGCATCAGAGGAGTAAAATTCTGGTGCAGCTTTTCCTACAGGGATAGCTGGTGCAAAATCAAATTCTTTGGCAGGAAAATTAATGTGTGAAATGTGAGTAACTGTTTAGGAAAACAATTTTTCCTCTGGAATGGTGACTTATTAAAATCAAAACATTTCAGATGAGCAAAAAAGATCAGCTAAAAAGAGAAAATAAAACATAAACTGATTTAATAAGAGCAGAATTGAATGAGACATTTAAATTTTCCTTTCTTAAATGCTTTTCGTAGGACTTATTTCATACTTTAGTAGTAAAGACAAAATTAGAGAATGTCCTCTTCAGCCACCAAATACTTTAGGATTTGTAAATTTTTTTTTAATTACGTCCCTGAACAGGACAAAATGTAGAGTTGCAAAGTTCCTTCTGAACCCGTGAGTACAATTTCCACGCACCTCCAGCAATTCTGAATGGCCATCTTCAAAGCAGCAGCAGGTTTGTGGATGGCCATTCTGCCAGAAGCAGTCAGAGTAGGGGGACTACTCTCTGGCCTCAATCCAGCTTGCCATAGATTCCCAGATGAATAGATGCTGTGGTATTTGGGAAAAAAAAAAGTAGTACATGGCTATTAAAAGCAGGCAATGCACTGGAGAGCACTAGCAGACTGTCTGCTCTGGGGGAGAGCTGACTCAAAGCAGCCATTTTAAGGCAGGTGGTGTTATTGTGGACACAAGGAAAACCACTGAATGAATGCTTGCTGTAGTATATTCTGAATCAAAGGGTCTGTTATGAGGCTCTCCAGGGATCTAGCCATTATGTCGATGATCTTAGCAAATTTTTAGTCTGCAAGTCCTGTGTAAACTCATAGATGCAGGACAATAATAAGAACTCTGTAATTTACCAGTAAACTACTCTTCAGAAGTTATTGTTTATTAGTATTAACAAATTAGCAGTATGAAAATTAACCTGGTCCTCTTCTGTAGTTACTTTGTCTTCTTTTGGACATGTTCCTGTGGGGGTATATTTATTTATAGACTCATAAATAAAAGCTTAAACTGGTATTAGTTAGAAAATATGTCACCTCTGATCTTGAGACTAATTGGTTTGTATGGACTCTGTTTAATTTGCATAATTTCCTCAGCGTGATGTCTTCAGTCTTCCTTCATTTTAAAGGGAAAAAAGTCTTTATTTCAATACTGAAGGGAGAGTTTTTTTTAAAAATGAGCCTTCCAGTGCTTATAGGTTTGGTGTAAAGTTTCATCTTGTAAGAAATGGATGTATTTCTGTCACGTACGTTGAGACATGGAATTCAGGGGCTGAAAATGTTATTCATAGGCATGGATCCTTGTTAAATAAGTATTACCTTTGCTTTACCCCTTCCGCACTGGGGATGTACAGCAAAATGTACATTCTAGTCAGTCCTTACTTCCTCGTGGCAATTACTGGAGAAAACCTGACTGGAGAGCCTGTTTTATCCCACACTAACTCCCTGGCTGGGTTTCCCCATGCCAGATGAGAGGAAATCTCAGCTCCCTCCTTACAGCTGCCTAAACCTTTCATGTGCAGCATCTAAGAAAATAACTCTGACCAAACTCTAACAAAATAAGCCATTTGCTGTATTTCCCCTGTTTCTCAGCAGTCTGCAGCTGGTACCAAAGAAGTTCTTTTAAGTAATCAATAATTTCAGACCTGGTTTTGGCTAGGAGTAGGACTTAAAAGTTCTGCTTAGCAGTGGCACTCGTCATTTAAAGTAGCTTTAGAAGAACCAATACTCTAAAACCTGAGGTTTAGGAAGCAAAATGCACATAGCCCCAAATCTTCTGCCACTTTTTATCACTTTGAAGTGTATTGACGTGTTCTGGCACAAATAAAAGGCCGTATATTTTCTTTCTAGGATTCACCACAAAATGGTGGTACAAAGAAACGAGGGAGTATAATTCTGTTCCACATGGAAGTGGAGGGAAATTGTGCAGTAGCACACCCATTTCCTTTACAAGGAAATAAGAGTGAAAAGAGTGACATTGCTTGTTAGCTAACCGAAACTTTGAGTTGAGCTCTGTTCTTAATATCAGCCACTGTTAAGTCTGTGAAGACCACAGTGCATATACACAAGAAATAAGAGGCTGAGAGTTGTTGAACAGCTCTCCCGTGTCTTGTTAGCTCAAATGTGAAATATTGCTCTTGTTCTCTGTTGGAATATAAGCCACATGACCTGCTGTCATGCAGTCCTAATATGAACGTGCATTGGTTTACCTGAACGAATAAAACATGTATTAAACGTGTAGTTATGTAAGTGGACTATTAGGCTTGTATGCAAGTTGCAATTCAACTTTGTATGTGTAGATGATGATGTAAAATTTGATTGGAATTTAAGAAGGTGAACGTTAATCTCTTAGGTCTAATCCCAGACTTTAAACAATCTTTTCATTACTATCCGACACAACGTATTAAGCAACTGGGCAAAATTCTTTCTATTTTTAGAACCTACCTGCTTCAGTGAGATTGTTAAAAAGCAGATTAATAAAGTACAGAATAGTATTAATTGAGAAGTAATACCACTGTAATTTTGGAATATGAATAGAAAGTGTAAAGGATCAGTGTACCAGAAGAAGCAAAAATGGCAGATTCCTCCTTTAGTTTCACCTCTTGTTAGGTGGAGGGTAAAATGTAAATTTATGCTACAGGCATTGCAAAGAAAGTGCTCAGCCACATGGGTCTGCCTCAAGGATAAGTCTTTGAAAGGGCTTGGTTAAAAATGGCCAATATGCCATGAATTTGGAATTAAATTACATTGACATCACCTGAAATCAGCACTCTTAAAGTGAAATGATGCAGGAATACAACCAAACAGAAATTGGATGGACATATAGAAAATTACACATGCTTTGAATGCCTGATGGTGTCTCACAATCCAGGGCTTTATGGCAAGTCAGGGCAGTTTTTAGAAATGTTCTGCAATTTGGTATAAAGACAGTTCAGTTTGCCAAGTCTCATGTAATATGACCAGCATGTTGAGAATCAACAAAGCAGCAGCAAATCTCAGCATAAGGAAACTGAGAGTGAATAAATTAAATACTCATTTTATTCATGCATCGCCTCATGTTGCAGGCTGATTAGAAGTTAGGTTTGGCACTGATCTCAGGGGTTTTCCCCTCAAAAGGTGACAGTGAAATCCAAATTTCTTGATTTTTTTTTTTTGTTTTGTTTTGCTACTGTAAAACAGAAATCACGTGACATAATAATTAGTAATCCCCAAGTAGTATTGCATAAGATAACTACTGAAAAGTAGCTCCATGACAGAGTTGTCACTGGGCTAGAACACATGCATGATGCTGCGATAAACACTCGAGAAAGCACTTGTTAAAACAGCCCTTATCCCTAAGGAATTTACAGCCTGGGAGACAGTGAGAGATAAGATAAAATGCACCTGGTAACCAAGAAGTGATGCTATTTACATTTTTCTTTTCTGTTTGCTTTCTTTTCCCAATGTTTCACCCTCTGTTTTATAATGAGGTGCTGGATTGGTTGATGTGACACTTGTGAGTCTCTACGAAGAGTTTGATTGAAGAAGACTGGTGGCTGGCACTGGGTTTGGGAAATCATCTTTCACAAGACAGGCAGCAGAGAGGAAAGTATAAAGATAGTGATGATTGGAGACGATTCTTAAGGCTCAGTCCCTGTCAAACACTGAACATTTTGACTCCTGTCAAAGAGAATGAAGAGGGGAGGATTATTTAGAAAGGCATAGGTACTCACTCCTGTACATTCAGAGGATGATTTTTTTCCCTATTCAGATATTTAATGCATAACCCAGTCCTCCTCTCACTAGTGCAATCTTTTGATGAACAGCAAGTAACTGTCATAACACTGGAATAAGAACTCAAGTGGTGCTGCTGCTAAAGATTTTCATTTACCTTGATAGCATCCAGATATGAGGCCTTGTTTAAGTTCCCAAATGTCATTAGGTTTCTCAGGGTTAATGCTATGCTACTAGACTTACTGAAGCTACTCTAATCCTTTCCACTTCTCATTATACAGCATTGCTGTCACTTCTTCTCAGCTTCTGCATCTGCCTGTTCCCTGGTTTCCTTCAATGTATTCCACCTGAACTGTCTTCAGTATTACTTCTCCCATTTCCCCTCCCTCACTTTTCCCCTTATCTCCTTCTTGGTACCATAATATCATCATGTGAAATTCATGGCCAAGTTTTCAGATTCCTTTTTCCCTCTCCTACTTCCTTCTCTCAGTGAGCACTTTGTTGCACCTTGCAACATTAGCCAGGTCAGGTCGTATCTTTTCCCATGTGTACTTTGCCGCTCGCAAAGTTTTTTAGTATTTCAGCTGGATTATCTTTCTATTCTGCCATTAATTTTGTTGGTGATACTTAAAATAATAGGATTACAGCTCAGTGAAAGTACCTCACGTGAACCTCTGTGTTTTGAGTCAAAAAAGGTTTGATTTTGTCATCTGAATCAATTTGATTCCTGTTGTTCTCTCCCAGTTTAAAACTGTCTTTCCCAACGAAAAATGAAAATCCTATCTGTGGTTCTTCTGCCTCTCCTGCTAACAGCCTACTCCCATAAGAAATTGCAGTAAGTTTAAATATATAGCACAGGCTACAATCTTGCAATAAATACCTAACAATTGTAATATGTGAATATACAGTGATAGTCAAGCGGGTGAGACTGTGATACCCATCTCAAAAATATTTACTGTATAGTTAAAGTGTAGTCTGCACAGTCTAATAATAACATGCTTTTATGCTTGGTTACTGCAGCACAGTAGGTGGCAATGATTATGAAACAATTCAATTTAATGAATGTTATCCAGACGCATTATAGCTGTTAAAGTATTATATTTATGATAGTTTTGAAAAGGTATAACATCTATTACCATTCTAAAACCTCCTAAACATGCCCTCAAACATGATTAGCAGTAATTTATCTGAACAGAACATGAACAGATAAGCAACTCAGTTGACACAGTTATACTCCCAGCAAAAAAGAATTTGATTAATATAAAGCACCTGCGCTGTTTAAATAATTTTAAAGATGGCAATTGTTTTCTTATGAGATTAAATCTATGTAATATCAGTATATTATCTCTAGCCTGTGTGTCTAATAATCTCAAAAGCAGAATAAAAAAAAGTACAAAGGACAAAATTTGAAAGAAGAAACAGAAAGACAGCAACACGTTTGTTTTCACAACAGCACTTTCACCATTTATCTAAAGAGCTTTGGAAGAATTTACCCGTGGCTTTGAAAACAAGCAGTAATGATGAAACACTTGCTTGGGTGTTAATACCCTAAAGAGATGTGAAAATAGATTAAAGCAAGAGCAACTCCTTATCATCATCATCATCATCTTCACAGGTACTGTACAGAACATGGCAGAACACAGGAAGCTCTACTGGTTTTCATACCCAGAATAATCAGATTTATTTATTCTTTGCTCTTCCTTTCCTCTTTTCCTCCTTCCTTTCTTCTTTCCTTTCTCCCTTCCTTTCTTTTTTTCACCTGCTTAGTGCCTAACATGTAGCATGTTTGGAGGATAAGACTCAATTCTGGTGCTGATATTTTACATATATTCACAACAATTTCTCCGTCATCTTCACAAATTTCAAAGGAAAATGCATCTTCCAAATGGGCACGAGAAAAAGAAAACATTGCCTCTGATTAAGGATCTCCTGCAATTCCGGGGTCATGGAAACAAAATGTCATCCTAGATATTTTCACTGGACGAATGAGTAGTACCCTCATGTGCCCTGGTTGTTTTATTAGACTGCTCATGCAAATTTTGCTCATTGACAATACATTTTCTATAGGCCAAAAGGTGATGCAGGTTTATAGGAAAACATCAAAAGATTTTTCCTGTTAATAGACTGTTATGATAATCAACATCAAGGACCCAGCCACCTTAAAGCAAGTTTAATTAAGCATTTTTTTCAAAGACAAATTAAGAGGGAATTGAGACCTCTAACATAGACACTAGGACAAGATCTTAATTGCAGATAGAGCTCATTATGGTTTCCTTCTGAAACACAAGAATGGGCAAAAGACAAAGGGGACAAAGAGAGAAGTATAAACATTGTGTAAGACTCCATACAAGTCCTTTACTATGGCTTGAGCAATTTCCTCTTGTGCTGCAAAACTGATGGCCAGGAAAATAAAGTTGTGTTTGTGTGTTTGTCCTTGCCTAACAGTAGGAGAATTTTAATGGTGTTACAGGAAACTTCAAAGCAATTAGTCTATGCCTTTCTAATAGACACTTCAGTTTCTAATTAATTTGTGTGTGCAAACAACTAGTTTAGAATTTACTGTGAAAATAATCAAGGAACTGCTTGATTCAGATGGTTCAACCAGATGACCCATGATTCAGCCAAACCACTCAAGTTCAGAGCTCTTAGTTAAAAGTTTCACTGCTTCTTCACAAACTTTGTCTGCAGCAAAGACTGCTAACTCAAAGTCCTGTGTTAAATAAATCTAAAACTAGATATTGAAGATGCCTTTGTGTGAAAACCTTTTCCAAGCAGATCAAGGTCCTTCACTTGGGTATTACATGCAAAGACTGGATTTTTCTTGCCTAATTTCAGGTAAGTGAAATGAAATTTGGCCAAGTCTAAAACAATTTTGCAGTAAGAGGGCAGAAACAGGCACTTCCAAGAAGATAATTCATCAGCTCTAAGATAGATGTTAAGATCATCCATTAAAGAGCCTCTGGATTAGCCCAATTTTTTTACTGGTTGTAGATGGAATCAGGGCTCGTTTTCAGACAGTTGACCTCTGAAACCTGATTCCAAATCAGGTACATGGAATTCTATGATGCAGAAAAGAAAATGCTTTATGAATTTCCAGTTTGGTTTTAAGAAAAACTTTTGAAAAACATATTGAGTAAAAAAAAATATATATTGGAATTTACTAATGGAGGTAATCACTGATATTTATGTCCATGGAAAGGAAATCTGGGTTCACCAGAACGGGCTGTACTCTGTGTGATATTGCAAACTCACCAATAAACTCTCACTGGGAGCCAGTGATTTACTTTTACCCATCAGATAAGGTTGTAAGTTGGAAGATTATAGACAATACTGTACAAAATGCAGGTTCTTTCCGTAATTCAGTTTCCTTCACTAGATTCTCTACTATCTGCAGAGTTCATTAATACACCATTTACACCTGCCTGTTTCCAAGCCAAGGAATAGGAAAAAGATACACCAAAAGTGGGGGGAATCACCTCACTGAGAACAACTTTTATTCTCTATATATTCTGGTAGTTTTTGGGAATAGTGATTGTATTTGAAGAATCATGGCAACTTCTGTGTATTTTTTTTTTTTTAGAAAACAAAAATAGATTCCAATTTTGAGAAAATATCCATTTAAAGGGAGTTCTCCCTTTTACAGTAGAAGCTGTATGGTAAATCTAATACCACTGAAATTTTTGGTAATGCTAAATTTAGGTGATATGGTATAGTTTCATTTCATACAAACATTTTCCTATTCAACGTGTTTTATTCTTTTCCCCCTGTCACCAAGTCCCACAGCAAACCATTCCAATCTTACTGCAAAATAACAATTTGAAATAAGTAGTGTCTCTTGCTGTCATTCTCTTATTCACCTTCTCATGGGAGAAGATGAAAAATATCGTCCATCTTATGCCTATTCCCTTGATTTAACGTGCAAATTCATAGGCTACTGACAAAGACTTCCTTGTCTGATGGTGTGACTCTAAGTTATTTAGTAAGTTGGAGAGTATATGCATTTTTATATAAACTATTCATTATCAATACAACTCAACAGTGTAAAACGGGGATAATGACACAGAGATATAAATCTCTGTGGATTTAACACCTTCCAAGAAAGCGATTCTTTGTATCTCAGTCTTAAAAATTCTGGAGCAGAAAGATCATACAATCTGACCATTATCAAACGTTATCTCATGTTACTTTATACTTCAAATAGTTCAACTTGACACCCTGTTTGGTTTACCCTTTGCTAAGATGGAGGTTTTACCCTGAAATGACCTCTTTGGCTTTGCAGTGAATTGTTTTAGTAAACAGATGGATCATTTGACTCAAAGATAAAAAAACCCCTAAAATATTCGTTTAGGTCTGCAAATCATTTCTCTGAAGGAGAACAGTAAATTCTAAGTGCCCGAGGCTTCAGACCTTTTCAGGAGTTGGAATTGTGCATGAAATTGGGTAGTTAGTGTCTTGCCTTTATTTTATGTGATTTATTCTTTGTACTCCGTGAATATAGGGAGTACATACTAGAAAACTGTTAATTACTTATTTAATTGAAATATTTGAGGAGCTGTATTTGTTTCACTCTGCTGTCAGCTTTGCTGAGTAATGTGTGATCCTATTTAGTACAACTCTGTGTTACATACTTCATTAAAGGATTTGTTTTCTAATCTTACTTGTAATCAACTGAAGACATCACTGAAAGATGAAAATTCCCTTGACTTTTATAATTAGGAACATCAATATAATCAGCTTGTGTTGTAGCCTGTAAACCACAAACTAAAGGGGTGACAAAGGACTAATTCATTCCCATTTTTTGGATATGGGCTATCATGTTTTGGATCTATGTTCATTTTTGTCAATAGAACAGAAAAGAATTTTTGCAAGCTGTGGTGCGAGTTGCAGAGACAAAAAAACCCTTTAAAATTCACTGTAGTATATAAAATCTTAAAATACTGGTGTTCATCTCCTAGATAATCTATTGTCTAGTATGAGTTGCATGATTTGTAACATTTATAATAAAATGAGACCACTTAAATAACAAGTGTAATCTTATAAAAGGCATTTAAATTTCACCCATTTGACCCCTGTACTGAGCTCGATAAGACACGCTTGCATTTGCTTAAGGCTTCCAGAAAAGCACCTTATTATAATTTGCAGGGACCAAAAAATGAAGATTTCCCTTCTCCCCTTGACTCTTCAGTACTATAAGAGGTTGTTCATAATAATAATTTGTTTGTAAGTATCAGTTCCAGAAGCTGATTTCAAAAGTAGAACTCTATTTCCTATGTCTTACTAAACATGTCAACTATTTGGCATAAATTCACCTCATTTATCTGTTGTTATTTTTTTTTTCCCTGAGGGTACAAATGCATTGATTTCCAGGATATGACAGAAATAAGACTTTGACATTACTCCAGAACTCATGACCTCACAGGATTGTTGTGTTCCTATTTGGACAGGGCAGTGTTTCGAACAGCAAAGGTCTGAAGGATGAGTGGACAGAACGTAAGCATTTTGGACCTTCTGGATTTTCTGGATCCAATTTTTGGCTAGGGAATCTAAGTCAGAATTATGGGATTCTCACCTGCTTAGCCATAGAGCACTGAAAGGTCTTTCTGTTTTCCTTTCTGCCTGTTGCTCTTGTCATGTGCTTGTTTGTGAGATGCAGGGAAGGCTGGTGTGCTATCCCTGGAAAAGCTGAAATTTGCTCTTTACCAAGACAGGTTTTTTTATTGCTATTCAAAACTGAGACCTGTGTCCTATGTAGCATCGTGGCAAGCCCGGGAGGGTTTGAGGAGGATGGTACATGACTGCTGTACTTTAATTACATTGTTTAAGTTCTGCAACAACCTGTGTTTGGGTACCATGATTCTAGAAATAAGTTGTCTCCTCTCTGTAAGATGGGTTCTTCACTGTGGATCTCAGTCTCTCTGCTACTGAAGTGAGAAATCAGTGTCAAATAAATAGGTTACCCTGAATCCAGTGGGTAATAAAAGAATAGGCTCTTTCTTCAACGTGTCTTGTTTTAGGCACTGGACACAATGCTAACCTCTTAAGAAGTGGTTACATATAATTGGGACTAACATTACACTAGTACAGTGTTTAATAGAGAAGAGTAGAGATAAGAGATGACTCATGAATGTTACTTTGCTAGACTACGTTAGGCAATGTCTGCCAGAAAAGTAATAAAACAAATTTCACACAGGCTAGCTAGGCATCACATTATTTCACTAATGGGAACTCTGATCACTGATTTGGGTCCTGTACTTAATATGTTAAGTTTCAAACATAAACACAAACAAATGAAAATAAAAATGACTACAGTCCCCATCAGAATAAAGCAGATTTCAAAGATAACTACATTATGCCATTTAAATGAGTCTTCGCTCTTGTCTTCACTGTGGTTTAAATGCAATGGACAATCAGAGATATGGAAAATCATTAAAATGATGGGGAAGAAAACAGGTGGAGTCCAGCTTTTCATACATATCTGGAAAGTGGCAGGCATACTTGCTCTCAGGCAGTGGGTTGTCACTTCAAGCTACTGCCAGCTCAGGGCCCGGCAGATCCAAGAACCTAAAATCCTCAAAGGATTAAACTAAATCTACACAATAGTCCTGAGTACTATTGTTTGCCTTTAACATGTTTATTACCACATTGCATGTATTCATCATTTGGATCCAATGCCATTGTGTCCCACAGCAGCAGAGCATCATTTCAGATGGCAGCTTTTTGCCATTTGAAATGATGCTGTGACACAACAGCAAGATGCCACCTATTGTATAACAATTTGTCCTGTGAAAACATTTTTGACCATTCAAACCCATGTTTGTGTTGCACTAAAATTCTCAGGGCTCTGACTGTGAAACATACTGTGTGCTCAAACATGGAGGAGACAGGCTGATTTTGAACAAAAGCTCCAGCTCTCCAGAGAAAAGCTTGTCCAAATTGTAATCAAGAAAATCCTTCATGTCCCCTGTTAATTGGTGATTCGCCCTGCATATCTGATGGGAAGATTTATGGCTTGAAGCAAAAAGCTCTTTCAAGGGATTCTTAATAAAGGGTTAAGGGTGGCAGTTTCAAGAATACCAAGGGGAATTCTTTCAGTGGCAGTTGAACATCCCCCTCTGCAAAGCACTTTTGAAAATCTCACTCATGTTTCCAAGATGCCAAATTCGGGCCAGGTTTGTAATTTTTACTCTTTGCTCAGACAGAACAGAAAGATAAAGATAAGAACATCCTAGACCTTATTTTTATCTGTATCCTATCTAATTAAGGCAATTTTAACCAAGCATACCTCAAGAGATATGGCACTTTAAAAGCCATTACTTGTTTAATCTTGCTGCATAGAAGACGTTTGTGTGTTTGATACTTATTCACAGAAGGTACTAATTAACTCCTTGGGAATGGGTAGCATCTCACTACGATTTCTGTAAGGCAGTAGCAAGTTGGGCAGGAAAAAAGTCATTTTTCAGTATTTCATTCTTTTCATGTATTTATGCCATAAATGTACTGAAGCAGGATCCTCCAGTATATGTGTACTTAACTGTCTAAATTGTCATTCCCATTTTCTTAAAAGCTATTCAAAATAATAACCAAAGGTACAGTGTAAGTCCTAGTGCACGTATTCAGTTCCTTGCTTGAACAGTGTCTTCAGTCTGTGGTTATTGCCAAGTGTTGGATGGGGAAATTGTAAGACAAGAGCTTTGAAATTAGATTTGAAACTCTGAAATCTAACATGACCATTCTGATAAGATTGTCACAGCCTTGATTTGCTAATGCAGCATCAACTTCTTGAGGGTAAATGAATGTCAGCTGATGCCCTTAACAGTTTCTTTCTTTAGCTCTGGAATTTTTCACAGAATTTTGAGAATTTAACAAGTATTTTTTTCTTGAGAAGCCTTGAGAGGTCTTGGCAACTTTGAAAAAAGTTTATGTCAAATTTGGTACTGCTTAAGATCAACTTGGCTGTTTTTACTTAGAAGTGTCTGATAGAGTATCACCAGCCTAGGGCACTGGTAGAAGTTTATGGTATTTGAGCCCTCTGTCTTTACACCATTTTTATACCTCTTCAAATTAACTGCAATGGAAATCTAAAGTGCTTTTACCAACTCAATACCAGCAGAGGGCATTACAGCATAGTTCACTAAAACCTGTTCTATTTTGGAATCAATCCAAATAAGAACAAAGTACATTGGAGGTGTGATAAGTACTTTACTGAAAGACATGTAGACTCTTTATTCATCACATTGAACTGATTGAGAGGATTTCCCCATTATAATGATAAAAATCACGTTTTTAAAACCTCATTTGCTTCATTAAATCCAAACACAAATCTTGCAACACAAGTAGTATTGCATACCAAAATGGGTCCCAAAAAGTAAGCGTGTATATTTTCTTAAAACTAGTGAAGCAATTTTAAAATTTTACAGTTAAGTATAAAGTTGTTCATAACAACAACCAACTGAATATGCTTGGATGAAATCTCTCCAACTTCTACTCAGGTTTTCCCCACCAGTTAAAAAGAGTTCCCTTGTCTAGTACCACATTTTCACGGCAATATGCAAAATTTAATAGTGCAAACTCTCTCAATGCCAAGGAAATCTTCCCTGGCCAAAGGTTACCTCTGTGTGAGACTATCAATCTTCAATACAGAAAGGTGACAGTTTCTCAGCTCCATCATTATGAAGCAACATTTTAAAATGTCAGTTGAAGCTAAAACCAAAAATAAGTCATTTAATAGGTAATGCACAATTATTTGGAATAATCTTCTTCATGTTTGTGTTTAGGTGTAGGTTTCGAATTATGTTTTCGACACATAATGTTTGTGTCTCATTGCTCTTATTTTACTTACCTACCTAAGAATTACAGCTACAGGGATCATACGTAGGGGGTAGATCCTCTCCTATTGTGCTCTGTAAGAACTTTGCCTGAGATTTTCTTCAGTCTCAGTATTTATTTAGTCTCATTTTCCTGTCTGAACTACCATGCTGGTCCTGCGCCCTTACAGCACTAAAATTTAAAACCCAATTTTTCTGTTCTTATTGCATTCTTCGAGGCTGGCTATGAGCCCATGCAGCTCTGACTGTGCAGTCCAGCTAAAAAGTATGTTGTTTGTCCAGCAGTGCAGTTGAAAAGCAGATAAATTGTATCTACTCAGTAGATACAAAAACTTGTCCATTTATATAAAAGAGAAGGGTGAGTTTTCAACTTTTTATTTGGAAGCAGATTGCTGCATTTTTTAGGCCTCCTCCAGTGCTCAGCGTGTAATTTACTCTTGCATTTTCTCTGTTAAGAGGTGACAGAAGAGGAAATTGAAAGTTGTACACCTATTTGATGCTTGCTTAAGGTTGTGCTTTGTACTTGGGAAAATGCCATTACAGTGTAACAGGGGTGCTCCTCAGACCTGCCAGAGGCAGTCAGCACTTCACACAACCTTCCACGAACCCATCGGTTTTTTAAATGGTCTTTTATGCCAGGACAGTTTTTGGAGAGGAGCTGGCTTCAAATGAAACGACAGAATCTCCGGGAAGAAGAGGAGGAAGGCGCTGACGGCATGTCTGCACAGCCAGGAGCAGATCCTGAAGTGCCTGCTCCCTGCACAGGGCAGAGCAGCCACAGAGCCGTGTTATTACAGTAATGAGCCTGAGCTAATAAGGCCTGTTGAGACACAACCCGTGTTAGCTCAGGCTTGGCACTATGGTGGAATATTTACTCAGCTTCTGGATTGGAGCTGGCTCGTGTCAGGCCGTCTCGGAGAGTGGGAGGAATAGTTGTGTTACTGGATGCTCCTAACTATGTAGACATACCCTGACAGATTTGTCCTTTGGGAGGTTTTAAGGAGAACACATGCAAGACCAGTTTTCTTTTTAATGAAATATTTAGCAGGGGCCCAAGGCTTTCCCTCTGGTTTGTTTTCCCTTTTTCCCTCCCACCCCCATTCTGAAGGCACCCTGACCTTCTGTGCAAAAGGAGCTTTTTGTGGTATGTACCACATACAGTACCAGCCTGGTACTGCTGCTGGAAGGAACTGCCTTAAAATAAAATAGCCTGGGTATAGGAGACTCATTGACAGCATCCTCTCCCTCAGCAGCAATCCTTACTTGCCCTGCAGGTTTTGTACTTCTCTATCAGTGTCTGCTATCGAACTTCACTGTATACATCACCTGGGCACTTATCAGAATCTATTAGGACCTAGACCAACTGTTTCGAGAAAACAAAATAAATTAAAAAGAAAATCCCCAAATAACTCTATTTCCAAAAGAGGGAAGGAATTCTTCTGAGGGCCTGAAAGCATTTAATATCTAGCAGAATAAGATGCTTCTGATGAACAGAGCTCTGTTCTCTGTGTTGAGGTTGAGGGATTTAACTAATCTTTTTTCCTTCACTTCCTGCCTCAAAAAGTAGAGGTAGTTTGGTTTTACTCAAACACTTGAAATACATTTATACTCTTTTCCTTTTCTCCTTTTTTTTTTTTGTAATTAAACTAAGTAATACATATTTTCACAGTTCTCTTGAAGAGTGGTTTTGAGAGCTTTTAATATGGGTAAGGATTGCGGGGATTTTTATACTTTTCCACCAAGGGTATTTTGCAGGGAATTTTAGATTCACTCTGTGTGTTCTGTATATGCAGAAAAGGCTAAGGATGTGCCAGCCATTATACACAGAGGAAGGCAGATCCACTTGTTCATTAAAACAGACGTATTATGGCAGGGTACCAACAGCGGGGCCAGCAAACCATATTGCTAATGTAAGATTTTTGCTGCTGCTTCCAGCAGCATACTGTGTCTGCTGACAGGTAGGGTGTACTTCTGACACCAAAAAATAAGCATACCATCATAGGGCAAAGACTTGCTTCTCTTCACATGCTGGTCACACAGCACACACTCAGAAATTTCAGGGGGTGTAATAAAATGCATGCTCTAGGCATGAAAACAGGATGTCTTTATCATTTGTAGTTCCATCCTTACTTTCTTCCCTTCCTCCACTCAAGGGCAGAATGCAATATTAAAATTATAGTAAGCATTTTTTTAATTAAAAGAGGTTAAATATATGGGATCTGATAGGCTTTCATCATGCAATTATAAATTGTATGCTGGTTATTTTAAATTTCAACATGCAATTGAAATGGTACTGGGTGAGCTGGCTTGGGTATCTGCTTTGCATTTGACTGAGTTAATTCACTGCAGGTATTCGGTTCTTAAGTGGCGTCTGCTTTAAATATGTGCAGTAATTCAATCAAAGAAATAAGATGGATAGTTTATGTAATCCTTTTCATCTCTAGATTGCTAAGGTTAACCTTAACTATTCATGAATTATAAATGCATACAGCAATCTCAAATTAATACATGTAAAAAACCCTTCATTTTTGATGGCCTGTTGAAAACCATGGAATAGTTCCTTCTTTTAAAATATAATTGATGAAACCTACAGCCACAGTATATCATTTCTTCCACTTATTATTTGTAATCTTAAACAAAAGTTTTGTGCAACTCATTTAAAATGGTTGTCTGTGGTAATATTAAACCTTTCCTCTGATCCAGGAACAGAGGTAATTTTCTCTTCAAAATTTTGGATGCATCATTCTTACAGCCCTTTTCAGTGCCAACAGATTCTGTGACATGAATGGGAACCCAAAGGCAGATATTACAGAACAATAACGCTCTGTTGAAGCCTTCACAATTCCTGGAGTAATTAAATAAAGAAAAAAGAATCCTTTCTCTTTCGTTTGGTTAGTTCGTTCAATGCCATTTGGATGATTTGTGTTGTTAGCTCTCTTCCAGGCAGTCTGAACAATCCACTAGGTGACACCCTCATACTCTTCCTATGCTCTGTGTAGAGGCAAGGAGATAGTGAGTACTGAATGGCTCATTTGTTAAACATTTAAAGCAAATACTGAGATTTCAGGGACAGGTCTCTCTTTGTTTAGTAATATCAGAGATAACACTGGCTTTGTAATAAATACTGTGTTGTTTGTATATAAATTACATATTAAGCAGATTAGCATTTTTGTCATTAACAGGAACAAAACCACAAGGCAGAAGTTGTACGCAATATTTCCTATAATTATAATAATTTTTTAAAAGCGTTTGAGCGTCTGCTGAGTAGGCTGAATAGAAAATCCGCCTTTAGCATTTTTTACAGGGGGAACAGAAGGAATATAGCTTCAGTGATTTTTTTTTTTCCCCAGTGCAGATGTGCTATGGCATCTTTGAACAGAAAGAGTCACCTAATAATGCCCCCAATAAAAAGGAGTATTAAAGGGTAAACTTCAGTGGAATTTTGCATGTTTATGCCAGTGGTGATTTTTTCTCGTAGTTCTTTATGTTGATAATGATGCTTTATAAATCCTTTGAAGAAAGCATCTCTTATCATGCTGTTTTTATACACCTAATATAACGAGGCTTGAGCTTGGTTAGGATCTCTACCTATGAATTCAGCATAGCAAATAAATTATTATATTCTATTGCTAGTATTCCTTGCTTGACAATGACTCTGGTACTATTCTATGTATGTAGTGAAAGACACTGGAATTCTGAACTCACTAGTGGTGTAATTAGGAGTAACATCAAACTCATAAGAGTTACATCCCAAAATTAATGTACATGAAAGCAAAATCGTGGTAAGGCCCTAGCAATCAAACACAAGAAAGTAATTTCTTTGAATAGCACATTTAAACAGTAACCAGACAGGTCAAGAAAGAGAGAAGTTGACTTATATGGGCATGGAAATCATAACACTTCTTTTTTGCTCATAATAATTATCCCAATTAATTATATGACAACTGTAGGTTTTCAAGCTTTTGCTGTTCATGCACTTTTTTATATTCAGCTACACTTTACAGTGCTCCTTCTTCTAACAACTTCACTGCCTGTTTAGCTCTAATATAGAAAAATCCATTTTTTAACTAATGAAACTTGGAAAATACCACTGAAATGATACACTGTTCTGCTGTTGGGTATGTTTATTGACTTCAGTTAGGATTCCTACCATGGGTTAGGCCCATAACATGCTTAGAGACAAACATGCAGAGATGTATAATTCCTTGTATTGTTCCATTTAATTTTAGCTTATTAGTGCTTACGCTTAGAAAAAATACTTCAAATAGTTTTTTAAGACAGTTTACTAAATAATCCAACAGATCAGCTTCCTGGTGTCCTAAACAATCCAAAAGAAACAGTTTTTGAAACTTAATTATATCTATATATTCTCTGTGACATCGATGGAAGCTTAATTGTGACATGTAGAATAACATTAGTGATTTGCTCATCCTCTCTGCCAGTCTCAGAAGGATAAAATGCGGGAGCTTATGCAGCCAGGAGCGTGTGGGATCATACAGTGTACACGCACACACCCAGGTATTCCTGGCAGCCAGTCCTGGAGATCACCAGAAGGCTACACAGCAGTTTTAAGATCAGGAAAGTTAAGAGTCATTTGAAGTTCCAAAAGGTTTGTGGAGAGAGAGGGCATTTGCCTCCATAACACATCCAAGGCACTGTGTGCGTATCTCTGCCTTTACAGAGAAGCACCCGGGGATCTTTAGTACTTACAGAAATTCAGGTTTTTCTGGATAACATAAAGTGAACAATCTCTCAAAGCTCATTGTCCCTCGAGTCAGAGACGGCACTGATTTCAGCCAGTTCGAGGGAAGAGTGCCATCTGCTGAATCACAACTATCACTTCTGTAGAACCTTTGCTCTTTTCTTGGTTTCATGACCAAGTCCTGTGCCTCAAACACAGGCAGCGTGTGTAATTTCCTGCATGGGAATGGTTCTGTTCTCTCAGAAATCACATGTTTGTGTAAGTCTTATAAATGGTGTTACCTATTACAGAATTAACACAGCAAATACATCTGCTTTTTAATACTCAGATCTGAAGAGGTAAAAGCAATATGTCTTTTCCTAGAAACATTTTCTGACAGATATACATATATGAGTGTGTCTCACATATATGTATGTATGTCTCTGTATCAAGGACAATAAGGATGCTTGAATAGCACACATTTTGTAAGAACATCTGCAGAATTAAAGATGATGTCAATTACTTACAAGACATTCTGATGAAATTCTGTAGGCTTACAATTTGAAGAGATTCATTCAGCCGTGCAGCTGTTATATATTATTACAATCTAAATGAATTTTAAGGAAGATAATTAGAGCAGTATATACTCACTCCTAGCAATTTTTTCTGAAGTAAGAAAGCACTGACAGCAAAACATTATGTTCTGAAGTATCTGAGACAGTACAAATTGAACAAGCCTTTGAAGCTCTACTGTACGTTCACTATAGGTACCTAAAGTAGGATGACTCTGTACTTCTCAAAAGATAAAAATTTCCTTATAGTGATTGTAACAGTTGTAGATGCTCCTTAAAGATAGGATAATGTGGCACAAAAGCTTTATATGTTTCACTTAGGCTCATCTCATGACAATATGGTAAGGTCACTCAAACTTCAGGTCTTTAATGCACTGCTGTATTTAGAATTTCTCTGCACCTGAATTTGAAATTAGCATCCAGCATACACAACACTTCAACACAGCATAAAATTTTACTGGCCCCTTCTTCTGAATTACTTAAGCAAAGGAGTGTGTGAATCTAGAAACCTATAATTGCACTAATGAACAGGAAACATATTTATCTTGAATAGAGGAAACACCCTGGGAATTAGGAAAATGCTTTATTTACCTTCTGTACACATCATTTATACTTGTTGTCAGTTACAAAGTAAATGGATTAATTCATGTTGCTAGATAATACATATGTCATAGAAATGCATTAAAAATGATGGGTTTATAATTAAAGACTGCAGAGGATATGGACAGTTTCATATAAAAAAATGCTACATAAAAATGACACCTTATGAGTAAATAAATACATGTGTATATAAAATATATGTGTTTAGGTACATTCATAGAATATGTACATTCACAGAATATGTACATCTATTTATTCCCTATTGTGGGTTTGCTTTTTTAACAAGCAAAGAAGCAATCATTTAAGATATGTAGTTTGGTACAATGTGAGTCTGTCAAGTATTGATACTACAGAAGGAATTAAAAAAAAGGCCTTCAAAGTATTATCGGTGGTGGTGGTGTGTTCTCTTCCTGAAGGCTATTCAGTCTATTCTTAAAAGAAAAGTAATCTGGCTATATACTAACTGGAACAGGTTACCTAAAGAGAGTACGAAATCCCAGTCATTAGAAATGGATAGTAATGGGATTACAAAATACTTGCTAGTGGGAGTCTACTTATATTTGACCGTTCCTCAGAACAGGGAGGTGAAATAAATGAATTATCGATGCTCATTTTCAGCCCTGCACGTGACTCCTGTTTATTTAATTAATTAAAAGAGAACAACTCCAAATCTAATTTATTTAAATCTCAAACTTCTCACTAGGATTCAAGGATTATCTCAGACCTCTTCGCTGTTTTAACTCCTGAGGTGCTAGTACATTTTTCTTTCATGAAGTACAGAACGATGCATGAGGTCTCTGAACAGGAAGATAAATTTTTGGCCAAGTACAACTTGAAGAAACCTGGTTGTGTCCAAAAGTATTCAATTCCATTGATTCCACAGTTAGGATTGCTTCTAAATGTGTTTGACGGGGCCCCTGGTGGTCTAGTGGTTAGGGTGCAGCACTCTCACCGCTGCGACCCGGGTTCGATTCCCAGCCCCCCGGGCAGATGGAGCTCGTCAGCCCTGTAAGGCAATCCATCTAAGAGAAGGTCACTCGAAACAAACCTACGTCCTGGGGCCCTCACTGCCACTGTCCAAGCTTGCTTGGCCCCGGCAGATGAACCTCAGGATTAAAGGGTGGGCTCAGTTCAGCGCACGCTGTGTCTCACCTAAAAAATCCACTGCGCGGGCTCGAAGGGTTAATGACCTTTCCCAAATCTTCGCTCGCGAAGACTGGCCATTATTATTATTATTATTATTATTATTATTAAATGTGTTTGAAGTAGGACACTAATTTCTTTTTCTCTGTGTAAATTGATATCTAACTTTTGAGTGTTCTAATGTTTGGTGTATTATCATCACTTTTAGAGGAAAATCTTGCCAGATTGGCTTCTGATGATATAGATACACTGTATATATCTATCTATCTGTATATATATATATATATATCTATCTATCTCAACAGGAACTTCCTTTCCCAGTGTAAACCAGTTTTGCTTTACAGTATTGAAAATTTGACTTTACAGGCCTCACATAAAAGTGGACTAAAACAGATTTGGTGCAATCCATAGGACCTTTCTGTTGCTGGACTTTTGGACAGTTTGCCCTACACCACCCTGAGGGAGCAAAATGGGGCAAACACCAGTGTGAGTGGGGTAGCTGAGAGCACCCAAACCTGTTTGGCTGCTAACAGTGTGGGGTGCATATAAGTCCTGTGACAGAAAATACACGAAGGTTCCTTCCCTGGTGTTTTATTATCCCACTGCAAGAAAAGGCTCGCTTGCAATGGGGTTAATATATTCAACATGCTGCTGGGAAATGAAATTTCTTCTTACATCTCATTCAATCCTCCTAACTTAATGAATCAAACCTAGGAATAGCTGGAGCTTTGCTGTGAGGAGGTAGTGCTGCTTCTTCCAAGTCCACCTTCCCTTTTCCCTTACAGTGTTAAATCTTCTTGCCGGAACACCACCTTTTGTGACACGGGATAAAGCTGTCACGACCATGTGGAGTTGACTGTTAAAGCTGCTATCGTACCATTTGTCTGTGCACCCAGGCGCGGCAGCAGGGATTTGAGGATGCTTCTCCTAAAGATTTGGTCCACGCCTGGAGCATAGCCAGGCCGCAGGAATCATCCGGCGAAGCGCTGCCTCCTCGCTCCGCCGGGAATGCCGGCGGAGATCCGCGCGGGGTTTTCTGTGTGTTAGCCTCTTTTCGGCGGCGGTGGGTGGGGGAACCTGAACTTTTGTCTGCGCCCGGTGCTGCCCCCCCTCCCTCCCATCCCTCGGGCGCTGTGCTGTGCCCGGGGCACGGTGGGGACCGGGAGCCGCCCCGCGCGGTACCTCCGGCGGGGGCAGGGGCGGGAGGCGGCGCCGGGGGGATGCGGGGCGGGGCGGGGTGCGGTGCCGGGCCGGGCAGCGCCGCCCCGGGCGTGCGGGGGCCGTGTAGGTGCGGCTCCTTTAAGGTGTCCCGAGGCGGCATCAGACCTGCCGCGGCGGCAGCGCGGGGAGGAGGCGGAGGCGGCCGAGAGAGGGGGAAGGGGAAACCCGCGGCGGAGGCGGCGAGCGGCTCGACGTGACACCAGAAAGTTCAGGCGCAGCGGGCTCGGCCCCGCCTGACTAGTGCACCCCTGCCCCGGCGGCGGGGCAAGGCGAGGAGCCGCTCCTCCTCCTCCTCCTCTTCCTCCTCCTCCTCCTCCCGCAGCCTCCGCAGCGAGGGCGGGCGGGTAGGGTGGGTGGCTTTGGGGGCGTTGGCCCGGGGAAGTTTTGCTCGCCCTCTTTCTGTCTTTCTCTCCCCTTTCTTTCTTCCTCCCTTCCATCGCCCCTCTTGTGCCCTCCTCCGGCGCTGCGGAGGGGGGCGAGCGTGGGATTCCCGCGTGGAGGAGGAGGGGGGCGGCGGCGATGCTAGGCAGGGCTCGGGGCTGCCGCCGGGGCTCCCCTGCCCGCCGCCCCGCCTGACCGCGGCCGGGCTCCGCCGCGGCCCCCGACGCGCCCGCCTCCTTCCCCCGCCATGGGAGCGGGCGCTGCCGCCGCTCCGCCGCCGCGCCGTGCCCGCCGCTCGCCGGGCAAGCAGTGACTCGGCGGGGGCACCTCTCGGAGGGCGCTCCCCTGCCCTGCCCGCCCCTCTCCCCCCCGCGGAGCGCGGCCGTGGCCGCTCCGTGCCCGTCCCGCCTGCGCTTGCTCCGCTACCGCCTCGTCCCCGGCGACCCGGAGCGGAGTCCGCGGCCGGAGCAGCAACTTGTGCGGCGGGAGGCGGCAGCGGACCTCGGCTGCGGGAACTCGAGGATCTTTTGTTTTCTCCTGTCGCTTTGGATAGTCCTGGGAAGTGTCAAGGCGCCGCCGAGGAAAGCCCGGGCCAGACGAGGGGAGGCCGGCCGGAGTTGGCGTGCGGCTGGAGCCCGGCGGAGCTGACAGCGCCGTGCCCGGAGGGGGCTCACCCCGGGAGCCCGGCGGGATTAGGGAACCTCGCTTTGCGTTAAGCTTCTGTGGAATTACAACTGGGGGCTCTTCGTTTCTCCCCCCGCTCTTCTGGCATGAGACTGCTTGCAGGCGCCACCCGAGGACAATGATCGCGGAGTTTGCTCACTTTTACCTCTTCGGATTCATCTGTCTCACCTCAGGTAACCACCTCCCTCAGGCGGGTCAGATGCGCGGCGGTGGCCGCGCTCCTGCCGCTCCCCCCATCCCCCCCAACCTCCACGGTTTGGCCTCTTCGCGTCTCCCGGCCCCCTCCTTTCCTCGGGAACGAAGCTCTGTTTCCAACCCGGCGGGTGTCCGGACCGCCTTTGCCCCGGGAGCTGCCGCCGGCCGCGGGGGCTGCCCGGGGACCGGGTGTGCGGGGATGCGCGGCGCTGGAGCCGTCTCCTCCCACCGCCGGCGGCTCCCGGGGGTCGCTGGATGTAACCGCGGCTGATGCTGAGCCCCGGCCGTGAGGGGGCGGTGGGAAACGGCCCCGTGGTCCTCCCGCGGCGGTGGGCTGGGACTCTCCCCGGGTACCGCGGTCCCTGAGCGCATCCCCTCTCCCGGCCCCCGGTTAATCCCGCGGGCGGGGGGCACGGCGGCCGGGGAGGGGTGGGGGGTGCTCGGGGACGGGATTTGCTTCACCTTGGCGGTCAAAGTTTACCCACGTGTGTGAAGCGAAGCGCCAGTGGGCGCAGGGGAGATGGCCGAGGAGATAGGGGGGATTAATGGTCATTAAGGCGCTGTTTGCGCGGGGTTTATGCGTGTTGGGGCATTTTATCGTGCCTGTAGATTACAGACAGGGTCGCACTAATAGGGTGTCGCGTATGGCAGGTTTGGCTCTGTGTGAGCCCCCGTGGTGTCCGAGAGCGGTGCGGGGCGCCCGTGCGGGCGTGGGGGGCTCCGGGGGTTTTCGGGTTTGTTTCTGCTCGAGGTTCGCGTTGCTCTCAGGAGGCCGTGTTTCTTTGCCTGCGGTATTCCTTCCCATTCTCATCAACGCCTTTTGTCACACGCTGAGTAAACCCTTGTGCCATAGTTAAGGTTAGTTTGGGCGCGAACTCTTCTGCCTTAATTGATTTTTATAAGTTTGTGGAGGACCCCTTTGAGTCATTAAAGTTATGGTGGCATGAGACATCTGGTCAGTGAGTGAATGAATGAACTTTTTGAAAGACTTAAGTACACTGCCTGAAGCTTTAAGTCTTAATTATGTCACCAAATGCAATAACTTATGTCTATTTCTAGATGATATCATAAGTTTAACTATTACACTTTTGCTCTTAGGTATTAGGTTTGCTTCTTGTGGCTTTGAATATGGAAAGCTTTGCGTCTCTGAGTAACTCTTGACCCTGTTCACTTTTGACCCTGTCAGTCGTGCTGTCTTTAATTTGATTTTTTTCTCTGTATTGCCGCCTTCACCTAATGGAAGAAACAATTGGAATGGGGAAGAGCCTTTGCACCAATTTTCCCTTTCTAGGTCTTTTATGCCAATCATCCCCACCTTGGAAAAGTCTTCGTAGGCGGTGCACTCTGTAACTGAGTGCTGTATTGGGCTGTCTTAAACTCCCAGATAAGAAACAAATTTATTTATTTTTTAATTCATCTATTTTTCATATAAATGCTCAATAGAATAAGTTGCGTATAAGTTTGTTTTCAGTGTTTTTTTCTTTCCCCCCCAGGATGGGGATGCTCCCTCTAATAGTGTTGATTCCAGCTGAGTTGGAGAGGAAACAAAAGGAAGAAAGCCATGAGTTTTTATGGAGATTTTTAGTTTTGCCATATAAGCAAGCTCAGTAACAAAGATAAGAGATGAGCACCAGATAATAACTCTGTTCCAACTCCCTCACCAGAGGAATTTCTTTTTCTCCTCAACTAGAATGTGATCAAATAGTTAGTCTTGTGTCTGGAACAATGGAGATGCCAGAAACCTTTGGCAGGATGAAGTTTGAGGGCAGATGGCTGCAGTGAAGAAGGAAGGACAGGAGTCATCTACAGCAGTTTCCACACTGAAATCCTTTGAGTTCTACTGACAGCTGATCTTGCAAATTGATTGATCCTTTCCTCCCTCTTCCACTGAAGGTTCTCACTTCCTTCACTTACACCCACTACTAAATCAATGGTTTGTGTAGCCACACTCTAAATGAGATGTTAGAAACTTCTACTGAGAGGTGGGAAGGTAATTGGGGGATGGGGAAGAGAAATATTTTTAATAATAGAAAGGTGAGTTAAGTGTTTGTTGAAACAGTAATTGGTAAACCACTTAGATTTTAAAACCCCTAATTTTTACCCCAGTGTTGTCTTTGTGCAATCCTGTGAAGTACCTTCTTTCATGTAAGCCTGTGGTTAATAAATGTTGAGTAAATTTAAATTTGAATAGTGTTGAAAATTGGAATATAGAAGCTTTCCTCCCTTGTTCTCCCAGTGTAATTTCAATGCTTCTTTGCATAAAGAATAAAAATTGCTTTAAGGGATACTTCTCTGGTATACTTGTTTTCTTGAGTATTTACCTGCTCTCTGCCCTTTTTCCTTCATTCTGAGACAGACTTGGCTGCATAATGCGTGGAGTTTTCATCTCTCCACACCCCCCCCCCCCCCAAGAAGCATCATCATCAAATTAATACTTTGGAAAAGAAAAGCTTTCGGTTATCTGAAGGGCAACATGCAGAACACTTTCGCTGGGATTGAGCGTCAAGGCTCTGGTTTTCCACATGGGTATTTGCTGCTCTAGCAATTCTCAAGGCTAAATATGTTCCTATGTGGTTTTTTTGATTTTTCTGATTCCCTCCGTGAAAATCTTTATATTTTGACGAGGTATTTCGTTGCATTGCTGATTCCCATCTGCTCAACGCCCACCCTTTCTCCCTTTCCTGTCCGTGTTATCCCTTACTAATTGCTATGCTTCAAATGGGATGTACGTTTGCTCAAGAGGCTTTTCATGCAGTATGAAGCAGGCAGTGCTGACAGCAGCAAGGCAGGCGTGTTTTCCAGTGATAGTTCTAGCCAGTGGAGGGCAAAATTGTCTCTTGTATTCCTTCATGGGAGAGTTACCTCCTGATGGTTAATACTTTTTAAGGGTGTCAGTGGAGTGTCCCCAAAGCCCTTTCTAGTTGGCTAACCTACCTATTGGAGTAAATAAATCAGCCACATCTTTGATATGTTTTGTTTGTTCGTCTCAGAAGTTTGTATTTATAAACTTCCCTTGTGAAGTGCTAGAGCATTTCAGGGAATGTTTCTACTGCTTTTCCATATTCTCTGTCTATTAGTAATGAAATAAGAGAGATCTATGAAAATATTACCCAGTGATTCCAAGGGTTATGAAAGTCTAAGTGCATAATCTATAAAAGCAAGTGAATCACCCAAGAAAACATAAAAACTGTGTGTTTTTCACCTACCCCTAATGCATTGTGTGCTGTTCTAAGTAATTCTACTGTAAGAATGTTTAAGAAAGATTGAGCCAGCTGCTTAGAGCTGAAGAAGCTGGCAGCACTTGTATTGTGCTTGAGGACTTCAAACTAGAAAAGAAATAACCATATGCTATAAAATTGATCATTCCTTACTTGTGATAAAACACTCTTGAAGCATCCAGGTGTTTGATTAAAACCACTTATCCTTGTGAGTACTGATAGTATCTGTGGAGATCAAACTCTTTTTTTTTCCAATGTGCATTAATGTGGGTTTTGTTACCTTGCACCCAGTAAGAGATGCTTTTTTTCATATAGCTTGGCAATTAAGTTGGATACCTGTTTAAAACAGAACACTCAAGCTGATTTTTGCTTGCTTCAGTCAGTCTTGGTTACGAAATGTTTTCTTGCTTCTGTGTCATATAGTCCAGTAGCATTGTCCTGGAGGAACTCAGTATTTTCATAGCAGGGATCATCTGTAATGTTCAGGGTCCTGAAGTTTGGGGAATTCATGTGTAGGTCCATAAGATTTTATTAGAAAACATGGATTTATGTGAAGGATACTTCAGAGTCTACAAGCTAAAGGTTCTGATTAGATCTTCAAAGGTAGATGGGCCATTACAAATAATATCAGAAACTAGTGACACTTAGGTAGCAGTGTTACTTAATGTCAAACAGCAACATGTGATATCTATGCCAAATGATGTTTTAATATAAATTGCTTTGGAAGTGATGGCCAGTGCGGTTCAACCCTAGTTTTGCTTTTGTGAGAAGTAAAAAGAGAAAATATTGAGACATTCAAGACAGACAAATCCATAGCCATGCTTAAGAATCTGAGAACCTGTTCCCTCGCTCTCCAATAACATTGTTTTTGGTTGGCACTTATATTTCCTAAATAACTGGGAAGAGTTTTGTTTCACAACGCTGAAGAAGTGTAATATTATGTCTCATTAGGGGATAGCTTTGCCTAATGAGCGCAATAATTTGCTGGGTCTGGCAGGTCCAGTCACTTGCTCCACTTGTGCAATTTATTATTTCTGTCGTAGTTAAATGCGTTATGTGAATAACGGGCACGTGGCTTGGTGTCACAGTAGCTGTTTGAGCTTCTTCTTCAAAATTTCTCTTTTGTAGTGAAGATCAGTGTAGTCAGTTCAGAAGTTATGGCTGTGAATTTGTTGGGGGGTTTTGTGTATTTGAATAGTTAGTAATGAGTAGTTTTGCTGTCAGTAGTTGTTAATATTTTGAGGTTGTTTTGTGGACAGGAAAGTAGTAGGAATCTCGCTCTTTCCAGGCAAACTAAAAGGCACTTAAGAATTTTATATGCTGAGATCCTGACACATTTTATTTGTGTGCTTTGCTATATAATCTGGCTCGATGGTGATAACCTTCCTTAACTTTTCACATGAGTGCCTCTTCATAAAATTGTAAGTTAAATAGTGAAGTTACTGAAGTAGCAACTGAGGTGTATTTTAAGTCCAATAAATTGTGTAAACAGGGGAAGTAAGAGTATTTTCCTGTTAGTGATGAGAATCTTGACCAAGAGGTGAGAGTAGAGCAACAAAGAAATATTCTTAAGTATCTTGAAAGCTAGAGGTGCTTTTAAAGGCAGATAATTTCCTGGTTTATACCTTCTCTAGGAGAAAGACAGATATAGATGTGTGCACACCTTCTGTCCCAATAATATACTGATGCCTCTTGGCTTATTGTGTCAGCCTTACCTCAGTGGTAGAGGCAGAAGGGCATTTTGTGATAAGAAAGAAAATGTCTTATGAGCACAAATATTTTGTACTGCTGACATAGATGGCAGCCAGCTACATTGAATTTGCACAATTGAGACTATGGAAAATCTCAACGGGGAAAAAGAGAAACAGCTGGGAAGCTGATAATGAGTTCAGTTTTCAGTCAGATGTGCAGAGTTCTGTTATTCTGTTGTTGTGTTACAGTGTTGGGGTCTGGTTTTTAAAGAGCTAAATCTTTCAGTATCCTGGTCATTAACTTAGGCCAGGTGCTGTAAATTACCTTACCCTGAAGATGATGATAAGCTTAATTGAATAAGATGGTGATGAATTTAAATCTGGGTGTCAGAATTTCTTTGTTAGTTGATTATTAATTAGAGAAAAACTGTGCATTTGCCCAGATTTACCCACAAAAAATGATAAGATATTGTTCCGGAACACTTCTTAGGAGGTATGAGGGTAGGCCTCTCAGACCAGGAATGGATATGATTTAATTGGTGTTAACAGCCTAAAGTGAGACATAGGGAGAGGTATTTATATGGGAGTATCCACTTCAGGTATAAGTAGTAGGGGAGTTGTCCTACACTTCAACAAAATAATGAATAGAAGCTTAAGGAAAGTATATTCTGTTTTTTTGGGGGCCTTTTGAAAACAAAGTAAGGAAACTATTTTTTGTGGAAAAGGGAAGGACTACATGAACAACTAAGGAGGTTTAATACTGTCAAATGCTAAGAACTATTCTAAGGCTCTCTGAGACTTGTAAATATTTTCCATGCCTCCCTTGTTCTGAAGCTTAGCAAAGTTTCCGACTAAGACTGGTGTTTGTATGTGTGTGTCTGTGTATGACTGATTAAAATGAAATAGATAAATTGACAGTAATGTGATTTGTGGGTGGCAGCAGGCCAGTCTTTTTAATTAGAACTTGCTTGCCATCTGAGCAGCTGCAGCCAAGGGGAAGATGCAGAATGCTCTGCTCTCACCCATGAACAGAGAAGTCATTTCGCCTTTGCTGAGGACAGAAAGGTTTATTGAATGATACAGCCTTAAAGTGGCCTTACCAAAAGGAAGCAAACTCTGCTGGGAAGGGGAGTAAAAAATCTTTTGCCTTCACTTTTATTTTGATGGGAAGTTCATTGTGCTTTCCAGAAGTAGAAACTTGGAAAATTAGAGAGGAGGATCTACCATTAGTCAGCAGAGAGTGCACTTGTAGATTTAAATAAAGCATCAGTATGTTTTAAAAGTTTATAAAGCATCTTTGTGTCTTCGTGAAAACTGCTTTTCAGGACCTCAAGCTCTCTTATAGTTTCTTTCAGTGCCACTATCCAAAGAGCTACACAGAACTTGAGCACTTTTCCATCTAGCTTTTAGTGAAATGATGTCAACCTGTGCTGCAGGAGAGAAGATCCTCATGGTGTAACTTGGGAATGCACTTCATCTTCTGATGTACATGTTCAATACATGGATTTTGATAAAGGCAGTAGCATGTATGTCATCTCCAACCTCATTTTGAACACATTTGGGTTTTATCTTAAGGAACTTTATGTATATATGCATATATATATAAAATCTATACTCCTAGTGTATAAAACCATCAGATTTTTTATAAAGGCATCTTAGGTATTCATCTTCTCAGTCAGAAGGCTGATATGTATATATAAAATGTACTAGCATCTACACTTTCACAAAATAGTGAATATGTTGGTGAAGAATTCTTCCTTACTTGACTTTCAAAGAAATTCCATAGCAAAGGATTGGATTCCATATCTAAACAAGAGGGCAGTACCTCAGTGAGTTTCCTCACTGGTGGTAGAATTAAATCCCAGAAAGTACTCCCGTTTACCTCTTATTTTCTGCCACCAGACTTTGTGCCTCTAGAAGGTCATGAATATGTTAAATATTTATATTTATTTACATTTAAGTAAATAACTGCAAATTAAATGAATAGGACATTTAATTTTAATACAACTCACTATAAATTTGACTTAGAACAAAATGGCTAGTTGAATACATTAATTTTGAAATGGTATGAATATCTTTAATCAGGAAATGAGAGTGTTTTCTGCACTACTGCAGTCTTGAAGTACATATGCTTTCTTTGAAGAAATGCATAGTCAGATATGCAAAATTATTCAAGCTGCCCTTTTCTGTTGGGAAGTATTTGCTCAATATGGTATTGCATTACCTTAAGTCTAATGCTAATATAGTGAATGATTAAAATAATATGAACACCCCTTACTGTAGATTAAAGACCTGTAAATCTGACAAGCCTGTGCTGAGCTCTGGGTTTAAAAATCTTAAAACTTAATATTTTATTTTCTCCACCTTGCATAGTGAATTAGCAGTTGAATAAGCTTGGTTGTGGAACAAACTGTCTCTCCAGACATGCAGTGCAGGGTATGGCAAGGATGGGTTTCCGACCAGTGAAGTCTGGAGTCATCCATGACAGCCTCCTGAGAGAACTGGATAGTCTGTGTAATTTTGATGTCACTCACTTTTGTAGTTTTTGTAGTCTTTGTCCTCTGCTCCTTCAACTGTCACATGCATAAATCAGAATTGTGATTTCTTTAGTACTGTTAAACTGTTTCATGCCAGTATTGCATTAAAACTTGCTTGGCTGGCATTTTTGTGTGCTTGGAAATTTGCATATCCTCCGGCAAGATATTTATTTTACATTCTGGGTTAGTTATATTGCCTCCTATCTAATTGCTTAACTGACTTTATGTTGAAGATTAGACATACTAAAGCAGCTGATGGTTATAAATTCATATATAGAAGACTTCTAATTTTACTGTTTGCTTCTACAGTAGCATAATAGGCATTAAGAGTTTTCTATCTTAGAAATTAGGATATAATACGTGGCCAAGGATTTAATGTAGGCCTAAAGATGTGCATGGGATCAACTTCTCTTTCTTCTGGAAGTAAATGGAGAAAGAAGTGGTGTTTTGATAGTGACCAGATGGACATGTTTTAAAGAGTGGCTTGACTTTGAGTAGACACTAAACCTCAAATTTTTGTAATCCAGGGCGTTGTGAATTGTTGAAGTTGGGAACCTACAGCCCGAGTTTGGAGCCACTTAAAATCAGTAGTGCCTTTTGAAACTCTTGATTCTAGTGTTTAAATTAAATTGCTAAAGTGTTTGACTTCAGTTGCAAATGTTTATGGATCACTGGGAGTTCTTAGCCTGTCTGAAAGTTGAGATTGTAGTGAACATTGACTTAAGAGCCAATTGACAGAAACAAGCTGTATAACTTTGAATTTACCTGTGCCTCTTTAGCTCTGTGTAGGTGAGAAGCCAATCAAAAATGTGTTTGTGTGTGTATTCTTTTAGAACCTTCTAGGCTTCTCACTTTTGTAGTGCGTTTTACTAACACTGGACAAAAGCAAACTTTTCAGCCCAGACATCTCCTGTTGGCCAAACAAGCCCAAGCATGTAAGCCCAAGATAAGGATAGCAGCTCCCAAGTCCAAAAATAAGTTGTGCCTGTATTTGTGGTGAAAGCATAATACAAGGTCATAAAATACTATTTTTGGATCAGAAAATGTTCAGCAATGTCGCTAAACTGCTTGTTCTCTCAAAACCTCTTGGCACCTGGTATTAAAGTTGTCACTTGCCCTAGCTTTGTCGTAGGAGATCTCTTGGATGCTAGGCGGCTTCAGAACTGGGATTTGCAAATTCTAAATGTTTTTTTCCCTCACCTCCCACTCATAAAACAACTCTGTCAGTGCAACTTTCTGGTTTCGGAATAGAGCTGGTGCCCTAGGTACTGCAGTTGACAGATACTTCATAATCAAAGTGTTTAGTGGTAGGAGGTGATAAAGGGGAAAAAAATTAGAAGTAGCGTGAGGAAACAAGGAGAAAAGAAAACAGGGTAAGTAAGGGTAGTAACAGGTTATTTTACTTTTTGCTGGCCAAACGAGGAGTTGTCAGTGGAGAGGGTAGAGTTTGGGACTGTGATGCTGTCACAGCAGAGTGTAGGAGAGAGAAGGTGTATGATGAACAGGTTTAACAAAAAAGTGTCTGTAACCACAGAATGGAATTTGTACTGTGCCACTGCTCAGGCATAAAAGTGATTGGCAGGAGGCCCTGTGCACAGAGTAAAATCCTGTCTTCACCAATGTGGAAAATTATGGTTTCAACTGCAAAAGGAAGTAAAGCTTGGAAGGAATTAGCATATCTCTAGCACCGAGTGGCATCTGGAACTGAATGGCTGGGTTAAATCATTCAGTAGTGATTAATGAGGCTCATTGCTTAGGTTGTACAGCCTTTAAAAATTAAAAAGAGTAATTTAAAACTAGATGCAAAGAGAAAGAAGAAACCATTGCTGTCATTTACCTCTTGAATACAGAAGGTGGATGCTGCCTTTTGATACAAGGAGAAAACTGTCAAGTTCTGCTTTTAAGATTAGAAACTAAGAAATGAACTTCTGAATAATTGTTTAGAGGAACATCTTGGAGTTTTTTTAATTTATTTTTTTTTAAAATGTAAATTTCAAAGCAGTCAGGGCTTTGAAATTGGAAGGAGTGTGAAGGATGGGATTTTGCTGCTGGTGAATACTTGGCTTCTTAGAAAATAAAAAAAATAACGATTTCTATTTCTCTCCCACTCATGAGTGTTAATCTGCGTTGCCTATAGGGGAAGCAAAATATTGAAACACATAAAGTGAAACAAGATTAGAGACATACAGAGCATTTTAACTTTACTTGAGTTTGATTCTGGCAGTTCCTGAGCTGAATGGTAATGTAGCTTTGTATCATACTAGGAATAATGTTCAGAATGTTCAAAGGCTGTTATTCCGTGGGAGGTTTACAGTACTGATATAAACATACTTCTGTTTACTTCCAAGTTTTTAGTGGAGCGAATAGAGAAACCAGTGAAGTGTGTGTTGAAGTGTTAGGGGTTTATATATTTTTTTTTTTTTAGAATTGTAAAAAGAAACAAACAGTGGCATCATTTATGATGCTTTTGCTTAAAATGGTTGACCTTTCTGCAGCAAGTTCGTGGGCATAGAAAATAAAAGGGAACTAGGCCCTTCTAGAATAAGGTATTTATTCCTCTGGAGTTTATCACTGCAAATACTAAAATAGAATTCCACTGCTTGGGACTTAAGTTCCTTAAACTGTGTTGCTGAAAAATCTCTGCTCACAACACTTTTGGCTTCTAGATTGGCAGGTTTTTTTAGTTGTTTATTGTCTGTCCTGCTCTTCTTTTAAAATGTTTCCGATTTTCTCTTTTGGGGAGGAGATGGTGATGTGTTCAGCCGAAAATAAGGAAGTCAGTTGCTTTGTTTGGTTGTTTTTTTTTTTTAAAGCTAAATGATTGCATCTTTCTCATCCATACACTTATGTGGTACCCATGACCATAATGTGGAAGAAGGCTATTTAATCATTTAATCCCCGTTCCCACCCCAGTACTTCATAGCAGATGGGGATTATTTTTCCTCTACCTTTGCTTGGACAGCCAGGCTAGGGAGGTTGACCTGGTGCTTTAACGTTGTGACCAGAAGGAGTGAATGTCATTTGCACAGGCAACTTTTGGGTTTTTCTAATTCTCTGACTCTAAGGTTTATTGATACTGTGTTTGATTGTGACTAATAACTGTGAATTTTTTGTGGGGAAATTACTGGGTTAGTGTCTGCACTGAGATTATCATGTGTTCAGGACTGATATTTCTGACTTTGACAGGAATTTGCATTTTATTTTACATCAACTTCCAGAAAGGCATTTACAGTTTGTTACCTTATTGCAGGAAGGAAAGCAGCAACCTCTCAGCTAAAAATTCACATTGACCTACAGTCTAGTAATAATTAGAATTAAACAGAGGTAGTAATTTAACTCAGTCATTTCATCACAATTCCCGTAGGCATGCAGCTGGTCATTTTGAATCTCGTAAAAGGAAATTTTATTTTGCTCACCTTACGCAGGTCAAGTAAAAAGCCACATCAAGTTAATGAATCCCTTTCTTTGCAATGAACTGAACGTGGCATTTGTTTTTGTTCTGGCAGTCGTGAAATCACAGGGTGTTGGCGACAAGTCCATTATTGGCTCCGTGCACTGTGTTTCTGAGGGTTTTTACTCCACCCAGCATATTATGTGTGCAGACTGTATCATACCCGTTAAAACTTGTTCTAAAATGAGGATTCCTTTTTTTTTTTTTTTTAAAGCAGTAATAAAGAGAAAATAAAAATAGCTCCCTCTTCTTTATTAGCATAAATGAAAGAGAAGCAGCAACTCATTCCTTTTGTGGCCTGAGGAAATAAAAGAAAACTTGGATGAGTTCTCAGCCCCTTAAAGTCAAAGGAAGTTTAACTATTGATTTTAATTTTTACCTTGTCTTGCTGAAGCTCAAGTCGTGTGTCACTTTTATTCTACGTGTTGTTACTTAGGAAGCTTAATAATGGGGAAAAGGAGACGATTAAGAATGACACTTCTTAAAAAATTAGAAAAAATTCAAGAGTAATCAGATTCTGCAATTTAGGATCCCTTTTCGTCATCGATTGCATGGTTGAATTTATGGTGTGTTGTGTTGGTGCTGTTGGTGTCTTTCATGTGGTAGTCACTCATTTCCCTGAATACCCAAACTGGTTTTGTTGTAGCTTCTCATTTTTATCTGCTGTGTTTTGATTTTTGTTTGTTTGTGTGTCTAATAGCTTTTCCAAAACATTTCTGGCTTTGAATTTTCCTGTGCTGTATATTTCTGTGTGGCATTTAGGGAAGTATAATACATAAGTCCAAGAGGTTTTTTTCCATAGTTCTAATTTTTTTAGATAGCAAAAATACTAAACTGTTACTGTTGCTCAGTTTTGAAAATTAATAAAATCTGGTTCCTACTAGCACTATATTTGAAGGGAGCCATAATATATTCTAAACAAAGTGTTAAGCACAGATCACTTGTTTAAAGAAAGAACTTAAAATGGTAACAAATGCATCAGCTTTTAGAACATGTTGTTTCCAAATCTCTACTTCATTTATTTTTTTTTCCCCAAGAAGTTTTAAATTACACAAAAAATAAAGCCAGACCTTCCTTAGTGACTAAAGGTACCAGGTGTCAGATCAATAGCATGTGCTGGGAAGCAAGAATTTCATCTGAGGAGACTTTAAATGCACTTATTTTCAACTTCCATGAGCTACAAGTCTAGTTTTGTTTTTCTTTTCAACTGGTCAATGCTAGGTAGAGTTTTGTTATTTTGCTACTGATTTAAGACGGAGATACCTACATATTTTTCTTCAGGCTTTTAAGGGCTCAAGTTTAAGTGGTAGATCATTATTCTGTGCATCAAAAGTGAAGGGTGATTAACTCTGTCTGGGTGCATGCAGTGTAATTTTAGAGGCTACAAATGTTGTTACAAGTCAGGTTAAGGTTTAAAGGTGAAAGTTTGGCTGAATGAGTTTTACAGCTTTAAGTTAATGTATGCAAACAAAGAAACTCTTGTTTTCTACCCATTTGTGTCTAATGAGCAAGTAGCTCATGTGGTGCAGAAAAGAAAACGAGAAGATTGTGCAGTTTGCCATAAAGTTAAAACTACTTACTTTTTATTTCAATTTAGGAGTTCCATTAAATAGACTGAATCTAATACAACTTTTACTTTGGCTGTTCATCATCTAAATGTAAAGGGAAAGGATAATTGCTTTAAACTAAGTGATAATGACAAACTAAATGATAATGGCTTTAAACTATTATAGCTTAACTTTTTACATTAATGTATTTTTGTAGATTTTCTCATATGCCATTAAATAATTCAAAGGACCTGTTGAGGTAACACTTAAAACTCCCCCAGTGTGTTTAAGCTTTTCTTCTAGATAGTTCTAAAGTTGCATTGATAACTTAGCTTTTCACTCAATTCTCTGTCTTAACCATATTCCTGAAACTGTAAGTTCAACAGTATGTGGGAAGAGAATGGCCATATTTTGAATGACAGGGAAGTTATACAGAAAGGCTGGAATTTCTTTTAAAGGCATCAGCCTGATTTATGATGTTAAAATTGTAAATAATGAGACAGGTAAGACCTGTCTCTGTCCTTTGTCCATGTATTGCCTTCTCTCACTCTTAAAGATTTCTAAGAGCCAAGCAATTTGGAAGCTTTTTTGAACTTGTGATCGATTCTGTTTACATTGGATAAAAGCTAAATAGTGTGGATTTTTATAGGACTGCATAGCAGCACAAGAAACTGTTCAGCTGCATCTGAAGTGATCCAACCTGATAGCAGTTCTGAGTGCAAAATCCAGGGTGCATAAGTGGAATAAAACAAAATGGAAGTGATTAACGGGAATAAAAATAAACAGCTTTTGGTCTTGGTAAATGATATCTTTAAAGCATGGCAGCCTTGTTGAACATAATTAAAGTTGTAAGAACTGGGGTGGGGTGAGTGGGCCCTATCCTCTGAGGTCATGGTGGAAATACAGAGGTCAGGGTTTTACACTTAGTCCTATGTAAACAATGTCATGCCCTGGTAAATATAAGAATTGATTTAACTAGATTAAGCTAATTTAAAAAAACCCAAAAAAACAAAACTGGAAAAAAAACCCAACCAAAACAACAAACAAACAAAAAACCCAAAGGATAAAAAAACCACCAAAGGTGCACTCATTTGATACCAAAATTTGAGTGAAGCCTCTATATCCTCTTTTAACCATTTGATGGGGAAGGGTGAAGAGAAGAATGAGAAGTACAGGCTTCTATTTATGCTTGCTTCGAGTTGCCTGTTGCTCCTGAATGATTCTGTGGTGTTTGACTTTGTACAGTAACATCTCTGTAGGTTTCCCAAAGCCTATTCCTTGAAGTCTGTAGGTTCAAATTGACGCTTCATGGAGATTTTTAGTTCTAGTTACATCCTTTGAATATTATTTTCTTTTGCTGTGGAGTTCATGTGCTTATTCTTCTTGTTATCTTGAACCATGGAGTCATAGAATAGTTTGGGTTGAAAGGGACCTTTTAAAAGGTCCTCTCATCCAACTCCCCCCGGCAGTGAGCAGGGATATATTCAACTACATGAGATTGCTCAGAGCCCTGTCCAGTCTGACCTTGAATGTTGCCGTGTATCTCTGAGTATCTTAAATCTTTATTTAATTCCAGTGATTGTGGGGTTTGGTTGTTTTCTTTGTTAGTGGTTTGGATTATGTATTCAGACCTATATTTATGCATAGTAGAGAAGAAACTCAAGAGTGTCTTAGCAGTTTTCCCTTCTGAATGACCCGTATTTTGTCTTTTTTCTCCCTGCCTCATCTCTGACTCTGTTTGTGTAGAGCATCCTTTCATTACAGTCCATCACCAGTCAGAACGAACCACCAGCTCCAGGCAGAACATGTCTCTGACTGTTAAAAGAAGGATGGCTGGCGAAACCCATAAGACTCGAATTGAAAACGGAGCTCTGTAACTTAGCCTGGCAAGCACAGGCACCACTCCCTCCCAGAAGCTTCCAGGGCAGTTGCTCAGGCTCTCGGAGGCTTTGTCTAGCCATCCACCAGCTGTGAGCTGGCTGGGGCTGCCCTCTTCCAAATGGCTGATTGTATGAGCTGTCACTCTGTCACTGCAGCGTAGGGGAGGCTGCAGGCTCTTGGAGAAGAGGAAGGTGAGTGTTCAAACATAATGATTAAGTACGTGGAAGAAAAACTCTTCAGTTCCTGGCTCCAAGTGTCTCCAGGCAGCTCTTCCTCGGTGTGAAATGCTGCTTTAATGTAGGTCAGCTTTAACTGCTGTAAATGAGTGTAGTTCTAGTGAAGTCAATGAGCCGCTGTTAATTTACTTCTCTTGAGAATCTGCCCAAGTGGATGAGCAACTGGCAAACTCAAAGGCGAGTGCTTATCCCGCAGGAGAAGTGCAAAACCAGTTAGGTGTTTTGTATTTGTTTTCTTCTCCCTCTCTTCTGGGGAAGGAGTTAACATTCCTGCATCCCAGCCATGTTTATTGCAAGTGGAACTTTGCTCACAAAAGGAAAGTTTGTAGAACGGTTGCTGTTTTGGAAATAAAGTGTTAATAGTTATTTCAGTTTCTTGCTCCAGATTGTCTCTTTCACTAATAAAATGAGTGGGTATCGCTTCAGAGCACAAAACTGTCAGTCAGAGTTCAGCATGACTGACGTAATTAGCAGCTTCTAGAGGAGACTGAAGATTGCTTTTAGTGGACACTGCTGACATTTGCCCTGCCCTGTTCACAGAAGGAGGCATCACGTATCCGAGGGGTTTTGATACGTCTAGTGAAAATGAAATAAACACTGTGGTTTTGCCCCAAAAGCTTACTTTGCTGTGTTGTAGTTGGTGTTTACCTGTTGTTCCAGAAGGAACTAGATGTAGACTAGGAATACCTTTGATGTGAAGCTCGTGAGGATGCAGCTCTGTCCATTCAAAACTACTTCATTGAAGACAGTCTTGGGTCAACCTGTTGCAAATCTACTACAGGGAATGTCAAGATTGGTAATGCTTAAAATTTTCTGTTGTTCCAAAAGATCAAATGAAAATGGTATCCATTTTAGCAAGCTAGATGACAAATTTGGTAGCTGAAGCCATGTCAGATAAACTACACCACTGGAGTTTCCTAATCTAGTGCTGTCAAGTAACGTTGTCTCTAAGTCTGAGAGGGACCAGATGGTTTTAGCACTGAACTGTGCACTACGTACAAATATGCAGATAAGAGGAAAAATCCTTAATTCCAGAGCATACTGCATACATATCTATTGGAAGAGTGTGCATTTAAGGAGGAATGTAGATGCCAGCTGACTCAGTTTTGTTGTTGTTGTCCTTAACAATTCATCTCTCCTCAGGGACTCTAAACTCTTCCAACTGATGAGATGATTTGGTTACCTAGTTTTAATGTTGTTCTAAGTGTTTGCATGACTGGAAAATTATATTTTGTTCACTTTGAATTGCAGCTTTTTACTGCCCAGTACTTTGGTTCCTCCTGTAAGCTGAATATTGAAGCTTCTTAGGTGAGGTGCTTTGCATAGCAATTGCTCTGTATTTACCCTAGGTGCAACTGTGTAAAATGTTTACTCTTTAATGTGTATTTCCTATTTTTGTGATCAGATAGCTCCAGGAATAAGGCAGCATTTTACTTTTTAAACATTCATAAACACATAATCAGGGAAGATTTGCAATAAGCAAGAGAATGTATGCAAAATGCTGCCTTTCGTTTCAAGAGTACAAGGAGCTTTGCTACTTTCTGCCTTCCACAGGCACTTCAAATGAAATGTTTAGCCTGGAATGTTTGGTATCAAGTGTCCTCATCATGTTGGTTTTGATTTTGTGGTGGTTGTTTTTTTTTTTTTTTTTTTTTTTTTTTTGTGAATGATTTTGCTTTTCTTTTTTTGTCCCAGGTTGCATTCTGGTTGACAGTGTAAGACTAGTTGCTATTTGTAGCTGGAACTTGCAAGAGAATCTTTGAATCATCAGACATGTAATCTTCCAGCTCTATGAATTCAGGGGATGTAAGGAAAGGCATAGCCCAGTACAAAGACAGATTCTTCAGTATTTCTTGTTCAACAGCTCTGTAATGGTGCTTTTTATATATTAAAAACCCCCTGAGGATTTTATGGGGTTTTGTGTTTAGGTTACCCTAAGCATGGTCTTAAATTCTCAAGGGTTGCGAACAGAGGTAAGTCAGGTCTCTATCCCATTTGTCTGCAATGAGCACACGTATTCCAGCACAGATACCTGTTTTATTTGCTATCTCCTTCACAGCATGGGAATTCTCTTGCTTTCTGTACATCTGCTGGACAGCAGCAGCAGTGATGGTCCAAAGGTCTGCCCTAAGCCCTGTGCCTGCTGAGTAGGAAGTCATTTTCTAGGTCTTGATCAGTGGGGATTTGAAGGCACTTAGATGTCAGCAGATTGGGAAGCAGTGTTTAACACAGCAAGTGTGATAGTAAGGGTGATGGAGGTTTGGAGTCACAGAGGTCCTGAGTGACATGTGATCACTAATTAATCAAAAACAATCCCTGTATGCAGGACTTCCTCAGCAATTCCTTCCTTCCTTCCTGATTTGAGGTTCCTTAGCGTGGATAATGTTGTGGGTGGTAGCAACGGAGAATTTCTTGGTTTGACTTGGTTGGTTGTGTGACTGCTCTGTCACTTAATGCTTGGCTTAGTTTTTTCTCTGTCTTCTGTAAGCAGTCTATTCCAGACGTCTTGCTTGCCCTGCCCTACTTATTTTAATTACAGCTTGAGTTAACTTTTCTTTGAACATGTTAAGGTATGTCTCTAAAATACATATGTGTTGTTTTTTTCTGGTTTTTTTTTTTGAAAGTCAGATATTATATAATGTATCTGGTATGTTTTGGAAGGTGCATAGTTCCCTGGCAACTGTTAAGCAGAATTATGCCTTTCTGTATGTTGTAGTGTAGGAAATTATTATTTTAGTCTTTAGGTAGGTACCAAGTTAATTATTTTATTTTTTTTTAAATATGAAGTAATACCCTTGGGGGATAAAGTAGGATCAAAAGACATCTCTATTTAAGAAGTTGGGTTAAATGTCGTCAGTGTTATTACTGCAGTTCTGCTAACATTCATACCCAGTGAAATGACTTGGCAGTCTTGAGGTCTAATACCCAGTTTCAGGGAAGGTGTTAAGACCAAACTCTTTTCCTTCTAAACTTTGTTTTCTGTGTCATCACAGACCAGGTCAGAGCAGTAGAGGCCCCTTTGTTTCTGGGCTGAGTTAAACTATAGGAAACCATGTTCAAGGCCAGGCTGGATGGGGCTCTGAGCAAGCTGGTACCTGCCCATGGCAGGGGGCTTGGAACTAGATGATCTTGAAGGACCCTTCCAACCCAAACCACTGTTGGGAAAAGTATTAAAAGTTGTGCTAGTGTGCACCCCCTCCTGAAAGACTGCATGTAGATTTTCAGTTTTCATAGATATGGCTCTGTTTCAGACATTAATATATCTGGCTTGTAAGCATATAGACTTAAAAACTTGAAACTTAAAAACATTCTCCTCATAAATCAGCAGAAATTTTGGGAGGAAAGATGAAAAGTGATTTGGAGGTGTTTCGGTTTTTTTCTGACTTGGAATCTGATTTAGGAGATTAAAATCTTTAAATAGGTTCTGTTGGAAACTGTACATTTAAAAAGACATTCACATAATGTATTCACCACTTCTTGCCATTGTGTTTATGTGTGGGGTATCAGCAGATCTGTAATGGGAGGACTTTGCTTTAATTAGCCGGAATCTGAAAATATTAATCAAGCAGAATTTTTCTTCGCTTTTGTTTTGCATTGACTGAATAAAGATGTTTTTATGGGCTCTTTTGGTTTTACCTAGTGTAAACGGCACCTGTCTAACCTAAGGTTCAGGTTGGTTTGGGGTTGTTTTTTGTGGTTGCTGTTGTGTTGTGGTTTGGTGATTGTTGTTGTTTTGGGAGTTTTCTTTGGGTTTTTGTTTTAATGGGATTAAGAAATGGCCAATTAGGGTGCCATGAAAGCCATGGAAGAAGATCACAGCACCCAGCCATCAGAAGCAATAGCAACCTGGGAAGCATTCAGCACTTGAGCTAATTAATTCTCTGTATTAGGCCTCTCTGTTACATTGGCCACCCTAACTTATATACATTCAATAAAAAGTAGGTGCTACTCTAGTTGTACTTGGGTTTTAAAGAAATACTTCTACCGTGAAGAAACTTGATAGAGAGTCTGAAGAACAAGATTTATTAAAATAACTTCATAGTGACATTTGAAATCATTTTACCTTTTTTGGAAGTAGCCTTGGAACAAGACTGCATTCAACAACATGAATGGAAAATCAGAGTGTAGCCAATATTATCTTGCCATCATAAGGAAGTGGTTTCAGTCTCACAGTTGAAGGAATGTTGTGTTAGGGGTAAATATTTATGTGTCCTTTAACAATGAAGCACCAGTTCTGTTTGTTTTTCTGTGTATGTGTGACACATTAATATTAAAAAAAAAAGAAATAAAAATCCAACAGAATTCTCTATTTATCCTCACTGCATTTATCTTTTATTAAGGATTATTGAGAAGTATTGGGTATTCACTTCACTTAATCTTCCCTGCTGATGTCTATTACAGGAAACATGACATTTGTTACAAGTGCTCTTCCCATGATAAGGTTCAGATACTTAAAGATATAGTTGGGAATATAAGTTGGATTTGTTTGCCCATGATAGGAGTGCTGACCTAACATTAGGTTTAACAAAAGGCAGAACTACTATGAACAACAAAAATTGTTGCTTTTATGTCTCAGTATTTCTTACTACCTTATTATTTTGGAATTGTGTGGGAAATGTCACACCGGCTTGGAATGCGTTGGTATTAACCATAACTTTCAGTATTTGTGATTGAAATCTACAAAATTAAGCATTTTCTCAAAATAATTTAAAAGAAAGCATTTTTCAATTCTAGGAGCAGCAGGAAGACAAGAATTCTCTAGATTACATTTGGTAATATGTTTCCTCTCACTTTATTAAGGCATCCTTACCACAGTGATAAAATCCTAACTATTTTGATTATATTTTTTCGTCTTTTTTGCTTTGAAAAGTCTTAAGGAGTAAACCCGGTAAGCAGAGATTATATTAGTTTCTAAAGATAAGCTTTTTCTCTCCTTCCTTGCCTTCTATGAAATGAAAACTATTTGTTGTATTTGTCTATTCATGGGAATAGACTTCAAAGTTAAGTTTGTAAATTTGATAAATAAAGTCATGCAGAAGTCATGAAGTACTTGTTAAGAACAATCAAGTTAGAGGCTCCATACGGCAGTTTGTTTTGATACACTCATTTCAGTGTGTGTCAGAATTTAGAAATTATTTAGGGAATAGATAACTCATGCTAGATTAGTCTTGTATTAAGGTCCAACATAGTTCAGGGTAGACAACTGAAGCTTTATAGTAATTCTGAATTTTATAAGAAGGAAATAAATCTTACTTGATTATCTTAGTGTATCCTGAACATAAAAATATATTGCTCTTAATAAATTTAAGTTGTCAGAGTTTACTATATAGTAAGGAATGTTTCTTAAAGATAAGGTTTCTTTCTTCTTGGGTGTACTTGTGTTCTAACTGTGGAGCTAGGTTAATTATTGGATCCTTAAGTCCCAAACTCAAATTCATTGTCCTAAGATAAAGACATCTCTTTCTTCCTTCTAAAATCTTTATCTTGCTTCACATTCCTTCTCTGAGATAGCTGAAAGGATGTACTTGTTCTTCTAGATCACCAACTGCCTTATTTTATATTCACAATACCTAGTTATGTAGTTTGAAATAGATTCATCCTTGCATAATGTACAAATATTAAGTCTATTGGGTTTTGGTAACTGGTTGTTTTGTTTGGTTTTTTTTTTTCTGTAGCATATTCATCCTTCTCATGAAGAGCCAATAGTTTTGACAATTTTCAGCAACTCCTTTTAGACAGGCCTTTAATCCTCTACTACTGCCTGTCTCCTTCATTACAAATACAAGTTTAGGCATGCTATAGAAGAGGGGAATGTTTTCTCTGAGAAGACATTCAGCCTTAAAGAAAAAATAAAGATTCTTTAAGTGTCATTAAAATAAGAAAGCTTATTTATAATTAGAAGTAACAAAGAGGTGTAACTCTCATGTGTGCATTTAAACAGCTTTTTACAATTTGCGAAGCTTCAGATACGAGAATGCTGTTTACAAAATGTATTTTCTGCTCCATTAGAATAGAAAATGCCATTTTTAAAATCTATAATGACAAACAATTCATTACCCCTCACATCCACATTTCTTGAGCATTTTTGTGTCATTCCTTCTGTATCTGTTAGAGACACCAACTGGAGCATTGCTATGGTAATGCTACAGTTTCCTTAGGAAATGCCACTCTTTCCCCTGAATCCACATCCTCTCTTATTGCCCTACCTTGCTGGATTCTGCTCAGTGTGAGCACAAGGCCACACTGCTCTGATTCCTTCTTTTTCCTAAAGGAAATGCCTGTCCAACAGCAGAAAACTGAATTAATTAAAGTTTAGCGTAGAATACTGGTTACAGAGCAGTGTTGCTCTTGCCTTTTGTATGATCAGCAGGAAATGCCAGGAGCTGCCTTTTTGTTTGTGTGTGTGTGTGTGTGTGTGCATGTGTCTCTTTTCAGGTTGTGGTTCGGTAGAAAGCAAATTATTTTTCAAGTAAAGATAGTTGACTTCACACACACAGACAAGGTCTTGAATTTAGTTTTATAAGGTGATCGATGAAAGTATTTTATGAGTATTTTATGAGTTGTTTATAGCTCTTCTTAGAGTATAGCAAGAGGTTTCTACATTTTTTGGATTAAGATCCTATGTAAATGCAGAAAAAATCCTTGTACCTGGCTCTGTATACCCACTCTAATTAATTTTAAGATGTAAAGATGGTGATGATTCCCTGCTGGTTTCATCCTATTGGACTGATCCTCTAAGAATAGCTTCATGGAGGGTGACAGGGGCTTGCAGTTTGCAGTTGAGCATCCATCCTCAAGGGAAGACCAAAGATGGACTTATTTTCTAATGACAGATAGTAGCAGAAAGGACTTTTTAGAGCTTTGTGTCATTGCTATTTCACATATTGTGTTTTCTCCATATATATGTAGTGTTTGGTCAGATTTAGATCTTATAAGCAGGCTAAGGTCTTGCTGCCTTCTTTTACCTGAGCATGACTCCATACTCACCTCCAGGAGCCTGTCAAGTGTGCTGTGGATTCTTTGAGAAAAGCTTTCCCTTCTAACACAGTAACAAAGAGGGGGAAAATGCTCTTGAAGATACATTTGCTGTGCCAGTGAGGGCATAGTAACAACCAGTGCATCTTGTGTAATTAAAGCAGCAACTGTGTGACTCAGATTTTGTGCTAGGCAGGTGGAATGCTTTGTTGTGGGTAATTAAATTATAATTCTTCTGCTCTTAATTCTTGACCGTTTTCCAAGGAGTTTTCCGACCATGTGCATCACCTGTGATAAGACCAACCTTGTCTTTGTTTGGCTTATGCATTCCTTTTTACATGACTAACAGTTAAGATTATCAGAGTGTCTGTCCTCTCTGAAGATGAGTGTTCTGTGTTAAACATCTGCCTCCACTTCAAAGAACAGGATTCAACTACTGCCTCTTTCACTTGAATTTCTTATTGGAGAGATGAAGTATGACAGTGGGATAGACTTGGACTTTTTGGAATGTTCTAAATATTTCTGAGAATTAAAAGTGCATCTTTGAGCTCCTTGCCACCAAAAGGACTGTTTGAGATTATTTCGACAGCCTTTTTTAATCAGTAAACCAACAGTGAGGAAGAGAGTAATCCTGGGAATATGTATTTTTAAAGTATGTGCAGTTTCTCATAGAGTAGAATAATGTTTATTTGTTGAACTTAAACGGATGGATGCCATTTAATAGCTAATGTGTAATTCTGCATAAATACAAAATTGACTTTGTTCCTAATGCATTTAGCTATTCTGTCAAATTATAGTCTGATGAGGAGCGTCTGAGGCAGCTAGATGTGTTTAGTCTGAAGAAAAGGAGGCTCAGGAGGGATCTTATCACTCACAACTACCTGATAGGAGGCTGTAGCCAGGTGGAGATTGGTCTCTTCTCTTAGGAAGGAAGTGGCAGGACAAGAAGAAACAGCCTCAAGCTGGGTCAGGGCAGGTTTAGACTGGGTATTAGGAAAAGTTTCTTTGCAGAAAGGGTGGTCAGGCATTGGAACAGGCTGCTCAGGGTAGAGTCACCATCGCTGGAGGTGTGTAAAAGATGTGCATTTGGCATTTGGGGACATGGTTTAGTGGTGGACTTGGTAGTGCTAGTTGGACTTCATGTTCTTAAAGCTCTTTTTCAACCTAGATGATTCTGTGATTGCGTTAGGAGCGTCAGCAGCTGTGACTTCCAATTTTAAATGTTATGTCGGTGAGAAAACAGCACTGTGTGTTGTCAGTTCCTACACAAAAGCAAAGTTGCACAAGGACTTTGACACAGGAAAGCCATCAGGTCTGAGCTTTTCACCTGGGAAGGGCAGCTGTCCCAGGTGGGGTTTTGTGAGTCCGCGTCTACCACAGGTTGTAAACCTGCAGCATAAACAGCAGAGCAGACTCTGCCACTTACAGGAGCTGCTTTTATGTGATGTGTGCGAAAGTGTCTTGTCTTGGAAAGTCAAATAGACTTCTTAATGTACTTCTCTTTTGTTTATATTGAGTTTTTTAAGTGGCTTTTTGTAAACCCCATCACTGTGCTGCTGCTGCCAAAGTGACTAATAGATCTATTGACACCATCTGTCTGAGGAATCCACAGCCGCTCTTTCCAAGTCTGGTTTGGTTTTCAATAGAAAAGCATTCTTTACAGGAGGAACTATTTCTGTGTTCCTCTTTTCTCTTTTGCTCTCATTCCCCTCCCAAGGATCCTTAGTGGTGATTCATACTGGAATTTCCCCCAATTTCTCTTTCCTTTTGCACATCCAGTAAATTTCTCTGTTGATTCTCCAGTATTGTATGATTTGTTGGCAAGTTTTATCACAGTATAGAAGCTGTAGGGCAATCTGGACAGAAATAAAACATGAATAGCTCATTTTGCAGATAATTCTTTTAAATTGTTTTGTTCTTTTGGAAACTATTTGATGTATATAGATAATGTTTTTACAACTGAACTGATGGTGCGTTAACCAGATTTAATGGAGTGTCTTCTGAAATACTTCTGCTTTGTGGCAGAGAAGCCAATTTTGCAAAGGGGAGTTAAATTGTACTTAGAATATCCATTTCTTTAAAAATTATTTTAGTTGAGTAGTATAAGGATGTGGGAGGGGAGGAAAGCACACGTCGTTGACATGAAGTTTTCCAGTTGTATCCAACACTGCTCACTCTTGCCAGTTTATGGTTGGCAGAAGCATCATGGTGCTCGAAGCAAATGATGTTCTTAATGGTGGTGATTTAGAGGGACATGTATACACATTTTTATTAAAATGTATACTTCTGTGAAGATGATGTTCTGAAGCATGGTGGTGCTTTAGCCTGTGGCTCACTGAGCCCTTCACCAGTATCTGTGAAGTGAAAATAATGTAGGGCCAGTCTCCAGAGCAACAGTGATCACTTGTGCTTGCTGAAAGTTCTAGCAGGCCAAAGCTAAATTTATGGTTTGTGAGTGAGGACCTAGTCAAGACAGGAGAGTGGTTCTGTCATGAGTTAATCTGAGGAGTTTTATTAAAAAGGTGAGGGGGGGGTGCAAAAAAAGGCAAAAAAAAAGAAAAAGTAGCAAGGTAGGTAAAGTTGGGCCAACTGTGGGCAATGGCAGTGAGATAATGATGCCGTTGTGAGCACTAGAGATTATGGGAAGGGGGACTAACTTCTCTCAGGTAATGACTTTAGGTTTAATTGTTTCGTAGTGAACAAGTTTCTTGTGTTTGGTTGATGTGTGGTTCTAACTTTCATAATGTTTAACTTGGGTTAATATTAGACAATCTGAGTCTTCAGGTTAGGAAGTCAATACTGCAGGTACTTTCTCAATTGAAGTGAGCCACCTGACCCATGTAATTTAATGGTAGTGAGAAATCTAAGTTCATCTGCTGACCAATTTTCCAAGACTGTGATTTTTTGTTAACAAAAATCCAAGTATAAAAAGAATTTAGTAGTACTGTGCTCAGCTCTATTCCAGAAGTATGTTCTAACCCTATGAATGGCACTTGCAGTAAATTATTTCAAAATAGCTGTTGTTTGAGTCTATTGAGTTCAAGAATCACAGACAAAGAACCAAACTATAAATGATTTTTAGGGTTCCTGCACTGGTCTTCCTCATGATGATGCTACTGTATCCCGAAATTCTTGTTCTCCAGTTCTGGAGAGTTGGTTGACTTGCTATTTCTGTAGGAGTTCATGGGATTCCTTCATTTTGCTAGGTTTGAAGGACAGGGGAAAGCGACTATACTCTAAATTTAGCTAAATTTACTCATTTATGGCACTAAAATTTGCTATTGGAAATGATGATGGGAGCAAAATGACATAACAGATGTCTCTGTAGTTCAGTCTTCCATCTTTTCACCTTATTTGTTTAAGCAGACATTTTATTTTGGACATTTTTATGAAAGAAATGTATGGGTCACATCTCTCGGGCACTGCATTTGGTTCTGCAGACCTGGACAGGCCCTGTAACAATTACTTTGGAAGCACTGTGGGAAGGACAAGAAAAATGGTGGGTTTTGAAAATATAAAGATTTGGTATAGCAAATAAAAACCTTTCTCTCAGGTAACTTACAAGTCTGTATCATGAAGGAGCTGTTTTGTCAAGGAAAAAAAAATCTTATTTTGGTATTTTTTTATTTTTAGTTTCATATTCAGTTGTTTAGAAGTAGTTTCAAGAATACTCCTACTTTTTAGAAATGGCTTTGTGTTGTTCAGTCATGTGCTAGGATGACCCTGCTTGGTCAAGCAGGGAGCTTGGTCCAGGTGACCCACTCTGGTCCCTTCCAACCTGACCCATTCTAGGATTCTTTCAGTACTATATAGGTTTTTATGAAGGATGCATAACAATTAGGCAAGTTCAACCACATTCCCTTTTCAAACTTTTTATCTTCATTTTTTTTTTTCTCCTTCATGAAATGGTGTCTTGAACATACCTTCACATGCAAGACAGAAAATCCCCTGTCATCTGGATGCAGCAACTTGTCAACCTTAGAAATAGAAAAGGAGCATGTATAAGGAACATATAGGATTTTTTTAAAGGATTCCCTGTTGTGAGTGTGTCTGCATGAAGAAATCTTTCATCTTGAGAACAATACCTAACTTACAATGCCATCCTATCATATTTTGATTGAAAGCTCAACTTAAAAACATATTTACTTGGAGGAAATGAGCCAGCCAGCTTTACTGTTATAACTACATTATGTTTTATTCTGGTAATGTGTACCTTTTATGATTTATAGAAATCTATAAGTTGTATGGCTTACTATTTAATTTAGAGTAGTTTCTGGTGAACATGTGCAGTCATATTGTCTGCAAAAAGTTTTTTTTTTATTATTTTTACTAATCACTTAGTTGGAGAGGGATACTAATTACTTCAAATTTTTAACAATTTCTGTATTCAGTTGCCGGAATTTGCCTTTTTCTTCTTCCCCTTGCATGAAATAATGCTTAGGAGTAGATTCCTTTTTCCAGGACTGTGAAACTCTAATTCCTGTGGGTTGTTGTCTTTAGTAGTGCACTGTCTTATCTAAGTTGGAAGCAATGCACTATTAGCAATGCACCACTTACCACTACAGTTCTGTCTAACCCTGAAGACTTTTTTTCACCAGTAGTTATTAATAATTATTAATAGAGTTCTGTCTCAGTGGAGAAGCCAGCATGCTGCAGGGTGAGTGATAGGTATTTATAAGGAATAAATACTTAAGAGGGGGTGGGAGGGAGTAGTATATTAGTGAAGGAGAGCAGGTAAATTGTTGCATAGAGAGGGGACTATAATGAGCAATACTAATGAGCACACAAGGCTTTAGGCATTTGCATTTCCAGCAGTGTTTTGTGGAGATGGCCTCTTCAGCATTACTTGTCTTTTTACTTCTCGTCCCCTGCTAATTCATTCTTGTCATTGTGAGAGCTTTTAACATAAAAGTAACGATTTTTAGTAATTCATTCTGGGCTTTGTGACAGCATTAACAGGAAAATGGGGACTTTCTTCCTCCTGAAGTATGCCAAAAAAAGGCTTTTTTCAAGGTCGGGGGTGATCTCTGCTATGGCTTGATGATACATGCTTATATGAGTATTCTCTTTTCTCTTAAGCATTAAAGATATTTACTTAAACTAGGATGGAAGATATTTTTTGGATTTGTTGTTTTGATTCAGAATAGTGATTTCAAGTTTGTGTTTTGCTTTGGAGTTGGATTTGTGATTATAAAAGAGGAAGAGTATAGTCTGTATTGGCTCCCCAAATTTCTGTGATTTTTTCATGAAAGAAAATAATCTAGTTAAGGTGTGTAATTAATTGACGCTGAAGAACTGCAGTTCTGTTTTAGGTTTTTTTTGTGTGTGTTTTGTGGTTTTGAGGGTTTGGTTTTTTGTTTGGTTTTTTTGTTCGTTACGGGTGGAATTTTAAAGTATTATCAGCTGATATTTTATCAAGGTCAAGCAAAGAAAGATCTCTTGTATTTAGTAAATGAAGAATAGAGAACTGAATTTCATATCCCAGTTTCCTCGAGCCAGTCTTGTCTAAAGATGGGAACTATTAGGGTATAAGAAGGATGGGATGAGGTGCTTGACATAGTATGCTGCATATGTATTTAAGCAAACTCTTAAGGTACAGCTACCCTGTTTAATTGTTTACTTGATTGCTTCCAGTCACCATCACACAGTATTTGTGTTCTTAGAGCTGGAAACTTGTATGAATGTTGGTTAGTGCTCACTGAGGTAACCCATTTGATTTGGTGTGTATGTGGGCATACTCCTAACAGGTAGAGTTCTATGGTCAAGGGATTAAAAAAAAAACCAACAACAAACAAATAAAACCTCTTGACTCTCTTTTCTAAGCAATGTATTACATTTTAAATTTTTCAAATCACCTTTATGGATTTAGGCACTCAAATGCCATTGAAATGCTCTGGGTCTTAGTGCCTTTTTATTGCCTAAATCTGTAAATGGATGATCTTGGGATAGGCCTGCAAGTGTATTTATTTATTTTTATTTCTAGTTCTGTTAATGTAATGACAAAGGTACAGACAATGGTGACAATGACTTTAATTGCTAGGAACATGCTTGTATAGGGTCTGTTGCATTTTTGATACTAAGTGCACACTGAGACCTTTAGAGAAGGCTCTACATGTACTACATGAAACATTCAGTGTGTAAAATATGTATAGAATGGCAGCTTATAGAATGGGTATTATCTAGTATATTTAGTTTATGTCATTAGAAGAAAAAAGTGTTAAATAAATGCTGTGGCTTTTTTTCAGTTTCAGAGTGCTTTAGTCAGTCATGTTGAAAAAAGTCCTTTATTTTTTTTTTAAATAATTTTTTTGTACCTGATTGAAACCCCATCTTCTCTCTGCTGTGTTTTTCAAAGTAACTTAGGAATTCTTGTTTGCTTCAACATTTTATCCTATGCTATCAATTTATGTCCAGTTAAGACGTTCTTCCATTTACAGGGTTTTAGTAGTTCACCATTTGTGCAGAAGTCGGTCTCTGTTCATATAAATAATACAAGGTGAAAGCTCCAGGAGCTGGGCTTTAACCTGATCCCCTGTGCCTTTCTTCATCAGTTAACAGATGACTTTCTGGAGATTTACAAGTACAAACACTGAACTTTTTTTCTCTCGTAATGCTGCATGGTCAATTAAGAACTAATACAACAACTAGATGAAAAATGATCCTGTTTATGCAAGAGAGACTCAGAGGTTTTATTTTCATTCTTAAAGCTTTATATCCTGACTTACATTTGAGAAGTTTTCATCTTTGGCTCAGATCAAAGTTTTCTGTCTTTTTAAACAGAATTCTGTGTTGAGTGGGCTTCACTGTTGCTAATTCATCAGCATTTTTAATTAAAAAAAAAAATTAACAGTGGTATGGTGCCCTGTTATTTTTGGAAAGCCTGTTTAATATGCCAAATATCTTTGCATGGAAAATAAAGCTACATAACAAAGCCGTTGTGAAATCGTAATGTTGGCTTGTAAGAACAGTTTGATTGCACTGATTTTTGTGACATCGTTTGGTTTTTACTGACAATTGAATGCTAATACTAAAAGAAAAAGAACTCATAACATGTTTACTGTTCAACAGTTAGGCTTTGTAAATCTGTGCTGTAAGGTCAGCTGTTTCTGCGGGGACGTTTTTGCTTTCTGGATATTCTGAAAAGTGCTTCTTGATCCTTTTAGTGTCATGGCATTGATTAAATGGCACTAAAACTGGCACTGAACCACCATTTGAGAGAAGAAGAAAAAAAACTGGTGATCATTTTGATTAGATTAGATAACGGACTGTTTTCAGCTTTTGGTTTAGTTTCGTTATTTATAACAGTATTTAAACAGCGCTATGCAGATTTTAGTCATCAGCACGTTCCAGGAGCCCCAGGATTGCCTGTGCTCTACTGTGTTGTCCCTCCAAGAGAATATCGGGGTGGTTGAAGTTCCCCATGAGAGTCTTCTTGTCGGTCTCTTTTCTGGAGTTGAAATAAACACCCATGTTAAAGGTAGGATGCAGAAAGGACTTAGATAACTGAAGTGAAACACTGTCTACAACTGCTGTTCTGAAACCTCCATCATCTGTTTCCCAGTCCCAGGGAAGCCTGAATGGTGCCAGATAAACTCCCCCCTCCACTCCCCAGCTTTATGTGCCCTTCTCCGTGCCTGCTACTCTCCCTATTGTCTGTCTCAGACCTACCAGATTGGGTTTCATAAACAAGTCATAATTGTTTTCTTCTAAAATTGTTTTTTTAAGTACTTTATGTAAAATTGATCAATAGCCCTTGGAGCAGAAACTTCTCAATTTGCTGCACTTCTGTGACTGCTGATACAAATGGCCCTCCCACCACCTTTCTCATTTTTTTTTCTCTGAAATAAGTTTTCTTGTCTGGTTTTAAAAGAAAGGGCAAAAACATCCTGAACACACCTGAAGTCTGTGAGCTGCTCGTTCCAGGTGGAAGGAAGTGACTAATTTACCATTACTAAAGTGGCAAGGCATGAAAAAACAGAAGATTTGATTTTTGGCTTGGTTAGGCAGCTTCACACCAAGTAGGCTAATTCTGCATAATTTTCTGCTTAGAATGTTAAAAAAAAATATTATTTCATATTGAGTCGTTTTGTCTTTCCTCTGCACTCTGTAGGGGTTATATGTAGCTATTAGAAAACCTCAATTTTTATTCTTTTATATATATATATATATATATATATATATATATATATATATATATATAAAATGTATTTTTTTTTAATACTGTTGAATGAAAGAAGTTGGTTTTTATATATAAACAGGGTTATCATTGGAGGACATGGCTTCTCATCACATCACTCTTGAGCTGAAAGAAGGACATTTGGTTCAATGGGACACAATCTTTTCTGAGAGCTCTGAGCTCTCCCTGAAGCCCAATGGTAAAAGATGAGATTTGGGCTGAAGTATTCTGGAGAGCTTTCTCTTGCCTTCTTCTAAGTCTTATGCACTAGTTTCTTCTTTTTTTTAATTAGATTATAATTTTCAAAGTTGATAAATTAACTCAGTTGCTGGTTTGATGGTAATGTTTCTCTGTGATGATGGTGTGCTGTGTTGGCAGATAGATGCAAATAAAGACTTCCAAGCCTTTCCCCCGTGTTTCCTTCTTAACAGTCATGATACTGAGCTGCACTTGTGAAAAATCAACTACAGTTGAATCTGTCCTGTGTATCTTGACTACTTATAATTTAATTCTGTTTATAGAATCCCGTAGCTATTCCAGTGTGGTGCTCCCAATGCAGATATGCCAGGTTATAAATATTTGCAGCAACCACGAAATTATAGATTAATTTCAGAGTAGAAATCCTGTGTAATGTGGAGAGGACTGACAATTTGCAGTACAATCTCTTACAAAAAGACTCGTTCCTTTTTAATAGACCATGTTTTAGCACTGCTTAGCTTTTTTCCTTAATCAAAACACTGGGGGAGAATTTCCTGTTTATTTAAAGTAAGAATTTAAAAGAAGGGCAGATTAATTGTCATTAAAAATTCGTTTAAACTGATCTGTGTGCCATAATGCTTACTAATTAGTCATATAATGGTGTATTAGAAAAATAAAAAGATTTATATTAGGGCTTTACCTGTAGAGGAGGAACAACTGATGCCCGTTAATCAATTTAAACCTCTAACCATGCGTTTAATTCTCAGTCTTTGCATTGGGTACTGGTGAGCAGCTGTGAGCCTCAAGGCCTAGTGGTTCTGTCTAATTAGTCCCACTGAAGGCTTTCAGCCTATTCAGGAAGCCTTAATTTAGGGTTTTGTTTCAAACAGCTCTTTACATAAAGTGGAAAAGTCTGTATACTGGTTGCCTTTTAGCATTTAGAAACTATGCTGTGCTTATGATACAAACCCAGTAGTTTAGCCTTGAAAACCCTATTGCAAAAAAAAAAAAGGGTGCTCAAAACCGTGGATAGTCCTTTGCAAGGATGAAAACAAACAAAACCTTTAGTTCCTTTTACCTGCCTCTCAAATCATGTTTGATGGTCTGCCTGAGCTGGATGTAGCTACTTGAGCAGTGTAAGTTGTAGTGAGATTTATGTTACATGTTGGCAGTAGAGGTCCCAGCCAACTTCCACCTCTCAGGAGGGACTCAGTAAGCTCTGCATGGAGTAACCATGGGAGGAGGGAGAGAGGGAGGCAGGACGTGGAGGTGGGAATTAAAAGTAGTCCACTTTGCATTTTCCTCTCCAATTTATTACAGCTTAGTGAACAGGTAGCTTCCCTGCATAGTAGAAGTACTACCATGATCCTGAGCAGTAGAAGTTGAGATACTTGTACATGAGATGAAATTTCTTTTTTTATATGAATAAAAGTAGCTTTTTTTTTTTCATCAGCATTTCTACATCCTTGTAAAATACAGTTTAATTTCTTGAAAGGGAAACTCTTATAATATAATCATACTTTAGAGTCTTACAGGCTAGAGAATAGTAGCTTTTCTCAGCTAATGGAGCATTCTTAGTAGAATTGTCTGAATCTAGCTGCCTATTTTTATAGGTAGCTGCTGCTGTTTTTCCAATTGCTTCTCTGTGTGGAGGTATCTTAACTTGTGAAATAAACCATGGGCAGAGAAATAATCTCTTCTACTAGAACTACTGCTAAAATTTGTTGTTGTTGTTGGGTTTTTTGTGTGTTTTTTTTTTTCGTTTGTTTGTTTGGGTTTTTGTTTTGTTTTGTTTTTTTTGGTTTTTGGGGTTTTTTGTCTTTTTTTTTTTAAGATGGATAATATTTCTAGGTGCACAACTTCCTCTAAGGTTTATTAATTCCTGGCAATAGCCTATTTTTCTTTGGTGGTTGAACCCCCTCTCCTGTCACAGTGATTGCTGCTAGAAGTAATAATAAAAATAATGATTCCTTTCCCTTGTTTTCAAACAGCTATTCTCCTTAATAATTTTGAAGGCTTCACCATCATTTGCACTTATATGTGTAAACCACACAAACTTCTGCCTGCTTTGCCCATGGTGATGTTGTATTATGCATTATAATCTTCTCAAATTGTACAGTTCTGCTCTTCTAATTTTCACTTGCTGGGTTTTTTTATATTTCTTGGGCAGATCTGCAGAGCTGTTGAGGTCTGTGTCTCTTCCCTTGCTTGGTTTTGATATTCATCTCTGCTTTTGACTCAACCTCATGTCTTTCTCTTATGTCTCCTTTATCCTTCCTTTTTCCTTTTTTGACCTCTGAATATTGATCTCTCTTTCTCTCTAAGCACTGATCCTTTCACCAAAACCCTTTATAGTAGTAATTAAAAAGCTAGTTGTTAAGCTAACTATTAAAAAATAATTATAAATTAATTAAAGTAATGAGAAATAGATGACTGACTTTTTTCATTTGATCAAATAGTTGAATATTTAACTTCTTCTCATACTGCTAATAATGTTCTTCATTCCTTAAGTCTTATCAACAAACATAAGCTGCTGCCATTTTTGAACTTTAATTTCTATTATAAGCTTCAGTAGGCAGTCGACAGCATTTTTGTTTATCTGTAAAGTTCTCACACTTAGCATGCTATGTGAGGTATAAACATTGTCTTCATTAATGTTCTGGATATGTCAGAATTTGCTTTTAAGGTTTAAAATTGACTGAGGTGGGCTGCATTCCTCTAGGGATTTGTTACTAATCCTTAAAAAGGCCATTTCAAATATTTTGTTTTCTTTAAAGTAAAAATGACTTCAGTCAATTATCCTTAAAATTGTGGTTCAGTATTTTGTCTCAAAGCAGTCAAAAACTTGCTGAAAAATGGTGCTGTTTAAATATCTTCCTTGAGTGTGCCTATCATATAGGACATCTCAAAAGCTTTCTTTTACATGTTTTAATGCATTTCAGACTGCTGGCTGCTTAGGCTATTAGCCAGGGATTTTTCTGAAGAATTCAGTATGAATATTTAGGAAAATAATCTGTTAACATTGCTTTTTACTATTTCTTTTATCAGAACAGCTTGATAAGGTGTGCTTTTTCTCCTGTTAATTTTATGTAGGGAGATGTTAAATATAGTTTTAATTTTTGAGCTTTTCTTTTGTTCACAGATTGTGTTGTAGTGTAAAATGAGACAGAAACAACTAAAAGACATGTTGCTGACTGTATTCTATATATATATGTATGCATGTAACTGTGTAGTGTAGAATCTTCTATCAAGAAGCCATGCTGTTGAGAAAATTGAGAGGATAGTTCAGCAATCTTTTAGAGACTGTAAAGTAAAAATGAAAGCCCTTTGTGCTTTTCTCAGTTCCATTTACACCCACGTGTTTCATTTGGGGGTGTCAAACTGGGGCAGTGCCTCTCACAGCAGGTCCCATGGCCTTTCCTTTCACTGTTCCTGTGGATAACATTCAGCTTGTTGGCTGAAGCTGTGAGATCATGGAGAAACTTCAGTGAGCTTCTTGTTTGGGCTTCTTCACCATGTAAAAGGGTGATGTTTCCTACTACAGTCGCTTCAAAGTAGCTCTCTATGGGTCTTACTTTGGTTTTGGGATAACTGAGAACTTTTGCAGTGTGCATTAGTAGAGGAGGAGCTTAGGAGAGCTGAGCAATTCCCTGCATGACTTTGTTTCTTGGCATCTCCCAGAGAGCTTTTCTTGTAACAGGATTCAGAGCTCAAAGTGTGAGGACTCTGGGTGCATAAGTGTAGGTTATCAAGATGACTTAAGGTTTATGTAGGACTAAATACACAAGCCTGGGAACTGGAACTTCTCTAGGCCCTGTTTTTAGCCACTGTATAATACGAAAGTTTCATTATGATTGCGTTCAGGTTGTGGTACCATTTTCACTACAACCAGAACTAAAATCCAGTTGGGAAGGTATAGGAGGAGTGGCAGAGATGTTGGTTGATGTTTTCGATAATTTTTCACAAGGTTTTCAGCAGCTGTGCTCTGGGAAGTCAGACCACAAGATGATAATGGTTATCCATCAGAGAAGAAAACTCAGTGCATGGTAGTCTTCTGGGCACATTTAAGGATATCCTGGGATGTGCCTTTCCATGTGTGATGCCACACAACTGCAGTTGGATTCAATGTTAGCAGTGTAAAGTTATGCTTTATGCAAAGGCGTAAGTAGAAACAGTTGTAAAACAAATGGGCATGTGGAAGATCGCCGATTTTCAGTTTGAGTTTGGAATCCAAGGAAGCTTTGAAGAAACAAAAACCAAATCCTCCTGTCCTGGGCACTGGTGAGGCCACACCTCAAATCCTGTGGTCAGTCAACAAAGACATTGAGGTGCTGGAGTGTGTCCAGAGAAGGGCAGAGGAGCTGGGGAAGGGTCTGGAGGGTAAGTCCTATGAGGAGCAGCTGAGCAAGTTGGGAGTGTTTAGCCTGGAGAAAAGGAGGTTCAGAGGGGACCTTATTGCTCTCTACAGCTACCTGAAAGGAGGTTGTAGCAAGAGTAGGGTTCTCCAGGGGACTGGTGACAGGACAAGAGGACATGGCCTCAAGCTGTGCCAGGGGAGGTTCAGGCAGGACATCAGGAGGAATTTCTTAACTGAAAGGATTCTCGAGCTCTGGAATGGGCTGCCCAGGGAGGTGGTGGAGTCACCATCCCAGGAGGTGTTCAAGAATGACAGGGTGTGGCACTCAGTGCTCTCTCTGGTCTAGTTGACAAGGTGGTGATCAGTCAAAGGTTGGACTTGATGATTGATCTCGGAGATCTTTTCCAACCTAAATGATTCTGTGACTTCCTGGCCTGTTGGGGGACAAGAAATTCAAACACAGTCAAAGGGAAAACAGTAGAGTGGTTCTCAGAGAAAGATTATTTTGATGGCATTGATAGGTAGAAGTTTATTTTAGGGGAAAGTTTGCTGTTTTGACCTGTCATTTTATCGGTGAAAAGTAGCAACAGGAAAATACCTTCAGTCATCATGCAGTGAATATCATGTTGATTGTTACTCAGGGTAACTCAACAGGAGATATTTATTGCTTTCCCCTGAAAACATGTTACCTTTTATACTTTTCATGCTCATTTACCTAGCTTTATATTTAGAAAAAAGTATGCTTTGGAAAAAAGGTTAGGGATAGACAGCTTTTAATGAAGGGATTGCTTGATTTAAAGTTTTTAAGCTGTTATGAAATCTTTTGATTGATACTGATCTGAACATTTTATGTAACTGTAAGCAACTCATTGACTTTTTTTTTTTGTTAATTTGGATTTAAATTTCCATTCTTCCTTATGCAAGTAAAACATGCCAGTGTTGCATTACTGCAGTAACAACTTGTAATTGAAAATGCCTGGCCTTTTTGTGATTGTCCAAACTTAATGTTGTACAAAAAGTCAAATGGATTCAAATGGAGTGAAAGAAAGCTGTTTTACTCCAGATTTTTTCACAAATTTTCTTACAACAAAATACAAGAAGAATAAGGAAACTCAACTACTTAATAGTGATTCTTTTTATTTAATTGTTCAAAATGTCTAAATTATGAGCACTGAGTAATTAAAATCAAACTTACTCCTGAGCTGACATACCTCTCCTTTAAATACTTCACGTTCAGATTCGGGAGGGTAGTTTTCATATTTCATTCACCATTGCATCTGAAACAAATTTACAGTCATCTTAAAAAGCAGGATTTTGGACAGGTGTTTTGAATTCTTGTATTTCTCTTTAAATCAATTTTGGGAACAAGAAAAAATTTACAGTACCATTTGTATGAGATGTACCAAAACTGGTACAAGCACAGCCTGGGTATGCTGTTGACTGTTTTAATACTGGGCTTGTGTGGTTGGAGAGTTGAGGAGTGTTTCTGATACAGCTGAGAAGAGAAAAACCCTGACCCTATTGAGAATTGCTGTTTCTCTGGCTTCCCAATAGCCCTGTGGAAATGAGGATCCTCTTTCCATTCTCTCAGCATCTCAGACATTTGAACATGTGGTTGATCAACATCAGATTTGGTCTCATGCTGAATCTGGAACTGGAAATTAGTTAGAAGTTGCTGTTCCTAAGCATGGTAGGAGATGGAAGCAACCCATCTAAAATCCTATAAAGAGAATGCATTATATTTGTTTTTGTGACTATGTGGTTAAAAAGAAAAATAACCCAAACCCCATGTATATCTTTAGGTCTATTTTTATGAATGTGATCATCCAAAGGGATATTTTATGTTTTATTTATTTGTGCATATAGAATAAGCCTTGGAATAAAGTAGCCTAGTGTGCTGTAATCACACCACAAATAGTTGAAATCTTTTACACTGATAACAGACAAACCTACAGATGAAGTAAAATTCTTCTGCATAAGTATGTCTGACATCTGATTTATTAACACATAATACATATAAATAAAATATATAGCATATGTATAGGATAAAAATATTAATGTAATAATAGTTTCTGTAATGTATCTACATAATTTCGAGTCCTGGGCATTGTCACTAAACTGGAAGTTCATTTGGTTCTTGCAGTGCAATTAAGAGTTTTCCACTGGTTTTGGTGCAGTTTCAGTGTTTTTCTCCAAGTTCTGTTTTCCTGTCCCAAATGGCAAAGCAGTGGTTCACAGCCAATGAACTACCCTTCCTGTCTGGCATAAAACGTGATCGAGGACAAAGATCAAAGATAGAACCTGGCTGTCTCTTCTTTGATTCCTAATCCTCCATCTCTCTCTCTGCTCAGTAGAAAACCAAGCCCTGGAAATGACAATTCTTCTGTGACTCACACCAGCCCCTGTCCCAACACTTTCTCATTTCCTCTGTCTTTTCTTCTCAAGCTGCTGACAACAGATCAGAGCTGTCAGGCCTGCCTTTGTAGGGGATACAGTCTGCCAGGGAAAAAGGAGGATAGGGCAGCAGTGATTGTGCAAAGCTGTCTCAGATCCTCCTACTGTGTCCCAACTCCTCTGTTTAAGCTGAGGTTATTTTTGGTATCTTTTCAGCTCTGATGTCCACAGATTTATCCAATTATCATCAAATCCTATCACTTTAATGTAGTTCAAGTATCTGTTTCTGTAGTGATCTTGCAGTTCTTTTTTACTTGAACTCTGTTTAATATTTGCAGCTCTTCCATAATCCTTTCCCCCTCTTTTCCCTACGTTCTTAACAGCCATTCCAGGGTCTGTGCAGCTCTCACAATGTCTTCGTGTTCCTGCAGTATTTTTCTGACCCCACTGCTTCACTTGGTGTGGTCATTGTCAGCTTGTCACATCATAGAATCAGCTGGGTTGGGAGGGACCTCCGAGATCATCAAGTCCAACCCTTGATCCACTACCGCTGTGGTTCCCAGACCACAGCACTAAGTGCCACATCCACTCTTATCTTAAAAAGCTCCAGGGATGGAGAATCCACCACTTCTCTGGGCAGCCCATTCCAATGCCTGATTACCCTCTCTGTAAAGAATTTCTTCCTAACATCCAACCTAAATCTCCCCTGGCACAGCTTAAGACCATGCCCTCCTGTCTTACTGATCGTTGCCTGGGAGAAGAGACCAACCCCCACCCGGCTACAACCTCCTGTCAGGGAGTTGTAGAGAGTGATGAGGTCTCCCCTGAGTCTCCTCTTCTCCAGGCTGAACAACCCCAGCTCCCTCAGCCTCTCCTCATAGGACTTGTGCTCCAGTCCCTTCACCAGCCTCGTTGCTCTTCTCTGGACCTGCTCCAGCACCTCCATGTCCTTCCTGAATTGAGGGGCCCAGAACTGGGCACAGCACTCCAGGGGTGGCCTCACTAGCACTGAGTGCAGGGGAAGAATCACTTCCCTGGACCTGTTGGCCACACTGTTCCTGATCCAGGCCAGGATGCCAAATGTCCAAAGATGAGCTGGCCTTCAGATACATCTCAACCATTCTTAGACTTGTGCAGTTCTTCTCAGTATTATCCTACTGTGAAAAATATCTCCCAGCATTACTGCAGCCATTTCAAAGACAAAATGAGTAACGAAGTAGGCTTTATTACCACTGTGTTTGTTTTTGGTTTTGAGTGTAGTGCAATTGCTCACTGGGTCAGAGTTGATTTTGCATTATTAATGAAAGTACTTCTGTAATTTCATTAATGTTTTCCCTAAGGGAAAATAGTATTCCCAACTTATTCCCACACTGTTCCCAGTTTAGTGTGGGATACTGTTGTTTTTATTGAGTGAGTTTTGGTTTCAAAAGTCAGTGCTCTAGGTACTGCTATCTGAGATTATTCCAGTACTTGCCAAAGTCAGATGAGATAAATGTCTCACCAGAAAGCAGAACTGAAGGAAAGAAAAAATAGAAGTGACTAGTTTCTTACACTGGGAACATTAACTACTGCCTGAGGTTTTATGTAAATGTCAGCCTCTTACAGAGTGCAATATAAATATTATTATTTTAAATTTATATTCTAGCTAATTTAATGAATAACCAGGTCAGGACTTATTTATGCTAAGTGCTGGACAAACCAGTAGCATGCGTTCATGGAGCAAAGGTTGACTGTAAAGCTACATCTCTTGAAAATAAATGGTTCGTTCAAGGGCAATTTAGAAGAGTTCTATTTAATTTTGGATTAAGAAACTAAAGCATGACTCTCACTGTTGCCACTTCGAGCTTCTTTGTTAAAAGTGATTATTTCAGAGAGCGAGAATCTCTTAGCATCTCCTGGGAAATGTGTCTTTAGGTATTAAAACAGAGACTCAGTGTTAATATCTGTGCAATGCAGTATCTGACTTTTTTTTTCCCCATTCCCACCAGGCAGAGTGTTTAAATAACTATAAGATAATATATATCTTTCCAGAAGACTTTTTGCTTAGAAATTTAGGGCTTTTTTCTGTATGTCCAGACTTACTGCATAATAAGGAACAGAAACAAACCATTTACACCAATATGATATATGTTTTTTTTTTATTTATTTTTCTCCCATGTTTATTTAGCTTATTGCCAATACTCCAGCTAACTCCTGTTCAGTTGACCAGGTCATGAGTATTGTGTAAATGGAATGTCTTTAGCTTCCAGTGTTTGGGTAAATCTCTCAGTGTAAGAGCCAGGCAAAAGATCAGTCTGGATTTGAGGCATTTTTAGTACAGCTCCCATTTAATCTCTTATTTCAAAGAGACAGACAGACGTGGCTTAAAACTCCAGGCGCTCTGTCATTATTCTAGGGTTTTTTCCAGCCGTAAGTGAACAGTAAATTATTGGTTTCTGACGTCTCCTGATAGTGTGGTAGCTGTGACAGAAATGTAATTCATGGTGTCTTAACCTTGAAGTGTTTTTTGTTGCTGTCTTTTTAAGTGGGAAAAATGTTTTCTGAGTGCCTACAAATCTATTTTAAAAGCCGTGGTCTGCATTTTATTTAAGACTTCGTATTTAAAGTGTGACTTGCTTTACCCAAAAATATCCCTTAGTAGAAGAAAGAATTAAAAAGAACATCTATTAATAAGTTCATCTCTCATTAGGATCAGAACAGTAGCAATTAAAGGAGAGAAACAAAAGAATTCCTTCATATGATGATGTAAACTGAAATAAGAACAACTTCTTTTTCAGGGAACATCACAGTGGTTTCATGATGGGACTGATCAGTTAGTGTTCAGGGCTTTTCAGTTACATCTTGCTCACCTGTGTGCGCTCAGAAAAAGATATGGGGCATTTGCTCTTCCTTGGAAACACGTAGGGAAATTGTACCTTCTCCTGATCCAAGGTGAGAGCCTTGCTTGCCACATTTTATGGTATCTATTGAAAAGAACTGGACCTGTTCCCAGATCAGTATTTGGAACCATGAAACATCTCTTGAAATGCATTTCAATAAACCTGTAGTCCCGTGTGGGCATTAATCAACTGATGTGACAATGCTGGTACGTTCCAACTATTCATTTTTTCCTTAGTGTACAAATACTCACTCACTCGCTGGTGAATGGTTGAGTTCATAAAGGTGGCATCCTTATAAAGTAATTATGGAAAGGTTCACAGTTGTGGCTGGGCAAAGTAATGGCAGGATTTAGGTAAAAAGTGTAACTTTATATTTTTCTAGAATATATGTTCAATGCTCAGCTGTTAGAGAGGAACAGCTGTTGTAAATAAAACTCTGTCAAACACCTACTTCCTGAGTCCAAAGTGACACAGTGATCCATGTCATTCTCCAATCAATGTTCCAGAAATATCAGTTAAATGCAGTTTTTACTCTTTTGTTTTAAGTCAGAGTAGAATTAAACAATGACATTTCTGTTCTGACACAGTTGACTATTCTGAGGAAATCTAAATAGGCAGAGCATTACTGTCTTTTTTAATTGCTTCATGTTTTGGTTACGAAGGGAAGACTGCAACATCTGCAATGGAAATGTCAAAATAGTTGCTTCTTAATATGCAGTGTTCTTGTAGGCTACAAAGCTCAGGAAATCAGATGTTTATTGAAGCTGCACAAGGGTAGTATACAAAGATACATTGTTAAAAACATGGAGAAATTGAGAGAAAGAAAATCAATGGGACAAAATCTCTGTGGATCGTCCTCGTTCTAATGTTTTTCCTTGCAGATTATTTGTTGTCTGTGCAACCAGGCAAACCCAGTAGGTTAGGTTAGCTGCAGGTATTGAAGCAGAAAAGCCACTTTCAGAAAAATACTTTGATTTTTCCTTTAATTATTTTTCCCCTGTAGCATAATGTGATATTATTTTGTAGCATGTGCTTGAAATAGTATTGAAAGTCTGCTTGGGTTTCCATGTTCAAAAAGGATAAACTCAAAGTAGAATTTAAAACCAGGAAAAGGTGAGCGAATCTTCCAGGGGAGAAAACCAGATGAAATTGGTTTGTTGACTTCTAACAGCAGCAAGAACACAGAATCCAAGAGGATGGTAAAAAAGGAAAAGGTTGCAATCTGCATGTCAAAGGGATAAAATTCCAAGAAGTGTTTGAAGAGATCTGAACTGCAGGGCAATTGAAGCCAGAAAGAATGAGGTGTTTATGATTTAGGGTACATTTAACCTGAGGATTAGAAGAAGATTTCTAACCACTGTGGGAAGAGAGTTACAGGACATCTTTCCAGTCAACATACTCAAATGCAAAAATATTTCCCCCCCACTTGCTGAAAAGTTTCTGAAACCAGTTAATGGTGGAAACTCTGGGGAATTGGGAAAGTTCTTATGTGCTGTTGTTTGCAAGGATCACCGAACACTGCTTCTAAACCTGTGGTTTTGTTTGTTAACATTTTTACTAATATCTTGGGCAGCAATTAAGCCAGTTACTCAGATCTTACATAGCCTTTCAATACAAAGAGGAAAAAAAAAAAAGAAGCGGTCTTGTGTTAAAAAGTCAGTGTTAAATGCTGTATCTGTGAAATGGAAAAGAAATGGAGCCAGGAGTGTACTGGCTCTTTGGAATTTGGCTAAAAACACAGTCTGTCATGGAGTATTTTATAAGCATTGTGATAAATTACAATTTAGATATATAGATCTTGAGAAATGAGGTTTTCCATATCCATCTGAGCTCAGGTTTAGATCGACTGTAGATATGGTTTTGATTTTTGACTGCCTTAGGCTGCATGGATCAAATTTGAGGCAGTTTGTTCCAATAGCACACAACTTTTTTGTTTTCCCCCCTAAAGGAGAAAGTGTTTGTACACAAGGGGTGCACAGTGCTTGAACCCTTAATATCAGTAGGTTTTGCATGAACTCATTCCTTACTGTTTTACAATAAGTTGTGTTTGTATGTGCTACCAACAGGAAGTTTTAGGGGAGGGAATAAAGGCAAATCTTGCCTCTATGAGTTTGTTATTCATCTAATGTAAGTTTTCTTTGAACCTGCACATCTGTTTGTGTCAGTGTCTGAATTCTTGTGGCACAGTCCAAGAAACAGTAAAAATTGTTGTGGCACAGTCCAAGAAACTGGAAACATGACTTCATATAATTGTTCTTTAAAGTAGCAGCATGAAATAATTAGTATGGCATGCTTTAATTGGTGGCATCCTATTGACTTTTTATGAAAGACTTGAATTATAATAAAGGCAAAGAACACAAGTTGGTTAGTTCCTCTAACCCGGTGCTGTCATCTTTAGGGGACAGAAAAGCAGCTCTGTTGTATATTTAATGGCAGATCCAGCATGTAATAGGTGTTCTGCTTCTATTTTTTTTTTATCAAATATCCTCTTGGGAAGGATTTTTGACAGGAAAATTACAGGATTGGTGCCCACTCTAAGATTTATGTTGATAATTGAAGCTGCTTCTTCTCAATAAATTGAAAATGCAGCTTAAATAACTAGCTAAAAGAAAAGAAAGGTTAAAAAAAAAAAAGAAAAAAGTGTAGATGTGTAGAAAGATTATAACTTGGTTGTCAAGGCCATTATACCCTTCAGGCAGTTGTCAGTAAATCTGTGTTTAACGCTGACTAGGTGCCAGTCAACTAATCATACAACTTTTGTCCCTTTCTGCTTTAAGCAGTTTTATGTAATTTGCTAGAGAAATGGTACTTTATAAAATGCTAGGATTAAAAAAAAAAAAAAAAGTAATGTACCTTTCTGTTATTTATCTCCTCCAATGTTAGCCAGCAAAGATAAAATGTATATGAGCATTCCTGGACCATCCTGAAGGAATTTCTCCACCCCCCTCACCCCTTTATGGTTTTGAGTCTCAGTTTTCAACAAAGTTTAGAGGTCAGTCTTTATACTTTCAGTCTGTACAGTACTTGAAGTTAGTGTAAAGCCACTTAAATGTCAGTGTGGAAAACGTGCATACAGTACATCTGAAAATGGTATTTCATTTATTTGTGGTCTGGGCCAGGCTGACAGAAACAATAGGAGGTTTGTACTATGCTGTGTGCTGGTTGGCCAGCATTGTCTGTGAAAATGCAAACACCATACATACTAGCATATGTGAAAACTTTGGTTTTTTAAAAACAGTTCCTAACTGCCTTTAAACATCTTACACTGAAATTGGCTTTTTATATTTGCAGAGTGACTTTGAGGGATTGATTTTTAGCTCTGTAATCCTTTCTTTCTGTGCCTTTCCTTGTGAGGTACATAGGAAGTGAGTAAAAATATAAACAAAATAAGCTTTTTAATCCCTGTCAAGGCATTTTTACCTTGGAAAGAGATCTAAAATTGGTCAGCCCAGTTGTGAGGGCAGAAATATTGAATGAAGGGCTTTTCACAAAAGCTGTGTGAGAATTCAGGATGAGTAGACACAAATGCAGTTTGCGGTGGCTGGGATGTGTTCTCAGAGCACATGGAAGTATATCAGAGGTTTCTTTAGATGCTGCAACAGACCGGTGCTGATTTACACCATTTTATTTTCTTCTTTCACTGGGTTTGGCCTGTGCCTGGACCTCTTGGAGGTCCAGCTCAAAATCTGGCTTTAGAGTGATGTGCAGGGTTGTGTTGTGCAGTGCTGTGTAGCCAGCAAAAGGGTTCATGATCTTCCTGGCTTCTGTTCCATCTACCCATATCTTGGTTTCCATGTCTCAGGCATGCTGGAGGTAAAAGTAATTGTAAAATGTAATTACTTGTTTGCTTTAGGTACCAAAAAAATCTTGCAATACAGTACTACATATGTTTCCTAAAGATTAGGTTTATTGCTGTTTGAGTTAGCTTTACAGGAGCATTATTGATCATTATATATAAACTATCTTCTTTTACTGCATGCAAAATGCTAACATATTTCAGTGCAGTCAAGCCCTGCTACCAGAGATTTGTGAATGGATGGTTAGTGCTAGCTGATTACTGTAACATTTAATTTGCATTGATTATCTTGAGGTGAAGAAAATAGGAAATAAAATTTGTACATTTGAGGATATTTTTATTTTATATATCTAGAAACGTGTGTGTGTGTATATTACATGCACATATTTAGCATATATTGAAAACAGAAGTCCCTGGGACTCCCTTTTCCCTGTTTCCATATCAATTTATGGTCTATTAGCCTGCAAAGAATAGATCTTGCGTTTCTTTTTGGTGCTTCACAGCTGTTCAAACCTCATGTTATTAATGTTAATAAAGAATCTTGGCATCCAAGATTTTAATAATCAGGATTTAGTGACCCAAGAGACTTAATTGTATCCATAGCAAAGTTGTGCTTCAAGAACGAGAGAAATAAGGGGACCAGTAATTTGAATTTGAATTTAGCAGTTTAAAACTCTAAAATTTTGATACCTCTTTATTCCCAATCTGGAATTCTTGGGCACCGAATTGCTTGTCATATACTTCTGTGGTATATATCTATCCAGACAAGTATAAGGTTTTTTTGCATGCCAGTTTTTATCAGCTTGCATTTTGAATTAGTTTGAAATGGAATGCTTTTCTAGAAGAGTATCTTGTTCGCTTGTAACTTTTCTTTTATCCTGGATACCCTCATCTCACATTGGATCAGTTTTCTAGATTGGAGACAATAACATTTTTATAATGTAAAATGTTTCTCTGATTTACCCTGAGGCATAAGCAGCACTCAGACACTCTGTACATTTGTACCCTCTTATGGTACTGCTTAACAAGGGACTAAAAAGAGACAACAGTACAAGCAAAATAAAGCAACTTTGCGGGTGCTGGAAATGGTAGAGTTACTCTGTAGACATTGCATGAATTAATGGGCTTTCCAAAAGGTCGAATGAGGTTGATTATGACTTTGGGTTATGGATTAGAGCAGTACCAGTTTTGCTGGTCGAGGTGGTCTGATATCTGTAGAGTATCTGTAGGACTAGTTTTTCGTAATTCTAGATATGCATATGCATGGCTGTGTAAATCTGTATACATGAATAGATAAATAAATAAATTGATATGATTTAGGAATATGGCAGTTTACTTTGTTGCCTAAAGAAAACTCAGGGAGAAAAAAAAACCCGAGGCAACTTAGTATGGGGGTAAGGTAAAAAAAAAGGATTTAATCGTGCCTCTAAGGCATAGGGGTTACAAACCGTCTGTCTCAGGTGTTCCAATTTATAATACTGTCCGTCCAATCCCAGGTTTTTCCACCCACTGGCTTTTGCCCCAGTCCACCCCCTGCCCCATGCCTTGGGAGTTGGGTCTGGGGTCTTTTTGAGACCCTTTTCTTCATCACTCCAACTTCCTTGGAGCACAAAGGGCACACGGTCACCCACTTCTTGACTGTACCCTGCAGTTCAGGCTGTGGATTAGATGTTCTCAGACAGAAGAAGGCTTACCTTGGAGAGAGACTAAATATTCTAATGGAATTTAGGAGAATTGATATGGGGAATTGGGGTGAGAGGGTTGGGAAATGTGTGTCTGCTGTGCTAAGGGTAAGGGAATAAATGCAGCTGCTTATAAAACCTACATTTTCTACATAACTACTTATAAAACTTATAAAAATTAGAAAAAATCAAAAAAAGTCAAAAAACTCTGAGGCATCAACTTCACTAATACAGGTCCCCTGTTGAAAAATGCTTTTGGACATATTCACTTGGGAGAACCTCGCGCGTGATGAAGTGCATTAAGGTTTTCTTTTGTTCACTTCAGGATGTTGATAGCTCGTCTTAATAAATGCTGCTCTATGTGGTGATGGTTTAGTTGTTTTGCAAAAGTACCGTGACTGTAGCTGGCAGCAATTTCCTGAGAAAACTCTGCTTATTTTTTTTGTTTGTTTGTTTTGCAGGTTCCCGTCTTCGACAAGAGGATTTCCCGCCTCGAATCGTCGAACATCCTTCCGATCTCATCGTTTCCAAAGGAGAACCGGCAACTTTAAACTGCAAAGCGGAGGGCAGGCCGACCCCCACCATCGAGTGGTACAAGGGGGGCGAGAGAGTGGAGACGGACAAGGATGACCCGCGCTCCCACCGCATGCTGCTGCCCAGCGGCTCTTTGTTCTTCCTGCGCATCGTCCACGGGCGCAAGAGCCGGCCGGATGAAGGGGTCTATGTGTGTGTGGCAAGGAATTACCTCGGGGAAGCTGTAAGTCATAATGCATCGCTGGAGGTGGCAAGTAAGTCCTTTTTTTTTGTTGTTTTTTTTTTTTTTCCCCTCACCACTCTTTGGTAGCAGCCGCTTGCTTTGATGTTATTCGAAGATAAAAAATAAGTGTGAGCTGCCTCTGAGGCAGCGACTTAAAAGCAATGAAGGAATTACATGGTTAATTATTATTTATACAGAGGTAGGAAAGTGGAAAAAGAGTCAGAAGATGTATCGTATCACTGTAGAAATTCAGATGGTTCTCAGTGTGTTTTCACTACTTTTATGCTTCCATGCAGTTATGATTGCTTAATGTTTGTTAGATTTCGTATACTTAATTTCAGTTTATAGATGTTTTTTCCTCTCCAGATAACCATGCAAACTGTAATGTGTAATAGGAGGCATGATAGCCAGGATTTTGTCCAAAAAGGGTACGTTTGGAATTTTTCTTGCACAAATAAACACTAGAAAGAAGGATGGCAGATTCAGAAACACAAAATGAATTTTTTTTTTTTCTCTAAAAGAGCTGGCCCACAAATTATCTCTCTAGTTTTAAGTATTTGACCAGCGGAAGGTGCAGTCAAGTATCTTCACATCACCTTGTAATGCTTATCTCTTCCTGTATACCCTTTAAACTCTACTTTTCTTTTAGAGGAAGAGAGTGTGCATTTAAGTGTTTTAGGCATTCATATGGAGGGCCAAGTGTAGGTAAAAAAATATCAGTTTTGGGGTACTAAAGTATGAGAGGAAGCCTCACAATTCAGAGTTAGGTATCTATTTTTAAGTTGCTTTGATAGGCCTCCTTTGAAATGTGTAGCAATTCATCTGGTGACATGTTGAAGAGCTAGCACAGACCTGGGTGAGTCACTCGGAAAACACTGATCTCTGCTGACTAAATGAATCATGTTGCTATCTAGCTCTGATGAGGCTCCTATCTTTTAGATAAGTTAAGCACCACTGTCTGTGTATAACTTTAGAAGAAGGGCTAGGTTTTCATAATTCTCACATGAGGTAAAGGAAATAAACTATAAATTTGTGAATTTATCTGAGCCCTTTTCCTAGTGTTTCTCACATTCAAGACAAACCCCAAGGACTTTCATAATTATACCACAAGGATCTCAAGCTTCACCTGTAGTAGAGTAGATACATATTAAGATTAAGATCTATGACCATGCTGTTTCCTTGTTAACCACTTTTAGCGATAAAAGTAATCAGTGTCTGGGTAGCTGGAAGTATGCTTGTCCAGTAAATGTATAACCTGTTTAAATCAGGTGCTGAATGGTTACTTCCAAACATTTTATCTTGTATCTCAGAGGTGTACTTTTAAGTGGGCATTAATGTTTTTGAGATTTTGATTTTTATCTAATGCTGTTGTTTCATTTATCACATTTCTCGTTGATTCTTAAAATGAGTTTTAATGCTCTGTGCTTGTTCCATGGTCTTTTGGTTTGGGATGTAACTTGAAGTAATCTTTGAAATGCTTGTAGTGTTTCTGTGTCTTCCACAACTTTTCATCAGAACCCAGAAACCTGAGGTGGACTTCAGTGGTTGGTGCACTGTGGCATCAGTGAACTGGTACACAGTTGCTAAACGTGTTTGTCACCCCTATCTCAAGTCGTCTTCATGTGATTATAACAGGGCCTGAATGCAAAATATTGATATCACCACAAATTTTTTTAAGAACTTCTGCCAACATTCAAGACCAAAAAAAAAAAATTCTTTTTAAAAGCATTTAAACATACACCAATTAACAATAATGTAGCGTTAAATTCTTAAGCCATCTCAAAATGGATCTCACGAGCCCTTGTATCGAGAGCTAGTGTCAGAAAATAACCACCAAGAATGCTGTAAGGGCAAGAAAAAAACCACACTCTATATTTGGAAATAAGATTTGTAGGTATAATGGCATACAGTTTTAATTGTATACCAGGAGAACATAGACAAAGAATTTTGACAGAAAAGGTTAGTATTTTGGTAAAAAAGGTAGTGATTTGACAATGCAAAAGCACCGAACCACTTTAAATAGCACAGAAGAGGTGAGGAACAAGGAAAGAGTTGAAGGCTGGTGGAATAAATTTGCATTAAATTAAAAAGCTCTCCACTGTAGCTGTAATGCTCTTGTCATTATGAGCTGTAGCTGCATTCACAGCGGATTGCTGCAAATCAGCAAACTGTTTTGATTAACTTCTCAGTACACCTGGGCTGAGCAGCACAGCATTTACATTTGTATACATGTAGTCATCCACAATTGCTGTTTTAGAAATCCTTATGTTATAGTTTAATTTTTGTGTGTTTACAAGGGAAAATTGCCTTTATTTGGTTTCTACTTTCCAGGAAGTACAGAAGATCGTTCAGAGTACTTGTTTATATGCTTTGATGCTGAAATTTTAACCAAAACCCTTTTGTGAAACATAGGAAACAGCAGCATGTTTTGCACTGTAGCTGTTGAGTCTCGCTGGAAGAGGCAGCTCTTGTCTGCACCAGTTTGTTTCATAGCATGATAGGGAATTTATCACTTCTCTTCCATCACCTCATTTAGTAACACCTTCAGTTAGATGAAATTCCTTCACTGTTCAATGGATGTTGTAGACTTGTCTTCAGATTCAGTTTAATACTAAAAGTAAATTTTCAGGTCTGTTACTCCTCCATGCAGTTCATGTTTATATTTTTTTTAAGAGTTCCAGTGCTCATCTTTGAGATAATCCACAAAGAGAATTATGTAATCAGGTGGACATCTTCCTCAGATACACTGTGCATAGATTCCACAGTTGCAAAGGAGGAAAATGTAGTGGGATTTCAAAAGTATGTTGTGTTAGAAGCTGTTTTATCTTTTTTAATATCTGTGTATTTTAAAGGGCTTTTAAAACAGATTTGATTGCCCCAAAGGGGGAGAGACTAAAATCATAAATCATAGAATTGCAGATAGTTTTCCCTCTGCTTTGTTACCTTCTAGTCCTTGACCTCTCTTTGGTGACTTGACTGATATTTGCATGTCATTTACTCCAGAGGATGCTGCTTTTTCTCTTATTGATATGTATTTCAGTAATGATAGTGTTAGTCCTTAGTTAATACCTTTGAACACGACCTAAATACAATTTATTATCAGCAAATTGAATTAAGTAAGTCTCTTATTCCATCTCTGCCTTTTGTATCCCTTCCAAAATGTTTGAAGATGCCATGTGTCTGCTCATAGCACTGGGGATTTGTTACATCTTTTCCATAATGTTATTTTATTTGATATAAAAATATTTGTGCAGCTGCATTTCTTCAGGTTTCTGGGGTTATTTCTTTGAAACCATGCCCCGTCCCCAAAAAACCCTTAAAAACAAGATGATCCTTTGACTGGTGAAGAATGGTATATTAAATCAACAAAACATATACTTGAACCCCCATGAACGTATTCTTTTTGATTATGTTTCAGGGACTGTAACTTTCCCTAATCAAATAACTAGCCACTTGATATTTCAGGAATTAAAATGTTTCAGGCACTTTGGAGACTGGTAAAACTATTCTCTGTTACACAGCCCTGTGCAAAGAAGCTTTGTAATTTAAAATTACATGACGTTTTCTCTGTAATATAGATCTGTAGGATCTTCGTAAATGGGAAGGAGATAAATTTGCATAAGCAGGAACTCAGCAGAAAGGTGAATTACAAGTCAGTGAAATGAGTGAAATGAAATGTTTAATTGGGGGATTTATTTATTTATTTTTCTGTTGACTGATTTCATCTATACTTGAAATGCCGTTCCCACAAAATTTTTGAAATGGAGGCTCTCTGTGTGTGTTCAAAGTTAGTTTGCAGATGAATGAAGTTTGGGAAGTGCAGCCCAGAAGGGTGTGTGATGGGATGATCAGATAACGGGCTGTAGTGTCCTCCAGGCTGAGGCTGCTACAAGTCCATTTCCCTCCCTCTCCCTGACTTCCTGAACTCAGCCTTTTGATCACTGGAGACCTACTTAAATCAGCTCCATGTTTTGTTTCTGAGGAATGTAACTGGTTTTGGATTACTGCCTACCAGTGACACGTTCCCCAGTGGTGAAAGGTCCTGAAGAACGTGAAAAGGGCATGTCCTTGTCAAAACGAAACTGGGTAATTCTCTCCATAAATGTCAGCTTTTACAGGTGGGAGAAGAAAGTGGAACCATGCTTTTATCCTCAGAGTAAGGGCTGAAGACTGTTTTGGCTATCACATAAACATTTGGAAAACAAAGTCATTTTTCTGAGTAGAGCAATGAAAGCAGTTTTGAAAAAGTGCATTAGCAGAGTGGAAGGTGGCTGCAGCTGCTTCATACGTTTGAGTCTCTCAGGCTTGTCTGGTGAATGGATGCACCCAATTAAGAACAAATTCAGTTACTGGTGTGTGATGGTTTGATTCAAGTGCTTTTTCTTTTTTTTTCTTTTTTTTTCTTCCAGTTACTCCTTTTTGGGGAAAATTGTATCTCTGGATCTTGTGGGTGTCTGTTATGTAGCAGTTGGTAGGAGCCTGTTCATGTCAAGAGCGGCAACAATAAGCTGCAGGGGTATATTCATCTTCCTTTCTTTACTCTACAGTTTTTTCAAGGACATTAAAGAAAAGTCAAATAAAAATGAAGCTGGTCGTGTTTGCTAGTCAGTGACTTGGCAAATCTTTATTTCAAATAATATTTCCCTGAGACAAACTTATTTCTCTTTTGCCACCAAAGTTCTAGGGTAACTTTTGACAGGAGTGCTGTTGCTAATACATCCTGAAACCTACCATTTATCAGTGCTAGGTTTACCTTGAACCTGACTCTTTCAATGCTTGTTGCAGCTGCATAGTGAGTCTGGATTACTAGAAACTGCCTCTGAAGCATATTTTACCAAAGATGTAGCATAATTTAGGAAAAATTTCTTTGCAGTTAGGTCAAAGTTGCATGCAGGTGTGCTCCTTTTTATAATGTAGGTATCTGCTTAAGGAAAACACGAACAACTGTTTTAGCTGCTTCAGAAGTTTGTTATATTACTTGCTCAGTCATTACAGTCAGTTGAAGAAAACTGAGAGTTTGAATGCCCCCCTGCCTAATTTTTGAAGATGCATAGAGTCTTATTTTACTCTTTAGATTTTCTGTTTGCCTTACTGACCAAGTTCGTGCTAACTGGAGAACTGAAGTAATTTGTTACTACTGCTAGAAAATCCCACTAAATGCTACTGCTAGGAAAGCTGGTTGTCCCAATGAGACTTCAGAGTGAATGAGAAAATGTGGAGAAACTAAAAACTGATTTCTTTGAAACTTACTGTCATATTTCAACGTATGTGTGTGTGTGCACACTCAGGTGCTCTCCCTCTTAAGCACAGTGGTATTGGTTACCAAAGATATGAAATCTGAAGTTCCTCACTGAGTTAGACACTTCCCTTTTCTTTTCCCTCACCCTTTGCCTTGTCATAATGAGTTTGCAAAGAAGGGTTATATTTGTGACCAGGGAATTTGGCATGATTCTTTCCCATGGAGCATTGTCATCGTTGTAACAGAATCTTCAGTAGATACTAGAGACTGTTCTATCTCTACAAATGCTTTTTTTGCAGTTTTAAAATTATTTAAAAGGTATAAAAGTGACATACAGTCAGTGTTAAAACCACTTCCAGTTCCTTTGAATTACAAGGAATAGATTCAGCCATCCTGTGGAGAGGGTTGTTTCATCAGCCTCGTTACTTATTGTTGATAAAATGAAATATCCCCTGTTGTTCTGAAATTCCTCTGACAGATGAAGAAAAGGTTGCTGTAGAATCTGAAGATCAGTAATGACTTTCCTGTACTTCATTCTCCTGTGTTATGCAGAATATGAGCTGCTCAATTATTTGCAAAATTGTTTCTCACTTTCCATTAATTTTAGGCAAGATATGGTCTCTCTGAGTTACTGTTTGTATTATTAGCTGCAAGATATGCAATACTGCTAAAATTCAAATGACTTGATTTGTATAAATGTTCTATGTTTTAAATTACACCTTATGTGCAATCATTGGCATGTTAAGAGAATGAGGCAAACAATAAGTTACTCCCTTCTTCAGTTGCATGACAATGAATAAAACATTTTGGATGCATATCAGAATTTCCATCGTTTGAGGCACCCCTGTGTATGGCAAACATATGCTGTTTATGTTGCTTACAATTTTGTTTGGCAAAGTCTCACAAAAGTGAGGGCTTTGTTTCAAGTATGTGGTTGGTGTTAAGGTATCACAAAAGGTCTTTCTTTTTTGAGTCTTCTGCCTGCACTCATGAAATAAATGAATAAAGTAAGGAATGTGCCTTATCAGAGTTACTGGCTGTTCATACTGTAGAAGGGGTTACAAGGTTAATTTATGCATTCATGCATCATTTATGCAATGGTGTACAGATTTAAAACACAAAAAAATCCCTACAGATAACCAAAACACCGAGGCTTGACTGGAAATGCCATAATTAAGTATGATTCTACTTCGTACTTTGGTATGGCAGAACTTCATTTTGCAGTTATGTCTAAGTCTGTTATTAAAGGAAATTTTCATGTGTGTTATCTAAAATGCAACTTGTACATATTTGGAAATATATAGGATTAGTTCTTAAAAAGCAGGAGATTGTATAGTCTGCAGTTGTAAGATTAGTGTTTCAGGATTTTGGTGGTTCTGTGGAGATGCTTGGAGGCCTCTTTCAGACTGCATCTGAAGTGCTAAGATTTGCTGTATTTTGGGAGCGGGCTGAGAGGACTTTTATTGCGGATATATGTCAACATATCTGAGCATTAAAGCTAATTCTGTGCTCAGAGCAGTTCACAGGTCAGTGTTAGTGAATAACAGTGATACTGAAACAACAAACGAAAGCTTTTTCTAAATGCTGATACACTACAGTCAGGTCTACTGTGAGAACAGAGCACGCAAATGAAAGATTCCTGTTCAACGCAGTTATCTAATCCTGCCAAGGTCAGGGCAAAATAATAGGCTACATGAACACTTTGTCTGGACCAAGAAAGCTGTTCTTACTTATCTGTGTCTTCCCAGAAACTATGTACAACAGAGGAATTTAGGAACAGAGTTCTTGATTGGTTGTGATAATGTGAGTATACTGATTTATTCTTAAGCTGATGAGTAATTTAGGATGTTACCGTGGCCATGCTGGGATGGATGATTAAGCAAAATTAGACATGTTATAGTCTTGCCAGAAATTGCTGTGCAGCTCAGCAAATTCATAAATCAAGCTATGTGGTGGCAGTCTTTTTGTGGAATGGCAGCTTTGATGGGTAAAAAGTTATCTGAAACCAAAGCTGGGGAATTCTGTTCTTAAAATAAGGTGAAAGATATTCCTTGCAGATTTAGGGTTATCTGTCATTAGTTTCAGAGAAAAAAGTAGAATTAAAATTGTTCAGTTTGCAGGACCCTACCTTTGCAAGCATGAGCCTGAGACAGATGGTTAAGTCATGCTACTGAATCCAGCCAACACAGTGAATTGATACCAAAGTTCTCCTTAGTTTTGCTGTTGCTGTTTAAAACCCTGTGGAAGACAATTCAGACTAATAACATCAACTGTAAATAGGAATAAAGGCAGGTATCCTAATTGTATGAAGGAGGAAAAGGAGGTTTTCATACTGCAGTCTGTTTTCAGTCCCTGCTGCATGTTCTTCTTCCCTTCCCACACTACAGAGCCTCAAGCAGAGTTCAGAGGGAGCACCTTGGTGGAAGTTATTACATGAATTGGGACCATTGGCTGTCTCCTTCCTGAGAGGAAAAACTCTCCTTTGGTGAGCTTCCTCTGGTCCAAGGAAGTCTTTATATGCTGTTTTCAACCAATAGATATCTATTCTATTTTCCCCCCCATTTCTGCTTTAGACTCTTGATCTTTCTTCCCCCACAGGCATTCTTCCTCCTCCACCATCCCCCAAGACATCTTGGTAGAACTAGATGAAGATCATTCCTATTTTTTATAAGTGTTTACATTTCCTAGATGGTGATATAGGACATACGCCTGTAGGCAGAAGAATGAAGTCAGACAAATAAAATGCTGCTAGTAATCCTCATGCATTGGTTCTTATGCTTCTTCCCCCAGTACTACATTTTAAAACATGTTTATCTGAAGAACTGAGAGGCTTGATTCTGACTTAAAATTTGGAGATAAATTTGCATTGTGCCAATTCATTTTGTGTATGAATTTAGAATATTTGGCAAATACTCCATATCGATGAAATATTTTGAATCATCATTCCGCAGAGAACAAAAGTATCAGCTGTGTTGGAAATTGTGAAGAAATCGGTTTTTATTTTTCTTTTTACTGTCATCCTATTAAAACCTTCCTTTAAGATCATACTGCTGACAAAGACAGATTTGCATCTTTGTGTCTGTGAGCTGTTTTGATGAGAACTGTCTGACTTGACTTGCGTCCTGTATGTAAATTGATTTCAGCTGATTGCTTTGAATTTGAAAGAAATTTAATTTGAAAACTGCCCCGTTCCAGTCCCTGAGGTAGTAGATGCTTCTCTACGTCATCTGTTAAGCAGTGCCTAGTCAGCATATGTCTCTCCTATTTGTTCCTCTCCTATTTAAAACTGTTTTCTCCAGAGAAAGAGAAATTCCCTTTAGACCAGACAGACATCTGCTGACTCTCTCCTATGAGCAAAGCAACTGAAAAGGTATCTTGCCCGTGATTAAAAGAAGTATGTCTGGAGGCTCTTAGTTTTTGTTCAATTAATCAAAGATTAAACACATGTGGACTCTCTAAACTGGGCTTCTTTGTGCTTCCGTGCTATCAAAAGTGATTGGAGAGGGGACCTGTGGGTTAGAGCTGGCTAGGCTGGCATTTAATTTTTTACCTATATACATGCTATAATTCAGTTTCAGAAGTTCATAATAAAGTGAGGAAAAAACACACCAAAAAAGGGTTTTTTATTCATTTACAGCTTAGAAGTATTCCAGTTTAAGTGGAAAAAAGAGGAAAAAGTGTCATATTTTTTCCTAACACTTGTTTTTAAAAGAAAAAAAAAGAGTCTTAGGGTTATGTGAGTTACCATTTTGGTTTCTGTAACCATTTCCAGACGCAAAGGCATTCTTGGTTGCTTTTGTTCCCTAATTCCTCTTAGTAAATGCTTTCTTGGCAGAAACTGTTAATGTTAGAAGTCTGGTGTTCAGCTTAAAAGCCTTATCCTTACTCAATAATTATGCTACTGATAGACTATTTAGTAAAAACCTGCAGGTTTTTCGCTGATGTCAAAAAAGAACCAAACCTGACCTTAAAGTATACAAAATATGTAGACTAAAAATTCTGCAAGAGTAAGATGGCAATAATTAAGCAGATTCCTCGAATACCATGCTGTTCTTAAATTTTTCATCAGACACTAGCAAGTCTCTCTTGTAGACGTCTTTATCTGAAGATAATTTGTTTGGCTCCAGTTTTATTAGTGGAATAGGTTCTTTGGTGTAGTCTGTGGTGAGGTTTTAAAACAGGAAAGGCTCCACTGATAATGTGACTTAACTGAGTTATTTTTTTAAAATGGTGTCTTCTTCTCGATTGCTCCTTCTAATAACTATGGTTTTGCTTTATTACCAGGTCAGATTTTCCTCAAAATATATGAAAACTTTCCTATGTACCACTTTCTGAATAAACACTAAATACAATGGAAAGGTCTGTCCTTTAATAAATAGGCATCAAGCAAAATACTTGATGTGATGGCAAAGCTTCCTTATAAAGTAAGATCTACTAGACTTATATTAATAATTATTGAAGGAGCAGACAATGAAGTATTCAAAACTGCCATCATGGAATTAGCTAATAAAATATAATACAAAATCTCCTTAATATATAGCTTTTTCACTCTTAGTGGGCTGAAGCAATCCTTTGGTATTAATAAAAAGTGTAATGGGAAGCACTCTGAATTACTTCATTTTAACATGCTAACTGAAGTAATTAGGTTTTTATACCCAAAATAGTAACAATATTTTCCAAAAATAAACAAAAGTCATAATGGTCAGCTCATTTTAGTAAATATTGCCTGTGTACAGAGGAAAGAGAATGAATGCATACTTCAATTCCAGCACCTTAGCATTGTTTTGGAGTATTTCCCTTTGCAAGAATACTCTGAGAAGTCCTCACTCCCCTATTTATAAGGAGGTATTTCAAATAAAGTTCTTAAAAGCATTTTATAAATGGTTTAATGTGTCTGTATTTGGAAAGGAAGGTGGTCTTACTGTTGCTGTTCTCTAGACAGAAAAGCTGAGGCAGGAAGAAATTAAATTTTGCTCTCAGGGTCACAAGAATGTCTGTCAGCTCTGGAGAGATTGGGAATTCTCGTTGTTCTATTTGTTCCTCACAAGACTGCTCTTCATCACTCTCTTCTAAGGATTATTTGAAATGTTTTGTAGCTATTTTTACCACTAATTGCAAATAACTTTGGAAACCCTTTGAAATGTTCCAAAAATTAGCCCTTTTGGGTGGTGCTGGGATAAAAATTGAGTTCTCTAACTTGTAATTTTCCATTTCCCTGGATTTATTCCTCTAGAGCCTGTATTGTTGATTCCCTGTGGTTATGGGCCTCCTTATTTTTTTTTTTCTCTTTCTCCCTGCCAGCTGCTCATGGATCAGATGAATATATCAAGATGATTGTGTATTTAACCCTCTGTTGCCCACAGAGAGAAGGCCAAAAAGGATAAATGCTAATAATATGTAGGTGCTGTACAAGATGCTGGAACAGAGAGACTTGTTTTTCTGACTTTAATTTACTGTGTTCCTGCTGGACTCAGGGCTGCTCCTGCAGGAACAGATGAGTGTCACTGATTTTCATTTCACCTGTTCTCGGGGAAAGCCTGTAAAGTCCAACTCAGCCCTTTTGTTTTAATACAGAGAGGATCCAAACAGAAGAGGATTTTGTGCCTAGACCAGGAACATCCAGACTATCTCTGCTCCAGCAGTGTGACCTCCCTTTGGAAAGATTGTAGCTCCCATGCAGGAATGGTACTGCCTTCCTCTCCTGAGTTTGTAGGGGTTCTTGGGGCAGCAGTTTACCCACAGTCTGCTCTGATGATCTAGTACATTTAGCAAAGCTGCTTCTTAAAACCGTATTGCAAAAGGCATGTGGACTCAAGAGCCTGGTGTGGTTGTGGTCCCCCCTCTGGCTTAGCCCAGTTTGGGGGCAGACCCTATGAAGGACCCAGCCTGCTCCAGCCCTGCCCCACATTAGATGCTCTCTGGGGGCATCTTGGGAAGGTGGGGAAATGCTGGAACGGTTAAAATTCCCCTGTTATCCTGTCAGCCATCACCCAGGCTCTTTTGTTCCTCCCACTCCCTACTTGTCCTCTCTCCTTTTCTTTCTTTCCAGCTCTCCTGTGGGCTAAGCAAATTGTTTAGCACAGTACCTGATGCTCTAGGCCATCGTGGGATCCAAGTAAAACCATCTTGTGGAGCCGGATTTAGCCTTCAGGCTGTCAATTAGTTTTCCCTGTTCTAGAGGGAGAATCACAGCTCACACATATTTCTGCTCTGTGTCGGGGAATAGATGCAGAGCTCGAAAGTAAAAGGGGTGGAAAATGGGAGCAGTAATTAGCAATTACAGCCCCTGGTTTTGTTCCTTCAGTATGCTGTCATCATTTAAACATTTTGTTACTCGAAAGGAGAAAGTATGCTTAATCTTTTCCTGACTTCAGTTAGGACAAAAAAGAAACCTGATTTAAACCAGTCTTCACAAAGGATTAGATGAGCGTGAGGAGAGCTGGTCCATGGAAGAGCATTGTAAACTAATGGTGAAAAACTGATTTACTTTTCTTCAAATTATCTGACTGCTTTGTAGAAAGAGTCAAGCAGTGACCCTTTTCTCTAAACACACACGCACAAACCCACTAGTTTAATAGAGAGAGGTGGAAAGAGTAGAAGTACATAGTTCAAAATGGATTTACACAATCATCATCAGTCACAACTTGCAGGATTTGCACATAAGACAAATAAGATAAACAAGATAAGAAAACAGATAAGTTGTGGTGAAGCTAAGTCCACTCTCCATATTTGAGCTGAACTGCCTTGCAAGTATATGCTTTTACTGAAAGGCTTCATCATGTATCTGAACCTGAAAGTTGTATGTTCAGAAGGTTTGCATTATGGGACCAAAGGCTGTAAATTAGATAGTCTAACAAGATTATTCCAAGATATACTGGGAAATACAAGTAGAGGTAAAGTACAGGTGAGTAATCTAGTGAGACCACTGCTGGAATGCTGAGTCCGCACACATACACAAAAGAGAATGTTGGAGATTTGAAATGGGCTCAGAAAGTTGCACAAACTGTTCCAAATTTGAAAAGCCTGGGATACATGAGACTTAATAGTTCTATTAAACCAAATATTAAAAGGTAACTTGAGGCTACAAGTCAACTAATACTGTATAGAAGTTCCAATTAGTACTGTAATTCCATGACCACAGATGCAGGGATTCTGTCTCTAAGAAGTCATATATATACATATATATATGCATGCTACTCTGTCCACAGTTACAGCTTGAAGAAGTTTTGTGCCTATGAAGTAAATCACTATGAAAAATGTTGCTAATTCTGTTGTAATTTAGCTTTCGCACTGCTCTGGGAACTTAAATCAGCACTGGAGTTTGTTTCATTATTGTCATTTATTTTTCAATTAAGAACACAGTAAGGGAAGTCACAGCATAAATGGTCAGACTCTTTTGTCTTCCTAAGTAACATTTGTGACTTGAAGAAATATGTAGTTATTCACACAGTACAGAAATTAGTGAATCCAAGCGAAGCAGGAGAAGGGACAGAATAGAACTGCAGTTGAAACTTCCGAAGCATAGCTTGTCAGAAAAGAGTAGTAGCTTTTAATATGCCTTTCTTTCATGGGAAATATGGATTCCTTGGGTCGTATCTTACTGAAATGAGGAAATGTGCATTTTTAAGTTTTTGGGTTTGTGTTTCTTTTGTGTTTTAAACACTTACTTGAAATGTTCCTGTGTTGAAGTGAATTGATGATACGCAAGGCTGGACGAGGCTCTGTGTGGTATCTTTAAAGTGGAGAGCAGAAAGTTTGATTTGTTCTGTGGTCTACATCCAAAGACATTAACTATTCACCAGACTTTGGTTATTGTCTCTGTGTGTAATTCATCTTGATGGCATCTTGTAAAGCCATAGACCACCAAAAGAGCAGGAAACAGTTCAAAGTAGCTGGTTATGCACTAGTCTTACTCAGCAGATTTTGTTTAAAAGTGTCTTGATGTGCACAGAGCAGATAATTTTTTTTTATCCCAGCCTGTGGGCACTCAGCTGTGTCAGATCTGCCAGCTGGGATTGTGTAAGAAAATGAAGCACCCTGCCCGGCGGCAGAAGGTGCCAGGCCCTCATGGCTCCGTTCCTCTTCCCGTTCCTCCCCTCCTCTCCCTTTTCTAGGAGCTCTTAAACTTATATCTGTTTTCTGATAATGCTGTTTGTACCTGCACTTTTAGTCCTTAATGAGCCATCATTTGTCTTTTCTTCTGGATCTCAGGCTTTTGGTACTTGGCAGCCCTGCAGCCACAGGGGCTCTAACCCAGGACGAGGGATCCTGGGGCAGGTGTGGCCATGGGAGAGTTGGGGAGGGGTGGAAGGCCAGGACTCTCATGGGGTCAGCCTTGCCCCTGGCCTGGAAACAGGATCATTACCCACAAAAAGCCAAGAAAAACCTTTTTAACAGATCTATCCAAGCTAGGTAAAATGGTTTTGCATCTGTTATTTCCAAGGATTTATGTTTTTTTTTAATTCGGTAACTTCTTGCCCTCCAAAAGCAGGCAAGGGGTTGCTCCCGATGGTACATGGTGTTGGCCCTGACTTCGGTCATCATATTGGGGCTGAGACCTGATGCACACAAAGGTACATTAAAAGTAATGATCTCTTTATTCATGACCTTAATTATTTCTGTTTCTGTCTTTAAATGATTGGGAGAGATAATAATTACTTCCCTTGAAGGGTTTTTCTTAGGCTAAGATGATTTGTTGAGATATATGGCTTAGTGTGTCTAATGCCTGATGATTATTTGCATCTGATTGTTCCCACTACAGAGGTATTGGAGATTCTTCTGGTTGATGAGTGGAAATTGAATCTGAAATACATGTGCACAGTGGTAATAAATAATCACAGGTAGGCCCTTCTGTGAGGATAGCAGAGTGTCAGACTTCAGAACGTGTGGCCTTCGTTTTTTTGATTACAAGGGAAACAATTCAATGGAATATTAAAGTATGTCAGTGTTCATATATATTCAATTGTTTGAAGTAATAAGTAGTTTAACATACCCTACGTTTCTTGTGTTGATCTTCTAAATCAGATACATACTAGCATTTTGCTTCTAATTTGTTCGTTTAATTAAACATGTGTTTGTGCATTATATAGATTTTGTGTGCATCTGACTTGAAATAAAAATTCTGCACAAAATTATTTAGGCATTTTTTTTCCAAAACTATTATTTAATACAGAGAGAAACTCGACCTTAAAAAATAAACTACAAAATGTATTTTCAATTGCTGCATGCAATAAAGATCTTTTATGAGCCTGTGCATTTTATTTTTGTATCTTAGATTTACAATATAATCTATAAAAGAAGTAATATGGCCACTATAAAAACTTATGGCAGGCTTTGCAGCTGTAATTTTTAAGGCCCTGATTGGGAATGGTACAGGTTTCACTTTCTTGAGGAAGTTCAAGATGTGCTTGGAATTGAGAGAGCTTCTCCAAAAAGAATTGGGAAGGAGTAGTGCTATACTAGGGCTAATTGGGGGTAAAAAAGCACTCTTTATGAAAGAGGTTTTTATCCAAAATATATTGGAAAGTACTTTTTATGGGTCGACATAAAGTTAGTGCTGGCAGATGTTGTTCTTTGTTACAGTGGGGTGAAGTAGGTTTTTTGGTGATGGGAAGATAATTGTTTCTTTGTGACAGCAACAGAATATAAGGTAGTTGGTTTTTGGTTTTTTTTTTTTTGGTAATTTAGTGAGCTTTTGTCTAAATATTGTTCATTAGTTCCAGTGGTGATTGTTAAGATGATCAAATTACACAAATGCTTTCTGGGCATGCTTTGCCATTTTGTTTAGCAAAATAGTACTCGTAATTTTGAGCTAATTCATAACCAGAGGTTCCTAGGCAGAGCATTACTGTTTCTCTTGCAGCTTTTTTCTGGGGTAAGGATTAGTGGTGGTGTGAAATGAGACTTGTCAGCCAATAAAAGTCTCTGCACTTCATACTGCGTATGTCCTGGGGAAAGTTGGCTTTATGGTGTGATTGTGGGCACCTGAACTTGTTCATTACTGGAGCAGAGGCCAAATCTCTGCAGTTCTATGTTGAGGGTTTGTAATGCATAGGAATATTTTGGAGGGAGTGTAATGTGAAGTCTCCTTTGGCTGCCATTTAACTATAGAAGTTACGACAACTTTAAGGAGGCAGGGAATCTTACTGTTCAAAATACCTGGATTCTGGTTGAAGATGGAGTAGAAAAAGGCTGTAGTTGAGGACAAAACTGATTTGTGTGCAGTCTGTTGGTGACACAGAAATGTTCTTCTGTTAGTGAGTGAAGAGAAGGTTCATTTTGAATCCAGTTCATGGCTAGGCTTCGTGAATGAAGATTTAGGCTTGAATCCAGTAACTTTTTGTTTATTCGCTCACTTTCTGGTAGGCAGGAAACAGAACTAGCCTGGTTTTTTTTAATCTCTTTGGTTAAGAATGGGAAACTAATGTGAAAGCTTTTAATGTATTTTAATGATGGGGAAAATATTTGCCTTTTATCCATGGAATCCTGTACCTAGCTTCTACTTCAGCCTTGGGCATGCTTACAGTAAATGAGCTGTTAATCTCTATCACTACTACTATTTTTCATTTCCTTTTGAAGACTTAGTTATCTTGAGAAACTCATCTGTCCTTAAATAAAGTCACTTTCGTTTGCTATTTTTCTTTCTTTACATATTTTTCTTCCTTTACATATTTTTCTTCCCCAAACCGGGGTTTATCTCTACATGAAATGATCTATATTAAATTAGTCTGTATGAATAGACTGCTAGAAAGCCTGCAAACTACATCTTGGTTTGATATGAAATATGTACCAAAGGAAAATAATTGAGCTGAGAAAGAAGGCTGTGTCTACACCAAAGTTCAATCAAACTGCTGCACATTCATAGCATATATCACTAGGATAATACTAATTACAGAGGCAGTATTGTGTCAGATCTCTGGGCTGTTTGTTACCCTGTGTGGGCTGTAACCATCTCTATTATGTGTCACGTTGACAGACAGTTTCCTGGAGCAGCAGATAGACCTGCTGCAAGTGCATTGCTCGGTTACTTAGCTTGTTTACTTGACTTTGTCAAGCTCAGTGTAATTTTTGATAGCATCAGTCAGCAATGGAGATGTTTTTCATTTTAGATGGTTAGCAAAAGCACCCTGGGTACTTTGCAGTCTGTGTTTTCAGAGTGATCAGCACTGGCTCAGTCTTTGATTTATGCACCATCAGTACAAAGGTCAATTCCTGTAAATAAATTCATATCTCCGATAGTTACACTACCTATTTTTGAAGTGTTGTTTTTCCCTCTTTGAAGAATTACATGTGTATTTGCAAGCTTAACATTCAGGATGACAAACATTTGCACTTAAGAACGTACAGCAGAAATTATTGTGTCGAAAACCTTGAATGTCTCTTCAAATTTTACTATAAAGCAAGCAATACCATGCAGTAATTTTCAGTTGTCCTTGCTGTCTTGAGAAGTGATGAATTCATTAGCGTATTCAGAAAAAATATAAAATATAAATTGGAGTGTATTGCTACCTGTTTAAAAAGTAACACAACTTGGTTTTAGTTTTCAGGACTGTCCGTATCGTGTTGTCAGGTTTTGTAATGGACGGTACTGCAAGGGTGGAACTGGCCTAAAAGAAATAAAAAAGGTTTTTAAAGGAGTTATGTCGAAGAGTACTTAGGCCAGGAAGCCACCCTGTATTCCAGACTTGAATTATTGTGCTTTATGGCTGTGAACTAGTAGAGCTTTTCTACCCTAGTCTCAGTAGAAAATGTATCTAAAGAGACCTATGGTCATATAGAAATAACCTTTGTGTGGGAGTTTTATACAACAAAGACAGCGCTTTACTGACTACTTTGAGAAAGAAGTGCCAGCTGAGTCTGTAATGACAAGTATTTGAGACAGGTTGGCCATTCTGCTGGTGCAGCTTTACTGAGATTTGCAATTAACATCATAATGTTGCTTATTGTAGGATTTTTTTAAAAAAAAGAACAGTTAAAATATTTTCAGTGGCTTTTCAGTTTTCTTTCCAAGTAAAATCTTTTCAAAAATTCGTGGGAATGGCAAGTTTCAGAATTAAAGAATAAGAACTATTTATATGATTCCTATGTATGGGGGTTAAAAATTAAGAAATGCATTATTTTCTTTTAGGTAATTTTCACGCTTCCTTTTGATATTTTCATTGGAAAAAATGCCAAAATGTTATTTGATTACACACATTCACGATAAAAAAGAAAATTAATCCCGACTTGCAAGTGTTCTAATTGTCCTTCAGATTAAAGCCCTGGAAAATTTAGGTTTGAACTGTAGCCCAGTGGAGTGTTGACATAGCACATTTCTAGAGCTCATACATTTTAATACTATTTTCCTTTTTGTAATCTTGACGCTCGCAATTGGAAAGGTAAAGGAATAGGTCTCTTGGACTACAAAGATAAGCACTCTGCTGGTAGCCTTTATTTCCTCACAGTAGACACTGAATAACATTAAAATATACAAAATTTCTTGTAAGTGAAATTGCGTCGATACTACATATGAGGGTCCTAAACTTGAAAGATCCAGTGGAGTTTTACATAAATTTCTTCAAGATGCAGTGATATCTTAGGGCTTATGACTTTGAGCAGGGATTTCAAGTTAAGAAACAGAAGAAATGTTGTTGGTGTTTGAAAGTAATATTCCTCTTTTCTGTTAATTTGCAATCACCGATTTCCAAGTTCATTTTAGTTAAAGATGAACTTAAAGAGAGGAAAAAAAGCCCAGCAAGACCAAACTAATGTTTTCAGAAGGAAAGCACTGTTTTTTTGTGGCAGTTTATGAAACCATTTCAGACTTTTAATTCAAAGATACTCCACAAGGTCATGTCAGTTTTTTTGTGTACATCCAGCAATGTTCTGGTCCCTTTTAAAACACATTGAACCTGCAATAAAAATGAAATTCATCGTAGAGAGCATTTCAGTTTTGTTTGTTTTATATTTGAAATAAGCGAACGCTCTCACTGAGGCGTTTTAAGGAGATTGGCTGTATGAAAACTAGAGAAGGTGATTTATTTGAGTTTGTGCAAAGTGGCCTTGTAGGTTTATAACAAAGCTTTTGGACATGGCTGAGTATTCAGTTTTCTAGTGTGCATGAAGGTCTTTTGCAGCAAGGTTCATTTGTTAAGAATAGTAGTTGAATTATTAAAGTTTTAGCAGAAAGTAAACCTAGAAGAACTTTACTAATATTAGTATTTAAAGGTGAACATTTAGCAGCCTTTGAATCACTGTGGCTGGAAGGTTTCTCTGGAGAATGTGTAGTCCAGCTCCTCCTTGTCAAAGGCTGTCACCTTTTAATCATATGGAAGGAATTCAAAATAATGTCAATGCCAAACTGTGCTTGAGTTATAGAGGAAAGTAATAGATTTCAGGTTGTCATAAATCTGGTGCAATAAAGCAGCTCTCTCAGCTGTTCCTTATAGCTTACTTTACTACTTTGTTTCTTGGGAGAGAAGCAAGAGATGCACTGAGGAAAGGTGGTATTGATCCAGCACAGGTCATTTTAAAGTTGCACTCTCACAGACTTTTCTTAGTGCGTTTTTTTTTTTTGTGCACAGAGTTGTGTGAGAGAAAGTGAAAATTCTAGTAAATGCAGTGAGAGGTTACCTTTTCTGTTAATTAAATAAAATTCTTTAAGAACATATTAATTTTTTGTTCAAAACTTATAAAGAATGTTTCAAAGTCATAAACCAGAAGAAAGTATAAAGCACTTACGATTTATTTTTTTCTGCCTATGTTATGGTGGGCAACAGGGAAAAATACTTCATTTTCTCTATGAAGTTTTGCAAAAATATGGTTTGTAACCTTTTCCACAGTTTCCAAAGTCACGTATTACAAGGAGGAAAATATTCCACTTTATTCTGGTTATAACTTCTTTGGTTGACTTATTTATTTTTACTTTATTGTTTTCATATATGATATCTGGCATAAACTAATTCTCTTCTTATCTGTAAGAAAATTTTTCAGTCTGAAAACATCCATTATTCTGTGGCTAACTTTCTTCTAATGCCGTAATTTTGGTTTGGTTTTTGTTTGGTTGGTTGTTTCCTAGAATAGTATTAATTAGCATGTCAAAAAAACCCCAGAATTTATCAGCAAAGATATTGAGAAAGTCGGGAAGGTGTTAAGAAAACTTGCTTAGATGTTAATATGAATGATTATTATCAATGATTTTGTCTCCATCTAAAATAAATAACCTGACTGTAGTTTTGAAAGGTTTATTTTAATATTGGGTTTATGTGAGGAAGCTCAGCCTGAATGTCTGCGCACTTTGTTAAGGCTGCAGAGAAAACTTACCAGTAAGGGACTGGCTGCTGCTCTGGGTTGCTGTATCTCAATCAAAAACCCAAACTCAAACCTAGTGTAATCTATATAGTAGTTTTAAAATATAAAAGGTAATTAAATACTTGAGAGACTGTATATAGACTCAAAAAAGAACCACAGCAGTAGCAGGCTATTCCGTTTCAGATGCTTACTCTGTAAGTCTTCTCAAAGAAAAAAAAAAGAAGAGATTTCTCACATGTAGAAGCAAGCAGCAAGCACAGGCTATTTTGAGTGCACAGAAATTCCTGGACTGTGGAGTTTACTCCTCTAGATTGCAGCTGCTGAAGAATTAGACTGAGGTATCCCAGTCAACCAATTGCCATTGTTCCTGTGTGGCTCACAAAGTGGGGAGTGGGAGGAAAACCTCATCCCTTTTCTCTGTAGGTGCAGCCTACAGAGGTGGGGAGTTGGCTGGGTGTGACATTAGCTGCTTTTCTGTCAAATGAAGTCAGATGTGCTCTTGTGACTATGGTTTAGCCAAGTTGGGAGGTTTTGATCCCAGCTGTTTGCTTCTGTCCTTCCCTGCCGTTATCACAGCCCTACTCAGAGGCAGGGTGAGTGCACGTGGAGCCACTGCCAAAGCAACTTGTTTTGAGAAAAACTGATTTGAATTATGCTATTTCATAAAATTAAACCAAGGGAACCTTTAATTTTAAAACATCATGCAAGAGATGCACAACTTATTGACAAATTGCCTTAAAATATCTAATAATTTAATTATTTGAACTGTACAGAATTGGACACAGCTTAGTTAGGGAAAGGCTATGTGCTAGGTGATACTTAGCCTATGTTTAGGCTAACTTATTTCAACAGATACTTATCAGAGAGGACAGCTTCTGGTCAAGGAGTGTGAACATGCAGACCAAGATCTCTCATCTTGCTGTCAGAGTCACATGCAGGGCTGTAGCATATTGCTGCCAGACTAACTGTATTTGGTAAAGGTATGGAAAAATCATGGTCCTCCAGATTGTCATCTTTTGGTGACTTTTGCCTTCCTATACAGTATTTATGCCTATAATTGCTTTTTCTTGTTTGACCTTAACCTAATGATTGAATTTTCAGAATTCCACCTAGTGCTATTCCTTATTTTCACCTGGTATATTAACCTTAAGTAGTGGCATCTGGTAGGAAACTGATGTTTCTTGCCTGGAATTGCACAACTGTGTTTGGTTACTGGAAGCAAAAGTCTAATCAAACTGAAGCCATGAAATTTTGACTGCCTGAAAGATTCATTCTTTCAAAGTGCTTAAACTAAAAAGAATTTATCGGTTCATAAGGCCATGCTCTTCAAAGAGAGTTTGTTTGAACCGACCGTTAATTTTTTTATCTTTCTGTTGTTGTTGTTGTCAATTTATAATAATCCAGGAGTGATTGCTGAGTGCAATTAAGTATTGTAACCATTTTCCTGCAGGCTTTTGTGGTTAGACTTAGAGTTACAAAAGCTGCTGTTTGAAGCTGAAGCAGAGCTGTACTTTTGACACCCAAGTATTAACTCTGGCACAGGTGGCAGGAGCACAGGCAGGGGTGACAGTCTGCTGTGGTTGAGAAGTTCAATTAACAGTTGGTCAGGCTTAGAGAATTGATAGCTACGTGATTAAGTTGTATATGATCCTTTTTACACACAGTTGAATAGGCTCAGAGCAAACATAGGGTAATTAAGTTACATAATCCTGCATGTACCTGGACATAGAATAAAAATGAATAATGTATCTGAAGTTCAGATATGAAAACTATTTCAGTAGATTCACAAGTTTTATTTTAAAATTTAATTTAGGGTTTTGTATTTCCCTTACAAGACAGGGCCAAATTTGAGAAGGTGAATTCATTTATATTTAAAGAAGTACATCTTCAGAGCATTTGAAGGTTTATTAAAAGCAGCATGTGAATTCCAGTTGTTCTGTAGATCAGCACAAGAAAAACTTTGGCTTGCTTAGCTGAGAGAAAAATAAATCTTTTAAGCTTCAATAAAGTGGAAGCTAATTAAATTACTAGCTATTTAAAGGCAATTTGTCAATAAGTTGTGCAACTCTTGCATGATGTTTTAAAATAAAAGGTTCCCTTGGTTTAATTTGATGAAAATTTTGTGTTTTCTAGCCTGCAAATTTCTAATAAGAAATCATATGTGAAAGTGGAAAATCAGGTTGTTCTGTAGATTTGTGATTTTGGGGTGGGAAGTGGTATTTTTTGGGGTTTTTTTTTTGGTGTTTACTCAGCAACTTAATGCCGAGTAAGTGCAGACAGGGAAGGCGTTAGAGTATATATTATGAGTAAACATGTGGTGAAATTTTATTGTTTGAAAAACTGAGAACTTTGAAATACTGAAAGGGCTAGCGGTGGATTTTTGACATACGTCATGTTTTTTGGAAAAACCGTGGGGATGGATGCAGTGTTAAGTTTCTGCTGAAGTATCACAAATTTCACACCTGATCTAATAGAGTGAGTTGTAGGAGTCAGTGACCAGACCAGGAAATTTATGATCCTCTGCTTTCAGTGTGAATCTTTCATGTCTCTAGGCCTTTAATTTTTTTTTTTTTTTAAAACTGAAAGCAGCATAAGTGAATGCTTGATTCTGGGTCAAAACCACAGGGCATTGTCTCAGAGCCCTGCAGTAACCAGCAGCTTAGACCATGATGCAAGAGCATTATACTAAATAATTATTTCAACATTTTTTACAAAAATGTGTTCAAACAAACATCTGAACAGCTGCTGGGGCGAAGTATTCATGGGAATTGAGCAAGGCTGGAGAGCTCCACAAATCTCTGAAGTTTCAGAGGCTCTCAGACGTTGAGGTCCTTCATCCCACTCCTTGGTGATGCATTCCTGCCTCCCAGTCAGACATCCTTGCTATTCCTTGCAAATGATGCAGCTTTTAGCCACTAACATCTGGCTGACAGACAGCAGTCAGCTGTATTCCATGCCAGCGATTCTCAAGTGGGTTTTTTTCTTTGAGGTTTTTTTTTTTGTTTGTTTGGTTGGCTGTTTTTTTGTTTTGTTTTGGGTTTTGGTTTTTGTTTTTTGGGGTTTTTTGTGGTCTTCAACACAGAGAATGACTGAAAGAGAATAAAAAGAAGAGCCAGAATACTCTAATAAAATTTGCAGCTCCTATGGGATCTGAGGATTCGGGTTGAGTCTGCTTTTTTTGGCAGTGCTGTGGTTGTGAAGGTGGCATTACACTGTAGATGATTCTTTTTATTCTTATTTCCTTATAAACTCAGAATGTATTATAAAAGCAATGCCATAAGAGTTCAGTCACAAGTCAAACATGAAACCACTCAGTTAATTTGCAAGAATCATATGTCCAAATCAAAGTTGTTCCTGAGATTCTAGTTATCTGCTCTTAAAAAAAAAAGTGCTGTTTATGTATTTGTGTCATAAATGGCATGTTCTACTGCCATTGTAAAACTTAATGGAACAGATTTTTTTTTTCCCCATAGTTGTATAGAATTCAGGAAGACTTTTATTTCTTTTTTTTTTCTTGTTTTGAAATCTGCAGCAGTATTTATGATTTTGTAACACCGCTATTTCGTGTATTGCTTAAAAGGTAAGCAGGGCTTCTCACAGTATATAAAACAAAGCTCTTTTGCCAGACTGTGACTTAAAACAATTCTTCTATTAAATGTTTTTTTTTTTTGTTTTTTTTTTGCCAGACTGTGACTTAAAACAATTCTTCCATTAAATGTTTTTGGTTTTTTTTTTAAATTTGAATGTTTTTGAAATTCTTTTCCTCTCTTTGTGCCTGTATGCCTGTGAGCACACGGGTTTGCTTTCCATTGTTTGCCTAAAGCAGTGATGCAAGCTCAGCACGCTGTAGATTAAGGCTTCAGGGAGCTAAAGTAAGCGTGAAGTTCAGCCTCTACCTAAACATCACCACTGGGCTAATCTACAATTTAGACTGATCCATCACTAATATTTACAAGTAGGCAGAGTGCAGTTCAAAACTAAACAGCATATGGGTACAGTTATCCCTGTTAAAATGACCAACGTGCCTTGTATTGTGTATGGAAGATAACAGGGACAGGTGGTAATCTGTCTTTTCTGAGCAGAGACAGCTGGTATTTTCCTTGGGCTTCACTGGTGCTTTTCTGTATGGTCTCACCTACCAGCTGATATCTTGCTTGTTAGAACAATACCAAGTATGTATTAACCCTTTTATCTATTCCTATGTGATGTCCAAAGGGGGAGGTATCAGACTGCCTGTGCATAAGCTTGGTGATTTAAAATTTCTAAAATTTTCTAATTTAATAATATAATTATTAATATAATTTAGTAATATAATATATTACTAAATTATATTAATTTATTAATATAATATTAACTATTAACTATAATAATAACTATTAATATAATATTAACTATTAACTATAATTAATATTATATTAACTATATTAATATAATATAATATATTACTAAATTCTAATTTAGTAATATAGTTACATGCTGCTTGTCTTACTGGCCTTTTCACATGCATTGCTGTGGTGATGTATATCAAGAGATAGTAAATAAAAATCTCAAGAGTTTATAATTTATATAGATTTTTTTGTTTTAAATATCTGATGAAGTGTCACACTGAAGGAGTGCTTGAGAATGAACCCGCTTTCATTTAGTTCAGGAGAATTTGAAAGGTCATATAGTAGAGAAATAAAATTGTTTTGTAAATTGTCTTGCATTTACTTCCAGCCAGATTGCTTAATATTCAGGTATGTGTAACTTCTCCTTTCTGAACACACTAATTTGGTTCCCAGCTTGAGTATGATGCCTTTTTTTTTTATTTCTGTTGAGAACAAATAGTGATTACTCACAGTTGCTGTTCTTTTCTCTTAAATATTTAGTAATTGTCTGGGTTGTGGGGTAACCAGGTACTGGCACTCCATGAAGGGCAGCAGGCACCACTTCTGAGGGACTCAGCCTCTGCTTTTGGGCCCTGGCAAGTGGGAGCCAAATTCACCCATGTGGCTGTGTTCAGTTAATTGATAAAATTAATCAGCAGTTAGATTATTCCATCACACCCGATGTTGTGCTTTGAGTCCCAGATGAGCCCTGGGAACGCTGAGCTACTGCAAGGGACAGCAGTGTTATGGGACACAACATGGATGGGTTGGGAGCGGGGAGGAATTGTCATCACAGAAGGGATCTTTAAAGCCATGTCTGTGAGATCAGCTGCTGCCAGTGCTGGTGGAGGGAGGGGAAAGAGGAACATCTTGGCAAAGGCTGAGACAGGGTGATGTGAGAGGGACTGGAAAGCCTGAGGGAGGCCAGTGTTCAGACATCTTGTTTTTAGCTGGAAGTAACAAAGAATTTCATGTCTTAATCTGAATGAACCACTAGTAGTGGTGCTTGTTCTTTTAGAAACCATGTTTATTCTTGGTTTTTTTTTATTTTTAATTTTTTTGCTTATTAATAAAAATGAATGTAATAAACTTGGAGGGGAAAAAACCACCCTAGATCTACCTAGACAGTAGAAGGGTTCATGTCCAGAACATGGGCTTTGTGCAGTGTAACATAGGGAGTCCAAGCAGAGTGCTTGTCAAGACTTGAATTTTCTATGTAAGGTTAGACAGATAAACACAGAAATTCTTCAGAAATTCCAATAAATTATGTTTAGAACTGGAAACTTTCATATTATTCAAGAAAGTGGCCTCAACTTTGTAAGTATTCACTAGCAGTCAAATGTAGTACCTTGCAAAAGAGTTGAAAAAGGTGTTTTGATGGCTTTCCTGGAATGAAATGATTACCTGGAGAGTCTGTAATAGAGAAGATGAAGTGAAATTGCTTCAGAAAGTCAACAAAATTTGCCAGCGTTTTGCCTGGTCAATTGCCATTTGGTAAGCTTTTCTATTTTCTTTTAAACTAAAGGTAGAAGAAGCATTAAATGAAAGAACTGTTGAAACTAACCTTCATTGTAAAAAAAAAAACAAACAAAAAAAAAACAAAACCAAAAAACATTGTAGATAGTTTTCTCCTAAACAATTTAAGTTAGAAAATGTCAACACTGTTTTCGAGTTCAGGTATGGATTTCTGATTTTTCAAGTTAACCTTTAAAAGATATTATCCAAGACAGATTTTTATTTTTATTTATATGTATCTTTAGTATGACTCAGCCTGGAATGAAAAGAATATATATATATACATATGAAAAATATTATTTGATTAAATAAGTAATAGTACAGATTTTGTAGAGGGCTTTTTAATTCATGTCACCAAAGAGAGATTTTTGTGTTTCAAACATGCTCAAATTAAAGTTCCAGCATAGAGTATTATTTAGAATTGGCTTATAGTTTTATTTTTATGATTGCTAGTTCTTTGAAACATTAGTTTTGTTGCATGTGCATGTTTAGGCAGCACGTGGCCATGCAGGGGAGGCATGAGCAGAACTTTGAGGATCTCCTGTTCTAATGGATTTCACTTGACTTTAATTTGTTCCAGGTAGTTAATTGTAGGTGTCCTTAGAGAATGCCTTTTTTTTCCTCCTCTGCCTGATTACTGCTCACAGATCTGCATTTAGCAGGTATTTCCTAATAAGGAAAATGTCTGTACTGCTCTGCCCATATGTTTTTCACTCATACAGTGATGATCAGCTACAGTGATGAAAATTCTCCTTTTTCATTTCTAAAAGTTACATGAGAAACATGTTTTTTTTTCTGTCTAGGCTCCCAGGATAAACTCTGATTGATTTTAATGTGCAATATTTCATGAGCCAATGCACTTATATGATGTTCAGTCCTGCTTAAAAGCTGGGTTTTGGCCTTAAAAGGGAGAGTGTAATGAAAGCAGTGGTTCATGATTTAGTCTTTTATGCTTTGTTACTTGCAGAAAGTCAAGCTTGAAATTTATCTAATGAAGCACAGCAAACGAGTAAAAATAATAAAAAAATATACAATTTTAAGGCCTCCAGATCTATCAGCTGTAGTGTGAGGAGTTAAAATACATTAGAAATAGAAAATTTTGGAAGTTGGCTTGATGTATTGCTTAATTTTTTTTCCCTCTTATTTGAAATGTGTCTGATTTTGTTGGTGTCTTGTTTTCATTTTTCATTTAAACTGGCAGCCTTCATTAGAAGCCTGAGCTTTGGACCATTGTAGCTTCATTTTCATTGCATAGAATTCACTGCACCTCAGAATTCAAGTGGCACAGAAAGTTATAATTGGAAGAACATATTGAAATCTGCAGTCTGACATTCTGGGCAGGCTCACTGAAAAGGGAGCAAAGTGAAGGTGAAATTTATTTTGAGTTGGTCATGCGTGAACTGATTTTCTTTTAATCGTTATTATTTGTTTATTTTTAAATGAATAAACAAAATAAACATCACTGACCTTATTTTATACCAGTCCAGACGAATAAGGAGATGGCCCCTGAGGATGTGGCAATATATGGTGAGGATTTTGAGCACTGAGTTACTGAATGTAGAGAAAGTACACTTTTGAATATTGCTGTGTTTGGAAAGCTCCCTTTTTCTTGTACGTGATGAATCTTTTGCACTGAAATCCAGAGGGTTATAGTTTATGAATTCAGTGATGAGAAGAGTGCCTAAATCTCTAAAAGGATGAAATTTCGTGTGCTCCCTGTGCAGCATTTACTAGTTTCAGCAGCATTCCTGTGCCATGAAAGTTTTAGTGAATGGGTAGTCTAGATTCATGAAAGGACATCAATGTTTAAAGGAAGTTATACTCAGAATTTATGTCCAGAGGCCAGGAGTGCAATTATCAAAACGTTTCGCTGTGAATCCTGTTCTGAGCTCTCTTTTTCTCTTCTGCAGTAAAATGGGAACTAAGGCACATGGCAGTAAAGTCCAGTGTGGAATTCAGGCTCTTCAAAAATAAGAAGTCCTTTTGTAAATCATAGATTTAATTTTATATGAGTGAAATGACTGTATGGTAATACTTCTCTTCTGAATCATTTAGCCATTATTCTGTCTGGGCATGAAAGAGGTCAAAATAAATAAAATTTGTGATTTGCCTGCAGTAGAACGAAGCTGTAGACTATTCCAAATAAGTTTTATACATGGACTCGTGATCTGTGATACCTGACAAGTCATTAAGGCTTTCATGAGGTGTCTGCATCAGAGAAACGAAGCCACAGTCAGTGACAAGCTTTATGTTTCCCCTTCCCATAACGAGTTACTTAATGTATTCCATTTTAATTGTTATCTCGGAGTCAATCGTGATCTCACACTACAGCTACTGACAGGAATCATCAGTTATGTGCGTGGTGTTTTGCAAAATTGCAAATTCACAATACATCTCTCTTCGGTGGCAGCGATGTTTAGCAGCTCATTAGCTTTTGGGCTATACCTTCTGGTCAGTAAATACTGGGAGAGGCAGACAGCCTGGTTGATTTGCAGACATCTATTAGTCAAGATGAGCACTGCAGTACAACTGAAAGGAAGCACAATAGAATAGCATTTAGAGTAGGCTTCCATTAGCTGGAAGATTAAAAAGATAATTAAAATGGGATGAAAAAAGAAATAAAGTTGATTTTTCTGCTTAATATTCTTGCTCAGAAAATATCCTTTACGGTCAAGTTTGATAGTTTTGGTTATAAATCCTTAAATGGTCCGTTTCATCAATTTATATTTGAGCAAAAGCAAACATACAGCCAGAAACTGTGCTGCATGCTTCTTTCTAAATGGTGGAGTACTTGAAGGGAAACATAATATCAGAGAAGGGTCCCCATGTGTAATATACTGGAGATACCAATATGTTGTCCCTGGTTACAGTTTCAGAGGTTTTGTTCAGATTTGATGACTTAATATTACTTTGAAGAAGGTAGATTGGAATAGAATTGTACAGTACTGAAACAACACTAGAGATATTTTCCACTGTTGAACAGATAACTGAGAAGAGGCTTTGATAACTCACACAAATAGTAGGATCAGTAGGAGTTACTACTGGGACACAATTGGAAAGTGAAGGTCAGGTTGGAATGTTTTCACTAAAAATATGGCAAAACTGTGTTAGTTCAGAAGAGATTAGGTGTGGAGGCTCAGGAGAATCTTGCCCGTGTCTGTAGATACCTGTTGGAAAGGAATGGGTAAGAGGAAGCCAAACTCTTCTCAGTAGTGCCCAGTGACAGGGGGAGAAACAAACAAAAAAAACCCACAAAACTTATTTTGCTGCCTGGTATTTCTGTTGGCATACTGGTTATTCTGTTAAAAGTGACAAAATGTGATAAATCTCTCGTGGGATCATTGAATAGTTCTGTGTGAGGTACAAGCATATTATCTTTTAAGTTCTCTTCTGATGTTCTTTTTACAAATATACATTTCTTGTTGATTTCTATATTACACCTTTTTATTCTAGTTCGTTCTTTCCCCTTTTGCATGTTAATTTTTTTGTGTTATGGTCACTGTATTAAGTAGCTCTCCATTAGTGATGGTTTTGTGCTTGAGACCATATCAACAGTTGTTTCTTCACATTTTTTTGAAGAATACCACTTTTTTTTTTTTTTCAGGATTCTCTGCTCAACTCTTTGTCAAAAGATTTCGTTTGGCTAAACAGTTGTTGCAAAGTATTATATATCTGACTTAAAATGGATACACTTAAAATGTCTGTCTTGTTTTCTGTGCTTCTGTAAAACCCAGAAGCCATCCAGTCCTACCTCATAACCCCAAAGCCCTGTCCAGTCATACCTATATCATTATTAAAGGGTGATCATCTGGCTTGTTTTTGTAGGACCTACATTATAATGTTTACAGTGTGTAAACTTCCCAAGCAGTCAGTAATGCTCTGCAGTGTTCAGTGTTACAAATCTGTACTTTTGCTGGAGCATCATATGAAGCTCTGATAAAACGGACCAGAAGGAACTATAGAATATTTAAAATAAATTCTGGATAATTTTTTTTTTTTTGCAGGTGATATTTGGGTTTGTATGTGATAAAAATGTGGTGAGTAGGCAATTGAGTAAATTAAGGGGACACTCTCTCTCTTAGCACCTGTGATTTTACATCATTCCTTTTGGCTGGATATTCATCGTGTATTTCCAATAGAGACTAATAAAGATTCAAAAGCTGCAATTTTTTGTAGGCAAGTTAAATATTCTTTTGTTCTCTTCAATTTGTCCATTTTAGGTAAAAAGTTGCACTCTAGCCATTGTGCCTGATTTATTGCTTTGAGGCCTGTGTGAAATGAATAAGTGAATATTCACTAATTTCTGGTGCCCAGGTGTTAAAGTTGTGCACTGAGTGCTGTAGTAATTTGCATTAATTGGCAAGCTGTCATCATTGAAACACCAAATACTTAAGCAATAATTTGGCAAAATGTTGAAGCTCATTCTCCTGTCGCTTGGAAATCAGAAAGTTTTAAGTATGTGAAACTTCCTAATAAGTATCCAAGTCTTTTGCTTAGCAGGATCAAATTGCCAAATGAGATCATGAAAACTAGCACTGAACCATTTTGCTGAGAAATTCCTCCTTTACAATTACGGTTTAGACTGATTTCATTTTTTAGTTGCACATAAAAAGAAATTTTGTTCTTTCCTGGCATTCTTCTGCCTTCCATTATGGATAAATAGAACAAAAGATACATAAGATCTCATTCAGAGTTTGATCCCTTCGTATTTATTTAAAAGGAATTCTCAGTGATTTTATTCGTGTAGTGTACTCACTGATAGACATCAGCAAGTCTGACATGGTTTTAAAAATAAGTTGTAGCTATTCATGATGATATCAATGACATTGTGTGAAATGCAATAAAATCTTGGAACTCTTGGTTTACAAATGTTATTAGGAAATTATCTCAGTGACTGCCACAGCATATCAAACTGCCTTTTTTTTTTTTCAAAAGAGCCACCTCTAGCTAATGAATTCAATATTTTTTTCGATTGACTTAACACTGATATTAAGCAAGAATTAAAAAGTAAACCATAATAAAACCTAGTATCATTCTACAGATTTCAGAGGTAATTAAGATCACTTTGCCTTCTTTTTTTTTTTTTTTGCAGCCTTTACTCTCTTATAAATATATTTTAATAGAATGTTTTTAAGCTAGAAATATCTTCCCATCTTTTGCCTCCTGAATAATTGTAATTGTTACTTCACAAAGAGGAGTGAAATAGTATGACTGATTTTGTGAGTAATCAGCTTTTTATAATGTCCATTTTGGGATACTGTGAAAAAATATATGTAGATGGATCTCACTTTAAAATAGGGAGTACAAACCTAGTGATAATAATGTAGATCTCTTAGAAAAACAGTACTCTAAAATCTTAGTAAAAATATTTTGTTTCAGACTGGGTGGAGGTTTGAGGTTATCCAACGTGTACTGAAGCCAACAGAGGATAAGGAAAAGGAAACCAATTATTTGTACTAGTTTTATAAATCTCTCTTTATTGCCTAACCTTTTCAAACAAGAAATGGATTTATCCTCTGTGGAGACAGTAGTATAAATAATGTCATTCTCTGGCTAGAAATGGCTCTAAAATCCTTTGATCTGATATAGGGTTGCTTAATGCTAAGTACATCCTGTTCTAGTATGTGCACTCTTAGCTAGGTCTTTTAAAAAAATCAGCTCTAAAAATTCTTGTCGTTAAATATATCTTATTTAGACCTATTTAATATATATAACACGGTATGGTTAATAGGTGTATTTAATTTTTAATGATTCTTCTTCGATGTTTTGGACTTTTTCTGAAAAGTAGATTTACTTTTTGTTCTTCAGCTCGATAAAAATATTAGAGATCTCCAAGTGAAGGATGAACTAATAAGAAAAGTGTTTAGTCTATAAAAGTTGGCCTGCTGACTAGAAAAAAGTTAATATTTTCTGTGTTCTGTTTTTAAAATGTTTATAAACAAGCAGTATATTCACCTTCCCTTGGACATGGCCGTCTACTATTGCATTTATTTATTTATTATTAAACCCATACTGGGGGAGGAAGATGCAGACAAGGCAAAAACTGGCATAATGAGAGAAAGAAAATAAGCATGAAAACGGCTGTCACAGAGGGGAAATTGGGCTATCACAGAAGTTATTAGAGGAGACACTTGATGTGGCCTAATTTACCAAAGGTACAGGTGTGAAGAAATTGTGGCTCACATGTATTCTACATATCAGAAGGCAGGAGCCAATTCATGCCTGTCAGGCAAACATTTTACGGGTTTAAATAATTTCTGTGTGAGATTGTTGTCCCCCCCACAACAAGCATTTTTGTTCGCTGTCAGTTTGGTGGTATTTTGCCCACACACTCATTTGGGGAGGGGAAAAAAATAGTTGATTTGAACTGGCAAATTTGCTTGCAATGGGTGTTGCTGCACTAAAACCACCAGTGCTGTGCTACCCTGCTGAATTTTAATTAGTTTCTAGATGCTGGGCTGTTTCATCATTTCAAAAAACGTCCTTTCACATTTTAGTCATTCAACAAAAGATTTTTCGCCTTTACCGTGACCTCCAGATTTCTTATTTTTCGAAGTGTTGTGTTTAACATGAGGCCAGGCTTCCTTTGTGTTCTGCTAACTCGAGGTTGGGCTTTAATGAAGTGGAGCTGGTTGATCAGCTCTCCCTGACGGGCAGAGATCACTGTCACTGCTCGTGGCCGTCAAGTCACGAGGAAGCTCTGGGTTTGAGCAGTTGTCAGAGGGAACTTCTGATTTTCCCTGCTGACTTGATGCCTCTGGGTCGTGGAGATCTTGCTGCAATATTTACACCGTATGTAGGTTCGTTGGTGCTAGAAAAACCTGAGATGCATCTGTGACGTTACCTTAAATAGTTATGTATTAAGCAATTTCCGTAGACTTGCATAGTTTAAAAATATCCTCTGCAATTGTCAAAACCAGATGATAATAAAGTAGTTTTTCTCTTTGTTACATCAGGGGAATAGAATTCTTCTTTGGGTTTGGTTGGTCTTGCAAGTCACATCTTTAAACTCAGGAACCATCTGTATAAACCAAGAAAATTTGAATAATTGGTGTCGTCATCTCTCATAGTGGGTTTTTATTTTTGTTTTGTGTATGTTTTTTAAAATTATATTTTTTTTACTTTAAAAACCCAGCTGGTAGGAGGAGAAGGAAACATTGTCTATCTTCTGAGATTTAAAAACAAACAACAAAAAAAGGATGATTATATGTAAAGTCAGGAGAAATCATGAGAAATGTTTACAAATACCATGAGTGACTGAGGGTAATTCAATAAAGTAGAGCAGTGATCAGGAGGTGCAGGGGCCTATGGTTTGTATCACTTTGCTTAATTATTTTGCATGTATTTTAGGAATGATACTTTGTCAAAGGCTTGTTAAGAGCAGATATTTTGAAGATAAACTTGAAATTGATATTATTTTTGTAGTCTTCCAACAGCCAGTTAGAGAAGCAAGGAAAGCCACATGTCTGTATTTCGTCTTTTCATTTAAACACGTTTGAAACACACTCAAATAAAACCAAAAAACCTCTTCTCACTTCTTTTGTAGAAGCTGCATCCTGGCTGGACTTCTGCACAGTTAGGACTTGGACTCCTGGGGGGTTTATAAGTGTTACACAGTCACGCATATGCACTTGCTAAGCTTTGTTTACTTTTTAAAGTAGGTTTTGAAGCTGACTTAACTGAATAAGTTTAGTGCCCCGACTGAATATTTGTACTGATTTCAAACTGCTTATGTCAGCTTGGCTTATTTCTGTGTATTTACCGACACGTGTTAAAATATACAAGTCGGTGGTGGAGCCATTAAAACGTGTCAACATGTGAAGTTTGAACTGATTTATTGAAAGAGTCCAGCTCTGTATGTGGACCAAAATGCTGTTTCCTTAAGGATACTCTTCGGACAACTCCCTCCTGTGCCTCTTGTCTCCCCTCCTGCCCCTCAAATCTGTGCTGGTAGTACCAGAACTGAGAATGAAATAATGAATTCAAACATGTACCTGACAAAACACTTTTGTCCTAATGTTCAGAGAGGAAAATAAAAAAGTAATCCATTCATTAGCCAGCAAATGAATGAGTTTTTTTTTTTTCAGGATACATATCTGAACTCATTCTGTGCATGTTGGAGAACCTGCACAAGGAGGACCTCGCAAGAAGGACCTTTTTTTGGAATAAAATTAAATATTTTACTGCTTTATGAAGGCTTATGTGGTAATACTGATATAATTTCAAGAGCCACAGCTATGCAAAACTGCAGTTTTGGAGTCCTTGTGGTTTAAAAGTGAAATTGCCATGTCTTCTGGTTTGAAATTGCCATGTCTTCTGGAGCTCTGATCACACTTCTGGCCATGAAAGCCTAGAAATAATAGCCTTACACTTTTCAAATTCCCACAGGCTTCTCTGCTTGCTTCCAACATAGACTGTTTTTCTTGTGAGCAGGAATTCTTTGTGCTGGCAGGATATGAGGCAAGGCCAGTAGCTACTCTTGTTCTGTTTTTGAAAGATTATTTTTTTATGACTTAATTTATTTCTGTGTTTCTTACACGTAGAAACGTTACAGTAGTGTTGATTTACAGGCAGGGTTAGAAATCTTCCTGTACCTCTTACTCCTCTGAGTAGTATCAGTAAAATCCTCTGAATTGTTTTGTGACTGAAGCCTGCAGTGAGAGCTTTTGTAATGTTTCTCCCATGACAGCCCAGGTAATAAAGACTTAAGTTGCAGCTTTTGTGAATTACTGACGTTGATTCAAGAACTAATAACAGTTCTGAAATTGGGAGGCTGCAATCACAGTGCTTTAAAGTTTGAGAATGATAAAAAAGCTCCCATTTAAAAAAAAAAAAGAAAATAAATAGAACTTAAATTTCTTTGTCCATTAGTGAGATAAAATTATGCTTGTCTGTATAAATATGTGTATATGTGTATATATGTGCATTGTGACCAGCTGTGCTTCTGAGAGAACTCCTTTCCATGACAAACACTTGAGGCACAGGAAAAAAATCAGTTTATGCCCATTTGAATACTTGATTTGCTTTTTACTAAGAAGTGTTTCATCAGGTCCTTTTTAGAGCTTCTACAGTCCTGAACTACTTCATTTCTCATTTACTTGAATAGAATTATTCTGCATGTGGGTTCTTGTACTGTAAATAAAATTTGGGTGGGTGAGATGACCATGGATTTGATTTTAACACAGTGTTGTGATAACACAAATTCCTTCAATCAAAATGTTGTGAGAACATCACTTGACCCATGAAACATGTTATCAAACATTGTCCAAGTGTATGGATGGTTTCAGTTTGACTTTTAAAGGACAATTTACTCGAAGATTTATAATGGTTGAAGAGATCTTATGTATCACTCAGAAGCAGTAGTTTCCATGTCTTCAAAGATTCCTCTAGGGCATCAACCCTGTTAACCAGACAACTCCACAGATGAGTGGGATTTATAGTATAAAGAGAAACAGGATTTAAATTAAAGGAGTTTAAATTCAAATATATACTTAATCCCATTTAGGAATTACAGCAAATTTATATTAAGAATTTTCTTTGAAGCTGAAGTTTGTAATGAATATATTCTTTTTACTCAAGCACTCAGGTAAAAAGTTCAGTTTCAGGGTTGTTGGGAGGTTTTTCAGCACTACTTCAGAAAATACCGTCTGAGAAGGTGTTTGTTTTTTTTTTTTGCTTTTCAAGAAAAATATTCTTGGGACACATAATCATGTAGATAATACTTTGGGGATAAACATGGAGTTTTTGTTTCATAGCATATTGAGATTTTAGTTTTTAAATATAAACTGCTTCTCTAACAGCTCTCCAATGAAAGGTATTTCAGTGTCTTATGAACACTGAAAAATTGTTTTTTCACTTTCAGGTATCTCTGAAATGTTGACGTGCATCTAGCTGTAAGTGAGAAAAAAAGTAGGAGGTATTGGAATACTTTACCTCTCTGGGTGACAGATTATGTGTTACCTGTTGTTTTCTGAAAAAACAAGATACAAATGTTTGAGTCTATGTGGTTGGTTGATCTTTTTCCTGAATTGTGTCTCTCACGAGAAGGTCTTTTTAGAACTTCAGCTTGGAGGATCCTGGGCCTTTAGGCCCCAGGTTACCATTTCACATTGGGGTCACAGCGATGGTACTCAAACTTAGCAGCTTCACAGAAATCCTCCTGTTGCTTGAGTGACAGGAGTTCTTTGTTTTGGACACTTTGTCATCTGCCTTACAAAAAAAAGGGTCATTATAACAAATGCTTTTCTCAGCAGACTCAGTGGAGATCAAGGAGCACCCCGGAGTGTGCTGCCCCTGCACTTGTAATTGTGGACCCTCGAGTCCAGGATTCCCTTCAGTGGGTAAACACAGGGCATATTCCATGGGTACACAGGGTTTGCCTGGTTTGGTCTGGGTTATGGCACACTAGTTAGAAAAATTAACTCACCCGAGTTTGTTCATCACTGTCAAAACCAGGCTGCAACTGTGAGGCAAACACTGCACTCTGTAGGGTTAGTAGGAGCTGTGTATTGTAATTGTGACCCTTTGAATGGTGTCTAGTGATAGTACTTTTCTAGACTCTTCCTGTAGTTAATGAGTAAACAGCACGTCCATCCAGAGCTTCAGCCTTGAGCTTCCTGTCCTGCACCCTTAACTCCCACAGGGAGCTCTGTAACCAGCTAGGGATAGCAGACTAACTTAGCTAGATAAGTGGGACAAACATCTTTTTATTTCAAGAACTTAGATTGAATTAGCTTGATTTCCTGTGGCTGGAGCTTTGATTTCTAAGTATTAGAAGAGATTTAATAAATTTTATCCTTCGTTGTCATATTGCATCCTGTAATCTGGTTTTGAAAAGGACACTTGTTTTCAAATTGTTCCATAGCTAGCTAAACACTGGATTCTTGGCTCTTTATAATCCTCTTCGTTCTTGCCTTCTTTTTCCCTGAGAGTGCTGTCACTGGACTAAGTAATGTAAGTTCTTTATGGTTGATTTCAAAGTCTGTGTACTTCATACATGATAGGCCTGAGACTTGCTCTGGTTTTCTTTGCTTTTTCTTTGTGTTTTCCGTCATTCAAAAACTAGAGTATTTAAATAAACGCCATAGTGAACAACTGCATACAGATTTGCATCAACTGCAAATTGACCCGAATAATACTCTCTACATTTTGTCTCATTATAATTCTGATTTGTACATTCAGTTACACTGGAGTATTTTACACTTGTGTCCTTTTCAGTTTGTCTTTGAACAAAGTAAAGACTATTGTAGTTAATGAATTCTCATATAGAATACTTTATGATTTTACTAATGGCTGCCTGAAGCCTGGAATCCTCCTGGAATCACCACCAGTCTTCTTTTCTTCACGCAAGTTTTTCTTGTGAATATGTTGAACGTTTTCCAGGCTTATGCCAGTTCTCCCCCTTTAGTTCATAGTTAAAGTGAACATGTTTTTTTAACCTCAATGCAGAATGTATTCCACCCACATGCCTGATTTGGTTCATACATTTCTTCAGAGTAGATGCTTTTCTGCTTTTATTCTTCAATGCTTTTACTCTCCTTGATTCCACATCATTTGCAAATACAGTGATTACAGTCCTGCTTTCTTCCAGGGCTTTTGTAAGACCTAAATTTGCTGTTCCTCAGGGAGATAACTTTTTCTAATTTCTGTAACTCATGTTTATTATTATTGTTTTAATTGCTGTACCTTGTTTTATGCTTCCACTGACAAGCAGGTTAAGATATTTAAAAACATATATGTATGTGTGTGTATATATTAAGATTTACAGATAAATTGCAGTGTAAGTATTCATAGCCAAATTCTAGATATACTTTTTCACTTTCTCATGTTTAACTTGGGTAATTTTAGAAAATGCCCTGAAATTGAAATTGTTTTAGTCTTTAATTCTGAGCGACATCCCTTCTATGGGGAATATTTTAAACCTTCAGGTCAATTGAAGAACAATATTACATTAACTGGCCATTGCACTGAAACCTAGCGTTCAGATTAATGTTGTAATTGCAGGAGTGTCAGTTAGTAGACTTTCAGTGCAATTAATAAAAAAAAAATCAGTGTATTGTGCTTTACGTATATTTGCATTCACTAACAGTGTTTTTCCAAGTGAAACTTAGAAATAAAAAGCATAGAGAAGGTTTGGGGTTTTGTTTTTGTTCATTTTGTTGTTGTGTTTTGTTTTGTGAAATATCTTAAAAGCGAGTTTTTAGATGAAAATTTATGGATTAGAAATGTTTCTTTAGCCTCTGAAATTTGAAGCTGTTGCTTTAAGAAAAGTTTTCAGATTTTTTTAACAGCCATATTTATTTACAAAATATAACTAAGTGTTCCCATAAAGCTTTCTGAAAATAAAGGTACTGTGAGTTCTAACCAAAGAAGTGCAGAGCGCTTTACTTGGATGAAAACTTGGATCAGATGATGTGGAATTTAGGAAGAAGAGTACTTTTTTTTTAATTTTTAGTGTTATTTTAAAGACACTCAGTAGACACTGAGGCAAATCCAGTTAGTGTAATATTAATAGCTTTAATGCTGTACAGCCAAATGCTACGTCTGGTTTTGCAGTGGTTTTTTTTTTTAGCAGCCAACAAAGGCACTGAAGACTCTGTGTGTGTGTTGTATTTAGAGCAGAATTATCAGAGGGGTTGTATCCTTTAAAGCAAAATACAAGCCAACGTGAAGACTCACTCCTTGATTGGAGATGACAAACCTAAATTTCCTAGAAATAGCAAAGTGCAGTTGTCCACAGGCTGTGGTTATATTTCGTTTGAGTTTTCAGACGGATCACAAGAAGATTTCCGTTTACACGGATTGCCCAGATGGCACTTTGCAACATGCGTGTTTTGGGCTGGTGTCAGAACCTTTTGGGTACACTTTTAAACTTGTGACCTTTGGCTATTATCAGGGTCTTTGTATTTTGAGTTGGAATGATTTCCTTTTTCTTCCTGAAACAATTTCTCATTGTTTCTTCTTTGTGCAGTGAATGTGTGTTAAGAATTCTGCCGTGTCGTTTTTGTTTTCTTTGTTCACATTACAGTAATTTGTATCTTATGCAAAAACACCTAAATATGAGAGTACTGTGGTAGTATTTTTACTTCAAGAATTATCTGTATATCTCAACATAAAATTTAAATATTGACCACCCTGTAATAACAGAAATGTCTATTTGTTATTTCTAGCGTTAATGAGGAAAAACAAGAAATAAGAATTTTACATATGAACATTTTTTTTTTGGTCAGAGTGCTTTTTGTCCCTCTCCTTGAGGAATATGTGAAAGGACTGGATTTGTTGAGAAGGTACTACACTGTCGTATGTCCACTGGGATATAACGTATGAACAGAGAAAAGGTTTCAGGGTTAATTAAAACTGATAATTTCAGAGATTTCAGAGATAGTTTTGGTTAAAAATTTTAAATAGAAATTCCCTAGTCAATGAAAGATGCTTTTGAAACGTTGTCTCAGGTTTAAATTAAGAGGGCTTACACAAGACTTCTAGAACCATAGGAACACGAGACACTGGTTTTATTTTCCTCTGTATAAGGACTCACGGCTTTAAAACTCCCATGGCCTTCTGAGGGAGGTGTAGATATCTTAATTTATAGCCTCAGTTCCAGGCACTTCTAAATGATACTTAAGACATTATGTGTGTATATATAAGGGCAGCATTCATGACTGCTTGAGCTTTAATTTTCTGGATTCTCAGCAATTACACAAGTCTGCTAATCAGAAGGAGGCCTTCATTCCCTTGGGATGCTCGTGGACGCTCTGCCGAGGTGACAGCCGGCACCGCGCTCCCCTCGCGTGGCAGCCCAAGGGAGGTGGTTGGACTGAGCCTCCCACTGCCATGTCCCCCATCTCCTGTCTCTTGGGGGCAGCTTCCAAAGTATCAACTTGTTCCGTGTGGACTGCACAGTGAATAGCCAGCTCTGTACTTCTGTATTTAAACGGGTCCTGAACATTGATTGATGTGGCTCTTCAGTGGCAGAACAATGCTCGAGGCACATACGCACATGAAAAGCTCTTCTAGTGCAAGAGATAACTTTGTCCTTCGTGCTCCCCACCCTTCTCTTTAAATGATTCTCTTTCTGGGCTGGCCTGGACCTCGGCTAATTGATTCCCAGAACTTCAGGCAGGCTGTTTGGCCTCAACTTGAAGGGCAAATGAGAGTCTTTGAAAAGTCTGGCTCTCTGCTGTGGAGAGCTGTCAGCATGTGTTCCAGTCATGGTCCTCACAGCCACCAGGTCACCTACAGCCAGGGGTCCCAAGCAGTGTTTCATACATACTCTGAGGACATCTCATATGTGTAAATGGGTGAACAGCTTCAGTTGGTAGATAAATAAATGCCCCAAACTAAATGTAGAGCAAGTTGTTTTGTTTTGGTTGGATTTTTTTTTTTTTTTTGGTCCAAGTTTTTATTTTAGGCTTGGAAAGGGTGTAGGGGTAAGGAATGGAGTTAACGTGAATTCAGTTGTTCTCTTGCCTTGTGACAAATTCCCGTTCCTAACTTGCAGGTATTTGTATATTCCTGCTTCTTTGAAAGCAGTCTCTGTGACAAGCCTTGGAGAGTTGGGCCTTTCCTGCTCTTTGCAGGCACCTCAGTTCATTAGCCTCAATTAATCTTCTGAGCAATCCTGCACAATTCAGCCAATTAATGGAGCAAAGCCAACACAGAACAGGAGAGTATTGTTACTCTTTTTTAAAACTCTTCCGTGCTTTCCACTACCTTATTTGTAATTGTCTTCATGTAGAATTTAAATATATGTAAAAATAGCTATAAAATGACAACTCCTTCCTGAATATAAAATGATTGCTATAAAGTAGTGACTATCTAGTAAAATCAGCTGCTCTCTCCAACTTTCTGACAATATAGTCAGGATAGAGAGCCTTCTGTTCTTCAGAAGGCTGAGTATGTAGTACAAAAACTTTTTGCCTTACCAATGAACAGCTTAAATCCCTCCTTTTGCTAGTCTACTCTCAAATAAATGTTCCATATGACAGAAGGCTAAATAAGGGAAAAGTATCTTTAAAAAAAACACCATATGCTTAGAAATAGCTGCAGTCTAATGTAATTTTTCTATGATCGGTAAAGTGCATGCTTATTTCTGTTGTGGGTGTACTTATAGTGTACTTCATGCAGTATTTGTACAGTACTCAATTTGTGTATATTTTTGCATTTCCATCATATTTATAAGGAAAAATATTACTTCTGAAATTGGTAACTGTAACTGTATATGTGAATATTGTATGTTTCCTTTCAATTTAGTCACTCTTGAGTCATATATTTATATTATTGTCTTGAATGTACATCAATATTTTTTTGTCTTTACTTCCAGAAGAATTAGCAATATCAAGGTGTTTTCTTTTATCTAGAACCCAAAGTTTTGCTGGATCCCAGAGTTTTCATTTCAGGGATGTGCTTTCACTCTTTAATTTCTGCTTCTAATGTTAATTTTGAATACAGAAAAATGCAGCAGCTTCCTCTGTCTGTTTGTCTTGTGTCTGAATCTAGGAGTCTTCAGTGATATCTAGTTTAAATATGCAGTAAACTAAGGAAAATTATTTGTATTTTTTTCCAAAAGTTTCTCAGAGATAAGTATTTTTTGTCACATGCAAGACAGTAAAATTAATGGGTTTTAATGTATGATTCCTTTTGCCTTCTCTTGTCTTCAGTATTCATCTGCTTTATTTGTGACCTTTTTTTTGTCTTCTGGAAACATACATTTTTTGTAGAACTGTCTTAATTTCCATTTCTGGGTAGCATTTTGGGGTTTGGTTTTTTTTTTTTTTTGCTTGTGATATCTTGACCGTGTCTTTAAATCTTCAAAGTAGAGACAAAGAAAAGTTAAGGTCAGACATACCAATATTTGATTGATGTGCCCATTATAAAAATTCATCTTTTGTATTTATCTAGCAAAATGTTAATGTTCTAATTATGTTTTAATGTGAATTTGACATGATGGAATGCTGTAATTATGAAGTTTTGAAATAACCTGGTGGTTCTGTCTGAACTTGTATCTCGTTTCAAAGTCTTAAGTCCTGTTTTGTGCTTTGAAGTGCAGTGGTGGTGTTTGATGCAAGAGATGGCAATGTGCTGAATACATCTTGGTTTGGGAGGCTGGGACTCCTCCTTAAATCCCCTGGCTTTTGGTATTTGGGAGCCTGTGTAATTTGGAATCAGTCTTCCAAAGAATGTGGATGCTCTTCTAGAGAACTGTTTTGAGGGCAAAACAATCAGGGTGCAAAACTATTTCGTTCACTAAACAAAATGGGGTTTTTTTGAGTGCGATAAGCTCATGGCACTTCCTAAAGAAATGCTTCAAATAGAAACATATGCCAGTGTGGGAGACACAACAGCAGTTTCCAAAATCAGACCCATTATAATATTTCTTCACTTTCACTTAAGAAGAGAACAAAGGGGCTGACTTAGAATATCCCAAGCCTCCTCTTGTCATTACCATCTGAACCCCTGTTACTCCATCCTCTCATGTGCCCTCTTGCACCTACCTAATGTTGTTTGCTTGATGTATAAGAACTCCATTGCATATGGGATTCAGTTTTCTCTGGTTAAACTCTGCCAGCATAAACTAAAGGACACCTAACAAGACAGTGCTTATAGTGATGTTGACAAATACCCAGTGCAACAGGAGTGAAAAGGTTTGGGGTAAGGCCCCAGCATCAGCTGTCTGTGGTTTTTAGGACCTCTGCTTTAGACTAGGTCTGGTTCAGATGCTTGGCCTGAATGACCTAATCTCCTCCCCAGGAACTTGTCTTCTGTCTTGGCTTCAGCTGAAGGGAATCCAGTTTACACACTGCAGGACTGCCATGTAATGCAAACTAAAATACCATGAGGAGGGGGATGTTTGGGAGTAATTTCAAAAGCAGACTATCTAAATTGAAAAACTAATGTATGCACACTGAGAAATCGCAGGGTGACAAATGCCTTATTAAGTAGCTGAGCAGTCCTTTTACTGCAGAAGGTGACCTAGACAAGGAAATCCATCCCTAATTGGCAAAATCAAGAAAAACAAAGGAGTTTGAATTTCGTCTAGTCCTAGATTATATTTTTGTTTGTTTGTTTAATGCATTCTGTTTCTTAATAGATCCCTGATCTAACATTATGTAAGGAATGAAATCTCTTACTAGGGAGACTGGTAGGAAGATTTTCCTGTCTACTTCTCTGTCATCGTATTCCTCTGCTTTCACTGTGCTCTTGTAACAAGAGAAATGGAAAAGACCTTAATGAAATCCATTTATCCAAGGTTGTAGTGATATTTTTTCCCCTGTGTGGACTGCAGTGATGCAGTACTCTTGTGAAACATTCAGAGAGATTCCCTTTTACATGGATATTCTGGTAAGGTATTTGCGTTGCAGCACAAGCTTGGTTTGGCATTCTGTGAATAAAGTGGCCAAGTTGCACTGTGGTCCAAAATGAACTGTTGCTAAAGGAATCCCAAGGCTGTGTCTGAAACTGGATTTTCTGGAAATTAGTACATTATAGTGCCTCCCTGAGCTCTACATAATTAGCTCTCCACGTTTTCATATGTTCATCAATTTACATTCATTGAAGGATTTAGAAAATTGGATAAGATACAAAGTTAAAGCTTAAACCGATACTTACAAGTGAAAGCGTTTTAAAAAAAAAATCATGTAGACGCAGTGGCAGTTACTGGCTCATGCCAAAAAAAGGATAATTTTGCTCCATTGCTGATTTCTGCACCCAGCCATAAGCTTCATGCCTCTCCTAATTAACTTCATGCTGGTGAGCAGATTGAGAATGGCTCTAGTCAGCGCTAAAAAAGCCTGGAAACATGCTGGTTTACAGCCGTATGCAGAGTTGCTGGATTTTTTTTAAATCACTGCCAAAAGCCACAAGACATAGATGCATATGTTTCATGCTAATCACAAAATAATAAGGTAATTGATATTCAACAATTTAAAACAACAAACAGAGTGCATACTCTAAGTCTGACTGGCTGGTTTTAATTAAAGCTGTTGCCCACTGTTTGAGTGGAACCACAAAGGAAGTGGTGGGAACTTGGTTTTGAAAGAGAGGTCTTTTCCAAAATGTTGATAAAGCATTTAAATAACTCTTTATGTGTGTCCAGGAAGGCAGCTGATGGTCTGTCCTCCTTTCTTTGTTGCTCATAGTAGATTTCAAAAGAAAAAACAAGGTTCTAGGAAGGTTAAACCATGAGAAGGCCTGGGAAGGGTTTTGTTTCTTTCTTTTAAATTAGCTAATATCTTCTAGGGAACTCACTTCAGGATTTGTCCAGATTCATCCAGATTTTTTGAAAATTATTTACACCTGTTCTAAAGGGTTATCTGTGAATCTGTCTCGCTGTTTTTGAGTCTGCTACCCGTCTACATCACACAGAAGCTGAGGATAGAAACAGTTGTGTTGTTGATAGAAAAGTAGTAAGAAAATGAATAGGATTTACTAGAAGGGAACAGGGAAAAAGGTCTTAGCATCGAAAAATAGACACAATTACTATTCAGAATCAGCTCTTAAGCTAAGGGGATTTTATGGAGGGGTTTTAGTTGCAGTAATTGTCGGGTCTAGTAGTCAGAATACTAGGCTACTGTGAGATGTTGAAGTTTTTCTTGGTCTCAGTCAGCCCTTCTAGCAGTTAAACCAGCAAATAATCATATAAAATTTGAATGACATGTCTTCAATAACAGTTCACATTTCTAACAATTATTTAATTGAGAGAAATGGAAACTTTTATTGAATATGTGTCATTGCTTTTCTGTGCTGCACGGTAACTTTTGATAAAATGTTTCCTTTCTGTTGTCTGGAAGACCACCAGGAATGTTTTGAATGATTCTGATGCATAAAACGTCTTTGTGCTTCATAGCTGAGCTGGTTTTATTTGTTTATTTGGGTTTTTTTGTCTATGGGTGTTTCTCTGTTCTTTGTAGGTTTGGTTTTAAAGGAAGTGGGAGAGATTGGCTGTAGAACTGTGACGAAGAACATTTCTCTTGTCTTCATTGCCTGGTCATCCTCCCCTGTGGTGGGAATTGCCTCATAAACCCTAAAATTTTAATACATGAAATGGCTGTTGTAAAGCAATGCAATCAATGATTTATTAACTGGCTACTTCTGGGTAAATTGATAAGATTCTTTTTCATTGGAATAACAAGTGTGATAACATTTTTTAAACTCTGTTCAAGGAGGAGCTTGTGTAATTCCCCTTTTGGAAATACTTTGGAAAAGAAGATTTTGTTCAGACAACTGCCAGATTAAGCAGTGGTCAGGAGCAAAAGGCTTAGGGGTCCAGCATGGGCGTGGAAAATACATTTTCTAAGCCTTTCTTGTGTTTTGACAATCAGCATGTGAAAACGAAGAAAAACTCCATCTCTACTTTTATCCTTTCAGATTAGAATATAACGTTTAAAGAGTGAGTGATTTCTGAGATGACTGTCAGAAAATGATTTTTTGTGTCTATTCTCTCACTCCTATTAAATGGGGAAGGATTTATTGTTTTGCTTAACTGAGGCAGTTTTCTGGAGAAACTCTGAAAAAAAAATTGCCAACTTACTGAATTGGAAAATCTCAACCTGGGGGTTTTTTTATCTTCTGGCTCAATCAACTGGCTTCGTTGTTGGAATATACTGGTACAAACTGTTTCCTAAAGAAAAGAAATAACTATGAAGAATGGCTACTAAATATGTAAGTCCAGATGCAAATTCTTTCAAACCACAGTTTCTGACTGCCAGAAGCTAAACTCTATGTATTAGGGGGAAAAAAAAATCTGTTAAGCATCTGCCACATACCACTAATGGAGACATAATAGTGGGGCAAAGCAGAACTTGAGCCTGGTCCTGCAAGGAAATATTTTATGTTCTGATGTTTTGTTGGTAGGGGCATTTTTCTGTAGAGGTTAATGGAGAAACAACAAAGAAAATTATAGTATGTGTCATTTTTTAAATATTCGAGTTCAAAAAGGGGCATAAAGAATAAAGCCTGGAGTCAAAGTGAAGTGGCTTTACATAGTCTTTGAGGTTTCAGGCCCGCTGTTGCCTTGGGCTCTGTTTCATTACTTAGTGAGCCTGCTGGGTTCTTTGCATGTGCCATTTTTTCCCAAGGGTGCAGAATCTCAGGAGTCTCAATACAGCATTGTCAGCTACTGCAGGAAACACAGTAGCTCTTCTTAAAGGAAGTTCAAAAGTAGTATTTTAGACTCATGATTGAAAAGAGGTGGGGTGCATTATTAAAACTGAGGGACTGGAGACTTTACTAGGGGCAATCTACAGGGAGAAGTGCTGAAACTCTCCCATGCTTCTGTTGTTGCTCATGAATTTCATTTCCTCTGGCTTTTTCTGCAAATGCTTGATAAATGAAGCCTAACTCTTCTTCCTTACACCAGTTTGCCTTTGAGAGAAGGGAAAATAAGGCAGTGCTGTTTTGCTGCTTTGTCCTTCACTCAAATCCACGGCTGTGGTAAATAACCCATCTCGAAAATTTGCTATTCTGCAACCACCATCTTGTGTCTGCATCTTCTGGGTGTGCTTGTAGCAGTTAAAGAGGCAGCAAAGCTGTTGGTGGAGGAAGTAGAATCTGTCAGATTTGTTCCAGCTGTAAATGGTTTATTTATCTAGCTTCAAAACTTTTTTATTGCTATATTTCTGAGAAAATAGTTATATGAAGTCATAAATATCAGGAAACTCAAGCTGGCAAAGATTAGAATGAGCAGTTCAGTGAGGATGAGTGCAAGGCTGAAAATATCAGTTGAAAAACATGCTTGGCAGAGTCAGGAGAAATCATTAGGTTCCAGCTCACCTTTGGATTATTTCTTTCTGTAAAAACTTTTGAATTTAAAATAATGACTTTGAACAGGTTTCTGAATAATCTGCTGTTTTGAGTTAGTGGATATTTCAAGGCCAGTTAAGATGTTTGGGGTTTTTTTAATATAAAATCCAGAAACTACTGACTAAAGATTCTTCATTTACCAATAAACATCACATTATTTTTGAATCTGCATAACTGAAGATTATTACCTAAAAGATTGAAAAGATTTGCCTTTCAGTTATGTTGCTGGCAGAACTTAAGTTACATTTCCTCCCACGTATAAGCTCTCGGTGTCCTTCATAAATTTTTACTCCATGATGTTAATTTTTATATGTGACCATGGAAAAGCAACAAATGCAGACTTCCTGGAACCCAAAACCTTGTACAAATTCTATATTGCACTGTTAGATATTGTACAAATACATATGTTGTATAGGAACTGTGTAGCTTGGGTGTAGAAAATCCATGTGCACATAAAGAAAATAAGAGTTGAGTATAGAACTTCCTATGTTTCTTTCTTTCTCTGCTGCACTCAGAGCAGACAAACTTTCATATGTTGCCCAGACTACAGTTTAGCACTTGAATACTCCCACTGGCAGTAATCAGCATATGTCAAATGAATGTTGCTGGAGAGAAGTTCCTTGAAAGATCAGATTGCAGCTTTCTTAATATGTGTGTTATTTCTGAGCATTTGCAATTAGATATGTAGGATTTGCCATAGGCCCTTGATATTTCTTTCCTGTGTTGCTGACTCTGGCTGTCCAACTAAAATAATGTTTAAAATAATTAAGTTGTCTTAGGTAGAAAAAAAAAAAACCCAACCCAAACTTATTGCTGCGCTGGCTTTTTCAGGTACGTGTTAGAATTTTGGGGTGGTGTAGGTAAGTGTGAGGTATTTTAACATGTGCAATATGGTAGGCAAAAGGCAGGGAAGCAGAGTCCAGTGCCCAGTTTGTAGCAGTTCTTTGACTCACCAGTTCAGTAACACCTTGGGTCTGGCTTTCAGAACAGCCAGGAAAACTTCACTTTCCCGATACCAGAGCAAGGCATTTCTTCTAGCTGAGGTATTGAAAATGGAAGCAAAGTCGGTCTCTGCCTTTGGTATTTTAGATTTTATTTTATGATCAAAAAATTGTAAAACAAAATCAACCGTGCACAAAGTTGAATTTGTAAGAATCGCAGTCATCCTGAAAGAATTTCTGCTGAAAAAAAGTTGTGTTCCTTCTAGTTTAGAGCTTTGGGGAAAAGGTTCTGTAACTTGCCCTTTATTTGATTTTATTATCCTCACTGGCTACTTTTGTGTCCTTGACTTAAATGTATATATGCACTGTTCCTCACAGTTTTCTCTGTGTAAACATTTGAAGAGCAAACAGCAGTATCTTGTAAAGGGTAAGTGGATTTTCTGAGGTGAATACCCTGTAGGTAATGTGGACTTGAAAGAGCATTCCAGCAGAGCTCTGGCTTTTCCAAGGCTATCTCCAGTGCTCAGTTACCCTTAGCCTTGCTCAGAACTGTGGCATCAGTGTTTTGTTGAAACTGTTGGAGAAGCAAATAAACCTTGCCTTTACTGGGATTAATTTACTGCAGCCTGAAGCAGCAAAGCAGTTCTGGCAAGAACTTTGGAGCTGAGTGAGCAGCACCCTCACATCTGTTGACAGTGGGAGTTCACTGCGGAAGTCTCTGGGAAGACATGAGACTGTCCGGAATGGGAGGGGGAATATTAGTCACTGACAAGTGAGAGCTCTGAATCTGAACACTTCAAGTCAACTGTTCACATGGTGGAATATGGATATGGGATTTGTTGTCTTTGGTTTCTCCAGTACTCACATAGCTCAGCTGGAAAACCGAAGATGGTTATGCTGGGAGAAGTCTGTCCAGTCTGACTTGGCCCCTTGCAGAATATTCACATTGATTAAAGTAAATTTGCTGAAATTCTAATCAAAGCAAGTCTTTTCAGGGAAGTTAGTAAAGCCCTGATTTTTTCAGAGCTGCTTTAAAACCTAGCTTAAGTAATTGAATAAATTATGTTTGGGGATTTGTTTTTCTTCTGGATGGCCAGCTGGATCTTACCAAATCACTTTAAAACATTATTCCTTGTAATCAGTCTTTGGTCCTCCACAGCAGTGCTAGACTAAACAAGGCAGAGCATTGAAAATCAGAATTAGTTTCCATGATGTAATCATGTTGAATACTTCAACCCTTACTGACTTGAGTAATTTCCTTCTCCAACTTAATTATTGCACAACACCGATCATCTTTATTATTAAGCAGTGCCTTTAAAAGGTACTTGCATTTTATCTGAGCACTGCTAAAGGCCTGATCCAGTCTTGGCAATGCCACTGCAAGATCCTGGAGACCTGCTGCTCCTTGATTATCTTGCACAATGTTGATGTAGCACTTTGAATTTTCATATGGCATTCTCTTAACTCTAAGATTAGGGTAGCAGTGGGCATTACATTGAATATTTCCATAGTCTGAAAAAAAATATACTACTCCACAAAGATGTTCAGATTTAGCTTCAAATTGACAGATGTTTTCAGAGTACAAATTTTAGTTGGTTGTAGGTAAGATATAAATGTGTATTCAGTCAAGAAGCAGACTAGTTGCATAGTTGTGGTTAATGACCAGTTTCACATTTTGATATTTCTTTAGTCAAAGGGAACTATCAGCAGTCACTACAGAAACAGTAAGAAAAAAATCAGCTAGAAAATTAAAGTATTAGATATTTCAAACAAATAGAACCCTTCTGTTTGTGAGCGTTTGGTGAGCCAAAGAGGAAAAAAAAATGTTTTGAATACATATTTCTGAGCGAGTTCATTGCTTAGGTCTACAAATTTCTGTCAAATTGTTGAATATGATATAAGCTGTTGAAACTTGTCAGAATTAGTGTTCAAAATAAAAGGATCTGATTTTCCTTTAAGGGTTTTGCTTGCGTGTTGTTACTAGCATTCATAAATTATCCCATGATTAAGAAAAGCGACGTGGGAAACAGAAACACTTTTAAACTGATGGTGAAGCACATTAGTGGCTATTGTAATAGAGTATTGCTTTGTACATTTATCTCTTCTGTTTCTGAAATTGTGTGGTTCCAAATGGATCTTTGGTTTTGTGTGTAGTCAGACTTTTTATATATTCCGTACAGCCTTTACTTATGTTTGTACCTCATTTATTTTGTTTAAGAAGTACTTATGTGCTTTTATCACTTAGTTTTCTATTGTTGCTGCCAAATCCTGAAAAATTGGTCCCAGTGGTATGCTGCAACCATTAAATACCAGTTGGTTGCAGAATATCATTTGAACTTATTAAAATGTGATTCATCTGGTGCCAAGTTTATTCTCAAGCCTTGTGCTGGGCCAGGCATTATACATCAAGGGAAAAAAATGCAAACTCCCGTGGGTAGAGCTGGACAACTGAATTCTGTGAACATAGTTAACTCCTGTCTGCACTAGATCCAGAAGGGTGCTGCTGTCCCTTCTCTCTTCCCTTACATTTTTTTCCTAAGCGGCCAAGGGAGAAGGCGCTAGAACACGTGAGCAAGCAGAACTTCTGTGGTCCTAATCCCCTAATTAGGCTATCTTGCACAGATGGTATTTAGGTTCCTTTTTCTGTGTGGAAAAAGCATGTGGTAACAATATTCATGAATTTTTCGAAGATCAAACATGCTGTGTAGGTTTTGCTTGCATATTTCTTAACCTTGTGTTTGGGCCAGACCGCAGGTTGGAAACAAATGTGAAATCGAACCTAAATACACAATGAAATTCTTACCAAATCATTTTACAGCATGCAAGAAATAATAAATGCATTGCACCACTCTAGTGGTATTTCTGAATAGGCAACAAGTTTTTTCATTGTCTTGGTTGTTGACCCCGAGAAGTAAAATTCAGTACATTTTGCACTGTTACACTCATCCCAGTGTTACATTCAAGAGTATATTACAAGGCAGGTATGTTTTACTTTTGTTTAGAACAATAAATTCTGATAAAGACGTACTGAGTTTTCAACTCTATATAGCAGGTTAATTTCCTGCAGAGTGATTTAAGCATTTTGGACAACATTATATAATATATTATATAATGTAGATGTCAGAGGGAGATGCGTTATTGTAAAGCACTTGCATTGGGAAGTCATTTGAAGACAATTATTTTATCTTATCACATAAATAGCCTCAGTACTATATATATATAAAAGAAATTGCATACTTGCCTTAAAAATTACTCCACTGATGGCAGTGCTTTTCATTTTCTTTTGCATCACCCACAGAACTAAGGAATAACAAAGAAATGAGACATCATAAAAGCAGAGACTCGCTGTGGTTAAATGTTATATTAAACTTGCCAATTTTAGTGACAGTTTCTTGTCTGGCATTTATATGGTGCAATTGGAATCAAATTGCAGCTTTTAAATTTTCCAAGATGGACTTTCAGTAAATGAAATGGGATTTTTCCACATTGTTTTGATAAAACACTGATTTACCATGTTATGTTACTGTTGGTGAACATACTGGAAGTGTCAAAGAGATTCTCATAAGAACTTCAAAGGAACAAATAAAAGGGGAAAAAGAAGTGCAAGGAACATCCAGAGGGCAGAAGCAGAAGATAAGGAGAGGTAAAGAAAATTCAAGAAATAATGGTTATAACAAAATAATGAATCCAGTGCTAACATAAGTTGAGAGAATGTTGTAAGTTCTGGTATTTTTTAACAGAAGAGAGTGGAGATTCTAGATGAGCATAGTAATGATGCAGGTGGAGAAGAAGAGTAAGAGTAACAAATTTCCTGTTCTACGTAAGAAAGATGAGTATTATCTCACAGAAAGAACAGTACCATTGTAGGGGTCAGGAAGAAAAGAAATGTGGACATCAGTCTATCTTTTCCATTTTTCCTCCTCCCGTACAGGTTTAGATAATATGGTAAAAATAGCAGAGAGTTGAAGGCTGTAAAGGGATCTCATGAACATGTGTAATACAATGATGTTCTAAACTTTTTAAACTGTGTGTAGAACTGCAATGAGAATATATTAAAAATAAATAAACTGCAATTTAAATGGTCAGATTCACAGATAGAGTGTTTGTGGGTAAAATTAAATCCTTTGTAATCATAGGAATATATTTTAGAATCGTAGAATCATTTAGGTTGGAAAAGACCCTTCAGGAGTTGAGCCATTAACCCAGCACCACCAAATCCACCACTAAACCATGTCCCTAAAGTCCCACATCTACTTATCTTTTAAGTACCTCCAGGGATGCCATATTTTTCACCTAGTTGAAAAGTAAGCCTGGCAGAAAGCACTGACAGGAGTTGTTGTCTCTTCTTGAAAGACTGGCAGTGGTGGAGACTCCACTGTTTGCTGGGTGTAATACATTCTACTGCTTCATTATTTCATTCCTTAACATCTCATCTGAATTATCCTTGCTGTTATTTAAATGTTTTACTCCTTGTCCAGTCCACTAGGGGCACTGAAAATTGTCCTCTTTCTCTTTGCAGCAACCTTTGCATAATTGAAAACTGCTATCGTGGCCCTACATCTCTTTTCTCCCAGCTAAAGAGAGATTTTGAAAGATTAGTATCGTTTGCATAAATGTTATTTTCACAAGGCTTGTGCAGTGATTACGATAGCAAAAGCAAGAACACATTTTCATGTGAATAAGTAAGCCTTCAAAAGCACAGCTCTGGTTTGGAATTGTGATCATATGGGAAGATGTGAGGAAACAATGAACTTTTGGTGAGGCAAAAATGGCCCTGCAGCTCTGGTGGCAGCTGGGCCTTTGCTGTTTGCCCTGCCCACTAGTCCAGCTGTGTTATTGTCTCAGTCCTTCACCCTGAGAAAACAGTGATTATCCCCAGTGCCCTTTCACATTCTGTTTCTGCTGCATAGAAGGCGTGCCCGCAGTGGTAACACTGTATTTGTGCCATGGCAGGGAAGTGCCAGAATGGGAAACGGGACATATCCTGCTCTCCCTTCATTTCAGCTGCCAAAAAGGATGGTGAAAGAATGAAAAGATGGAGTTACAAAGAGAGATTTGGGGCAGAAAGTATTAAAACACGGATGCAAGTGTCCTCCTTAGGCTGATACTGAATGCAATGCATGCTGATACTGAGTACCACTGAACCAGGTATGGACTGTAACTGTCTTTCATAGTAGGACCATTCAATATCCTTCCAAAATATTCTGCTTGTGTAAGATACCACTGCTAAAAACATTCCAGCGGGAACTGTTTTGTTCACAGTATAATGAGTTGATGAGTGGAAGTGCTAAGATGTTCTTGACTCTCTTTTAGGAGATAGGTAAGTGTTTTCAAACAGGTAAGTGAAAAACTTTGTGCCTTTCTGGCACAGGAAAAACCAGACTATGCCACAATTGTTGCATCATTGAGGGGACAAACGCTTGTGTAACAAGCACATTGCACAAAGGTATTTTAACACATTTGAATGTAGCCACACTGGACAAGAGGAAGGTCTCTTCACTGTTTTAGAGATCAGGTGTTGCTGATTCAGAAGCCTGTTGACGTTTCTGCTATTGAGGTGTCTGATTTTTAACCTAAATAAAGAACTATCAGGGCTGGATATGAGCATGAAAGGAACCTTGAAACTCATGAACTTTTCAAACCATTGTTCAGTGATCCCAGGGGTATTGAAATGTTTATAGAGTAGCCTGGGAAAAGGAGCCCTGGTGCAGGCGTGCTACTGCAGACAGAGCTTCAGTCGATGGACAAAGGAATCCGGACAACCCAGAAATAAGATCTAACAGTTTAGCTAACCCATCTATTTCTCTTTTGGCGGAAGAGAGACAGCAAAATTTGATCTCCCCAGAGGGAGATAATAGTGCAAAGGAGACAATAAATCCTTCTGAAAGTCACATTTACCTCAGTTCTCTTGAAAGGTGAATAAAATAAATCAGACATGTAAGAATAACACTCCTTGTCAAGCGGCTTCTCTTTTGTAAAGGAAGGAGAACATTCGGATAGAGGAAAATGAGACGAGGGAAGATATTTTGTAATTGAGTCTGATAGTTTAATGCAATGATTTTATGAGTAATTTAATGTTTAAATAATTTTTGAAGAAAGATGAAATGAGAAAAGGACTGCGGCTAAATATTTTAGTTCTGTGTCCTTTTTCCTCCAATACCGAATGATTTACAGGAAAATTGAAAGTTCAAAGTCAAATTAGATGGTGAAATTATAAAATCATTTACAGAAAAAGGAAACCGTATCGGCTCTTGCTCAATATTGTATAAATGAGCAAGAGGAGAAAAGTGTTTTCAGCCCTGTGCAATAGCAAGGAAAGCTACAAAGAAGGTGGTTTTAAAAGCAGTTTGAAAAGTGTACAGCATCAGCAGAGGTAGTTTCTGGTGGAAAAACTTTAAAAATTTACTTTAAATGTGAAAAGGACACAATTTCATTAATTCTCTCAGTATTCTGGACGCTGAAAATGTTTGATTTGCAACAGCAGAAGTTGGGACGTAATTCAACAAGTGAAAAGGCCAAGTTTGAAACCACTAAGTATGTCAGAATTTTATGGGAAGTACAACATGTGTTGCGATCGTATCTTGTCGAGAGGCGACGTTGCATCCAAACCCTCCTCTGCTCCGCAGCAGCGATAGCGTGGAAGATGTGAATTTTATGTTCTCAAGAGTGAAGCAAACCCCAGAAGACCAGTCTGTGTTTAAATTAGTCTGTGGTTCGTGGTAATGAGCCACTATTACGAATTTGTGTCTTTGTAAGCTGCTGGCCAGGATCTCCCTTAGAAAAGGCGAATCCAAGGTGCCTGTTGTAGTGGTGGGGTTTAAGATTGTTTTCCTCAGCGTTTCTGTTACTTAATGACAGGGTGCTTTCTCTGCTGAACACGCTGACCTAAAACTTTATTCAGCATGATGGCTTTTCAGCATCCTACTCTGAATATGTTTTTACCCTGCCAGTGGTGTGTGATGAAAACAGCTGCGTTTCGGTGTTAGGGGAAGAGATTAACCCAGCACTGAAAACGTCTCACTTGCCATAATCCTTGTCTTTGGGGTTTTGTTTCAGTAGTGAATATGGTAGTGGCTGTATCAAACAGTGTAGGAGTGGGAGGGAAAGTGGGTGTATAAGGTCATATGTTTTCAGTTATGGAAATTGTTTGAGATGGTAAAGTTTTTAAAATTTAACAGGTGAATCTTTCTCATACTATATTCCCTCTCCCTGTTAATGACAGTATATTTTAAGGGAAAGACAGGTCATTAAATAACATCTTTTTCCTAATTTTAACTTGAAAAAGTTTTGAACTTTGCTTTTATGGGATAGCATGAGTGAATCTACAGATATGCATATTAGGACTTCACCCAGCAAAGAAGGTAAAACAAAATTAAATTCAGTATTGGCTAAAGCTTATAGCCCTGTGCTAAATGATGAACAGAAATGCCTTCTTTTGGGGTGAATAACAGAACTGTCGTATACAATCAATGATCTCATGAGGTAAAAGTGACTGAAAATTGAAAGGTCTATGAGGGCACCAGAAGATGACTGATCATCTGGTGAGAGATTCAGCTTAAAATGTTGTTGTCAAGTAGATAGGGACACTTTAGTGCCGTTGTAGAAAGACTAGGTGAGACCCCATCTGATATACTGTATACAGCTTTTATCTCATGTGTTCCAGAGATGTGAATTAAGACTTGAAGTGATGCTGAGGAGAGCTACAAGAATGACTGGGAGAGTGGTGAATTAGGGTTGTAAGAAGAGACTGTGAGAGCAGCTTTGCTTGGCTTAGTGCAATTGAGAGCTTAAAAATCTATACTGTATGAACAGTGTAGAAAAGGAAAGTGTTTCCTTACAGTTAAAAGACAACATTTTACCTAAGAACAAATGGGTAGAAAATGATCTTAAATAAAACCTGAGTAGAAGTTTTCAGAAGGGGTTTAATTATAACAGATGTGAGCATTTTGAAGCAGATTTTTCATTAGAGTTCTGAGGGCAGAAGGGTTGCTTTCTAAGACAGTTATTAATAAATATATTATGAAGTTTGTATAGTTTGTATTGAAACTAAGGACTAGGCTCATCAGTTCAGAACATCTGTGCTAATCGATTGTTGTTATGAAGTACATGATTGTAAGGATACACCTTTGAATAAAATTTAACAAGGAACATGTCTAAAAAATAAGAAACCTTTAAAAATTACTTTATTTATTTAAGTTGAATTTTATTAAAGCATCCACAATGGAAAGCAAAACCTTGTATCCTTCAAATAAGGATACAAATAAGCAAAATAAGCAAATAAGCAAAATAAGCAAAACAAAGTATCCTTAATAAAAGATACTTGGTGATTTTCATGGGAAGTGGACATCCTCTGCTGGAAAGAGTAGCACTGTTGCCTTATAACATGCAGTTAACTATTGCTCCTTGTGTAGTTCTCCTTCCTGGATAATTACAGGTAGTGGAAGACAACAGTGATGTACCAAACTTTTTTTGTGTGAATGGGTTGTGTCAATGATTGGCTGTAAAAGCGGTGGTTAAAGTCACAAGTCAAATTTCATTGCAGATCTCTGCTTTTATTTCCTTGTGGATTTCTTCCTTGCAGTTTAAGCCTGATATTTCTTGTACTGCTTTTAACAAGGTTGCTATTTTTTTCTTTGTCTTATAATAAGACCCTTTTAATTTTTAGAGTAGTATGCAATGAGACCCCAAATACATGAGTTATTTTACAATTATTTTTTTTAATATAAACATTTCATCTTGAAAAAAGAGTAATTTCTTTGGCACTGTCATAGTCCTTCTGTGCCTTATTTTATTGAGTAACTCTGATATTTATGATGCATATCGAGCATTGTTTTTTCTGTATATACTCAAGATAATAGTTGAAACATTTATTTCTGCTTTACATGTACTTATCTACTGTGTCTGTCCAGTCAATCTTCGATGTCCATCTTTTGAAAAAAAACAAGATTTCAGGGGCCAAGCATTTCCTTTGTTTCACGCTAATGGAAGTCTGGATAACTGTTTGAGTAACCTGGTCACCTCAGTCAGAAAGTTTAGTCACCTCTGTCAAATAAAGCACAAGATAAATTCTTTCTGCATTGATGGAACTTGTAGTAATAATGCCTTGTATACAGAGCCATCCTGCAGATTCCAGATGCTTTTAATTTTCTCTGCGTTGGCAAAGCGAAAATGATCCATTAATCAAAATATTTATTTATTTATTCTGTCTTACTAAACTGTAAATTTACCATGGATGGTTATAGCTGAGTATATTACAGATGCACATGAGTCTTAGTTAATCGATTAACTAAGTTAATAGGATAAATTAATAGTTTCTCTGGTAAGAGAAGGTTTACTAAAATGGATACAGTCCAACATACACATATTCTAGACATTAAAACCTCAAAGAAAATTGTTATATACCGGTAAAATTTGAGTCTCTGAATATTAAGTATAATTAGTTTAGTACAGTTGCCTCGTTTCTTTGTAATCACCATTTTATAAAGTTTAGTTTAAAACTCTCTATTGAGAGTTTAATGACTTCATCTGAGACAAAATATGGCCCCTGCATATTTCATCTCTTGAAATGCATCTACAGTTAGGTGTGTGCAGATTGCCTTCCTACATGCACCATTTCCTACTTGTGAATGTTAGTCTTAAGCAAGTAATTCTGATTCTTCTGAAGGTTTCAGTTCATGCACAAGGACTAAAATGGAAGAAGTGCTCAGCTATTCCTAACCTGTTTTCTCCAAAGTGATGGAAGCCCACTGCTGAATTCAGAATTGTACTCAGTTGTTCATGTCACCAAATCTAGTTCAGTTGTAATTAATGATAAAGATATAAATATGAGTCAAGTTTTAGACAGGAAAAGTTTTGGTACCTGTGTTTTGTTTAGCTGGTTTCAATGGAAAAAACTTTCCTTCTCAGAAAGACTTGTGTGCATCAGGTTTTTTGTTTGGAGTTTTTTGGTGTTCTTTCTTTTTAAGAATTCTGTTTCACAAATTTAGCTAAAGCTTTGGGTTCAATATAGGGAAGCTGTTACTTTATCTGCATATCAGGATAGTCCAGTATGAAGCAGTGGTAATGATAAACAGCTTCACTTTATGTTGAGACTGTCCCTTTGTATTTGTATTTACTCTTTTCATCTCACAAGTGCCATTCACTCATATTTTATATTTACTGTGGGCCTTTGCTTGGTTAATTATATGTCACAAGTGAGCTTCAGAAGCAGAGGTGAGTGACAGGGAATGCACCTTAGCAGAGAACTTTCTTCAAATATCTGTCTTTTTATTACCAATCGTGTTCCACTGAGTATTTTCCAAGGTATAGTAGGAAATTTTTAATGCAATTGTTTAATTAAAATATTAAATCTCTTTTCTTATCTCTGATTCTATGACTCCTTTGGCTGTTGATGTGGGATGACCTGAGTTTCTTCTGTCTATATCCTAATGCTGTGTGTCTTTAGGTTGTAGACTACTTTGTATGAAACCAGCCAGGCAGTGTCATAACTTCATTTCTGAAGAGGAACAGCTTAGATTGTTGATTATTTAATGACAGTTCACAGTGCCTGGTGGTGTGCCTGGCTGACACCCAGCTACTACCATACCTTTGCCGTGTAGAGATGAAAGTCTAAATTAGACAAATCTTAAGGGGAGATATAAAAAAGAATTAACTTAGGTTGAACTTAAATGAAGTAAGTTTTCAAATACCTGATTTTTTTCTTTACAAAGGTAAAGTTTGTGCCTAGGAAACACACAGAGATGGAGAGGACAGCTTATGGGTGATACCAGGGAGAATTAACTATTACTGAGGTTGTATAAAACATCATCTCAGACCTGATGCCTTTTGTAGTAGCACAGTGACGTGTTTAACACCAGCTGAAAAAACAGCATATTTGGGTTTTGTCTTGCACTTGTGAAGAACAAAAAGCCGGAGCTGGAGGTAGTGCTGCAAGCTGACTTTGTCAGCTGCCTTACAAAGCACGACACAGTTTAGGGACAGAAGAAAAGAAGTGCTGTGTTTTGATCATGGTAACTGGAGCTTTTGGAAGGACTTCTGGAAAGAGCAAACCTAGTACACAGAGTTAAGAGAGGAAACTTAACTGCAGGATACTTCCCATCTGATTGATAAATAACATTTAGGCTTACACATAAACAAATCTGGTTTTCAGTTGGCAGTTTGCTATAATTGCACAGCTTAATAGGGGCATTCTCAGAATAGTCCCATTGTCTGCCAGCACAGCATGGACTCTGCTGAGATGACAGGGGAAATCTCAGTTCTGTGGTACCACAGCAAGACTAAGTCAGATGTTTCCATTCCTGTCTGCTGGAACCAATTTTTGGCAGATTTGGCTTTTAGCATTTTAGTAGTGGCTTCCAAAGGCCCAGTATCTAATGTAGTGGCGAAGAGGGTGGTCTGGTTTAGGGGCTGCCTGCTGCATTATCTAACTTCCTGACTGGTATCTTTTTTAAGGGAGAGGGAGTTGTTTTGTTGAATAGCTCATTGCCGGGAGGATTATGCCGTGAGAATTAAGAAAAGAAGTCTTCCTGAGATCCAGGCCTTTTGTTACAGCTACTGATATGGATCCTAAAATCAGTGGGATTGTTTGTGAGCAGTAACTGTAATAGAAAACACCTGAGAACGTTGAATGTGTCCCTGAGCATCCTGTTGATATATAAAGCATGAAATATCTAAAGGCATGTGTATTTATTTTCTTTGTAGCTCAATCATTTATAATAGAAGGAAAAGGGGAAAAACAAAGCCAAAACTTTCCTTCTCCTACCCATCCAGGTGAAAAGGCTGTGGACTCTGGAATTTTTGCTTAGCTGTTGGTTTCTCGCTCCCTCAGTCCCTTCTTCCCTCCCACTTTGTGTTCTCCCCCCTACCCCTTAAGGGATGGGAGTAACATAGATGTTCAGCCTAAAGAGGATAAAAGTTCTAGGGTCAAAAAGATAAAAAGAAGCTTTTGTGTATGTGTGTTTATATATATATATATATAAATCTTGTTTTCACTGTTGCATTCCAGACTTTTTGTAAAAAATGGATAGTAAAAGTTTTTCTGTATTCTTTTCAGAATACATGATTGTTTATTAAGAGAAGTAAGAACTTGCACAATAAGATCATTAAAATTACAGATAGAGCTTGTGTAAGCATCATAGTGATTATTTATATAATTTAATGCATGCAGGTTACATTTACAGATTTTGCTCTTATATCTTTCAAGAAATTGATAACTAATTTTAAACTGCTAATCATTTTAATGTATATAGTACTTCCATAGATAATAAGGTACCATTGTTCTGTTAGACAGACCTATTTGTTTGTGTTTTGAAGTTTTCCTAAATTGAAATGTTACAGCCTGTGTTACTTTTTTTTACTAAGTCTCTTTGTCCATATATTGCTTTTATGAACTTCTCTGAGTTTTGAGTCTGAGTACATCACACAAAGTGAGTGTGTAGATCCATTCTCTCAGAAAATAAGACTTGTCTTTCCAAATCTACTTTGTAGATTATGGAGCCAGTGCATCAGAGATGTGTTGGCAAGATTAACATTGTTAACTTTAGTGATAACAAGGATTCTATTACCAACATCACAAGGGCAAGCTTTGGTGGACAGTAGAGTTATATACAGTTATCACTGGGGGGGGGGATAAAACTGTAAAATTTATATTAGTGTATGCAAGGTGGTGAATCTAGAGCTTGGATGTTAGATTCTGGTTTGATTTTGTAGCTCCAGTAATTATGTTGTTTGGTTCATTTGTATTTATCCCTGTAAATGAAGCATTTTTGGTCATTACATTTCTGAAAGAGTAACCACGGAATTTCACAGATGCTTTACAAAGGTGAACTTTGGGGTATTTAAAGACAGGGGGCCTCCTGCTGTACATGGATAGATGTCCAGTGTGCCTTCAAAAACGCCTTAGTGGGCATTTAGATGAGTGGGCAATTATCTAAACTGGACAAAAACACTTGTGAAACTGTGTTGCCAACTAACCAGCATTACTGCCTGTAGAAACTTCTAGGTTCTTGTCACTGTTCATAGGGCTCTCGGCCAGCACCTGACTGGCATTCATCTTGGATGAAGTAGATGGCTGTTTCTCATTATTCAACTGTAAAGACTTGCCTAGCAAGGAATTGGATAAAGTTTGGAAGCTGCTTTGGTATGAAGTAATTCCATGAGAATCTGATGTCTCCTCTTCCTTGCTAATGCATCACATTCAAATAGTGGATCAAGCACATGTATGTTTTGGTCCATGTCTGTGTCTCCCATGCTTCCCTCAACTTAGTGACTTCTTTTTCTTTTCCTTTTTTTTGGTCGAAAACCCCACGAAGAAGCACTGTCAAAACCCCAAATCCAATATTTATGTAAAATAACTCAGGGAAGATGCAGCTGAATGTGCTCGTTTTCCAGCACGTTCAGTACTTTTTGCGTGCTCACCGAGCGTGAGATGGAATTTTCAACTGGCAATTTCAGATAGACTTTAGTCCTGCAGGACCCATTTTCTGGCAATTCCGAGTGTGTGCAGTGTCTGGTTGGGCAGGCTGGAGACACTGTATGTTGATGTGATGGGTTGTCACTCCGTTGGTTAACGAAGCACCTTGTTTGAGGCCGGGGGATGAAGGATGAGCCTATTACAGAGAATATCTTTTGTGTGAGTATGTGTATGCCCATGCACCTGTGCATATACTCTCAAATTCAAAATAAGCTTTCTTCACCCCTGCTAAACTTGCCCTTTAAGCTTCTCATTCTTTCTAGTTTTGTTGGCCTCATCCAAGGGGGAAACATCTTTGTCTTTTGAAGGATAAAGAAGTTACCTCAAGATTTTACTATGGTTTTTAGTGCTTATGTTTGTTATACAAATACACCGGTTACCACAAAGCGGGGTAAGTTTATGTTAAGAGTTTATGTCTGAAGAACCTCTGTGTTGTGTTTTGAATTGTGATAGCAATATTATAATAATAAAAGGTTGATGGTATGGTGTTGTTGATGGTATGGTACGGTTGCCAAGAAGGGTTGGGTGAGATGATCCTTGAGTTGCCTTCCAACTTCATGTTCTATTCTATGATTCTATGAAAATTGAAAAACTATAAGAAAGACAAGGCACATAATAGTTTGGATCACTTCTCCAGATTCTAATGATTATTCTGAAATATATATATGATTTTTGTTTCTTACTTAAAGAAGACAGAATAATTCCACTGTGTTTGCTGCAACATTAGGATGACTAAGAGAACACTGAACCTGTCAAAATCTGTGCCATGGGCCTTTCATGAAAGATATCTCTAAAATGTTGAATCAGATGTTTGCAATTTCATTTAATATAGTTAAATGATTTTCTTTTATTAAAGATAAATCTTGGTTAGTGTCGTAGATTACTTTTTTCTTTTTCTAATTGTTTTCTGGGGTATATAAATTATTTTAAATCCTTTTTCAAAGATGTTTCTACTCGAACACCAATACAAGCAGTATTGGCACAATTTACCTTCTCTCTTACTTATTTCAGACATCCAGTTCACGCAAATTTGTTTATCAGCGAACCAATACCTTCTACTACAGATAAAGATCCAAGTTTGTTACTTAAATCTTAAATGTTTGTGTCAATAATATCTGACTGTACTTTTGGAAGAAAATGGTGTTAGCACAGAAGTGCTGAGAATGTGTGTTGTTATATCTACACCCTGAGGAGTAATCAAAACCAGCACAAAATAAATGCGATTGCTTTGTAGTTACAGTGTTAGATATTTTATACTTTTGAGCAAAAGGCACTGTTTCACGTACAGTGCCAACAATTTTTTGGATGCATCTTATTTCAGTATCATTCTTCATGTTAGGGTAGCAAAAAGGTCGTCAGAAGTCTTTGCTGAGCAGAGGTGGTATAAATGATAGGTATTCTTTGTTTTGTCGATTTTTAAATGGGAAATAAGACCAGTTTGGCGATGGGACGAGATTTAATACATGGAAAAACCTGGAGGTTTATGTGTTGTGCTCTGGAATTCTGTCATACTGCCCTCTGGAAGTTCGTATAAGATGTTTGGCCAAAATCACAGGTTCAACCACTTGCTTGCAATGCTGACACTCACCAGACTGTCTCTTAAACCCTAGCAATACTTTAGAAAACATCTGCTTGTTAGACAGAAAAGGCAAATATTTCAAGTCTATTACTCTATTCTAAGCTTTGCTCCTTTCATCTAGAGGAAAAGCAATTTTTTTTCCAGGGTTTGGAAAGTACATTCTTTCAAGTCCAAAAGAATATTTTCTGAATTAAAATATTTGAAGAGGCATCAGTTTAGTCTCCTGCCAGCTGCAACAGACTTCTGCAGGCTCATCTGGAATGAGCCAGAACAAAACTGCTTCCTTTTAGCCAGAACTTTACAAGTTTGCCTTGGTTTTGAACTGGACAGTGTTGTTTTGGTTTGGTTTTTTTGTTTGTTTGTTTTTTGCTATAAACAGTCTCATTTCTGCATGTGAACATTGCCAAGAAGACATCATTACTTAATATGTCAAGAGAGAGTTTTTGCACAAATGTGTTTTAGCTTTTATCTTGCTTGACACCATGCCATTTGTCCTTGGCTTGCTGAAAGCTTCTTGGTTTCTCCTCCATTGGTATGCTTTTCCTTTCTTTGTTCATAGCTCTTGATGTACAGACCTCCTGAGAAGGCAGTCTAGAAGGGAGTTTCTTGCTGCACCCATCCAGTAAATCTAAAACTGATTCAATACCTGTAATAATTAGAATAAAGCTACATGTGATGTATTGCTGCTTTCAAACCAAAAATAGTGTGAAATTTGTTCTTTCTTTGTCTCTAACTAAGGACATACCTGATAAAATGACAGAATAGAAAATTTGCTGTTTAATAAGACTTCCTCATGTCCTGTTTTCCTTCTTTGTTTTTCTTCCTCCACCTCTATTTATACAAATCCAAAATGTCTTGAAAGTCTTCAGACAGGGATGGCAACTCTCATGAGTGAGAGGCATCACTGCTGCCTGTAGGAATCCCTTCCCTCCCACTCACCAGGCAGAGAAGTTTTCCTGAATAAAGGGTGACACTCCACTCTTCCAAGCAAGCCCTGCAGCCCTGGAGGAGAACCTGAATTACAGCACCTGAACTTAGTAGCCAGTATACTTTTCCTGTGACAACTCTACTCCAGCAGACTTCCTTTAGTTTAGGATGAGAATTGTTGCATTTGCAGCATTGGTGAAATACATATTTTCCCTTCTTCCCAGTGGGGAACAACTATGTTCAGAAGTATTTCATATTTGTTTTTTCTCAGGGCTTTAGAGAAGGGATACTTTCAAATGCACAAGTGGAGGCTGCACTTTTCTGCCTGCTGGTTTCAGTAGAAGTTCCTCTTTTGTGCTAGAAAATCTTCATGTGTAACTGGCCAGGAAAATCTCTATTTTAATTAGACTAACAATTAGATTTTGAACATAGGCAATGTGTTGTTAGCTGTGGAACTCACAGTCATCTTTATGGGCTGCTTTCACATTGCTAGTTTTATTACACTAACTGTGAATATTATTTAATTGCTGTGAATGTGTAACTGTTGTTCAGATATAGATCTCAAAGAATGATATAGATCTCAAAGGACTTGCTTATTTGTGCTTCCTGCTGTTTTCTCACTCCATATAAATTCCAGAAATGCAGGAGATGCTGCCATCATAGGAAGTAGAACGTACTGCTTCCTATAGTGCAAACTGGGACAGATTTAATGGTTTGAAAATAGTTACAAGTCTGCGTTTCAAAGAGAGGATTCTTCAGGAAGAGATCAAAACCTGAGTTCCCCTTCTGGCTTCTGAGCAATGCTTATTCTGTGCATTAGAAAGAGAGGGGATGGCTACTGCAATCTGGTTTTTTTTTCCTCTGGGACCCTGTTTCTGCACTTAGGATGAAAGAGGTTCGGTGGAGCCTGCAAGCCTGTTCAATGCAAGTCACAGTGTGAGGTGTGTAGTGGCAAATGGTGTGTTGAAGGCTGTCTCCTGTAAAAGCTTTCCTTTTAGACAGATGTTGTGAGTGAATGTGGACAGTTGGTTACATTTCAGCTGGACAAGACAATTAGGATAAGTCAGGTTGAGAATTTTTCATAATTTGCTGTGGAGGGGGCACAAACCCCAGAGTTCAAGCTCATTTTTTTCTATTTTAAGTTGTATTGTTAAAACTTGATTAGACAAAAGCGATACAATAAAAGGGTGTTCAAAGGATAATGTGCTTTCTGTAATAAAAATGAGAGAGCAAGAAAGCATCTTTTAAAGAGGATTGATTATTTATTTATTCAGTTTAGTGATTTTGTTCAAATTAGCACTTACTTGTTCTTCAGTTGTTGCACTTGGTAAGATACTGAAGTTTGTTTTCCCTCTGGCAAACTGCTAAAGTACAAGCCATTTTTGGATTGAAAAACCAACAAAACAATCATCACATCTGAGTTCATGAGAAGGTAAGCTACTTACTGGCACACATGGCAAATGATGTTTGCCTTCTCAATCCTTATTTTGAATACTGTGGATTTATTAAGTATGCATGTTTGGAAGGATTTTACTTGGCGTAGTATTTTTGCATTCAAGTAGTAGATTAACTTGAAAATGAGTCATTAAACATTATTAACATTTAATTTCTGCTAGGTAGAGACTAAGAAGTAATGTTGTGCTTCCCACAACAGCAGAAGTGAACCAAAGGAAGGATGATCTGCTGGGTTATGTTTGGAATAGTTTGCTGTGGTGAATGGCAGTCTTGCTTTTCACATTACAGTAGCTTCCCATGAACTTTTGTCCTGATCTTTTCTATATTCTTCCTTATGAAGCCCTTACAAACCCTTGGTGACCATATAACAGAAACCAGTAGAACTGAATAAGTATTTTATAAAACTTATAATTATTACCCTTGGTTAGATTGATTACTTTGGCTTTCTCAATTGAAGACAACAACCTAAGAAAATAATCTCTTTTACAGTCATTAGTTTTTTTGTGTTGGATAATCTTTACCAATGATTTCCCCTCTGCTTTTGTTTGATTGCACTACTAAATCTTTTTTTTCTTTCATTTTGATAAAGTAGAGTTGGTCAATTTAAATGTCTTTATTTTTGGAAAATGATACCACGTCTGGAGTTGTCCTAGGAGTAGCGTATTTCCTTGCCAGTATGATAAATGCATGGCCATGGAATTTCAGTGGAAAAAAGTTTATTATTTTCACTTCATGCTTCCTGTCAGTATAAACTTCTGAATGCAATAGATCAAGTGCACCTTTCAGGTATAAAGAAATATTGCTTAAGAAGCAAGTGTATGTAATGCTGTAGACTAAAAATTTTCATATATTTTTCATAGTCACTTATTTAAGTATTATTACCATGCCTGGTCTCATTCTCTTCAATCACTTGATATTGCTGAATGATAAGAATTTAGGAAATAAAGTTATTATAATTGTATGCAGCGAATAGATTGCATATAGTCCACAGGAGTTGGTCTCTAACACTGTTTGGCTGAATATTATGAAATATTCGCTGCTGGAGAACTCAAGAGTCAGCATCTGATTAGAAGGACCAAGTCTGAAAATATATTAAAAGCTGTTGAGTGTTTGATCTGTTACCACTTAGTAGGTCAAAGACGTTTAGGGGTGACTGCACTTCCACAGATAAAGACATCAGAGCAACCAGGGGGCTTGCATAAATTATCATTTCTCCAGTAGCCCTGCTGGAGGATTAATAGGTTTGTTTTATGGGTTTTGTTTAACAGCATTTAGGGCGGTTAGATGACTGAACTTCTTCCACTGATTATTCAGGGGCTCGTTTGGTGGTGGGCTTGTTTCTTTTTTTGGTATGAGCGTTCTCCCGAGTTACAGTGAATGAAAGGGATGTTTTGTTCTGTAAATCCTGTTATGAACCTTGCCCTTTCTGCTTTCTCCATTTGGAAACATTTTGTGACATTTAATGAGCTTGAGCACTGGACAGAAGACGATTTAGACTTCTTGTGCACATGCTGCTGGGCTTGTAACAGCAATGCAGACAAAAATGGAAGTATGTGGTAAAGAAGTAGAGGGTTTGCCACAGGCCTTGAGCAGATTTCCTTCCAGCCTATGAAGCGCGTGTGGCTTTAGTGTTTCCTGTCTGGAAGTAGTGGCAAAAAATTCTGGCATCTGTTTTATCCTAATTGCACTCAGTCACTCAGTTACATATGTAAAGCTATTGCACAGGAGTTAAATTCTGCATATATTCAGTGGTTATAGAAGAAGCAACCCGTGTATGTTTCTCTCTTTGATTGATGTCTTTTTTTTTTTTTTTTTAGTTTCTTTCTGTCTGTCTTTCCCCAAAGCAAATACTTTCCATTCAGAACAGCCTGATGTTATTTGTACAAAATGCCAGATTAAGGAGAGACACAAGCTATTAATAGGCTGGAACTGTTTACTGATATTTATGGGTTCTCAGATGCCATTTGTTATACCAGAGCAATCACAGCTGAAAGATCCGTGCAGGATGTACAGGGTGTAGCCTGATGTTGTGCCAGTTCAGCTTCTGCATGTCTGGCAGAAGAATGGCAGTGAGCTGTTGCCAAAATGCTAACAAGGGCCTGTGTGTGTGTATCTTTTCCTCTGAAATATTTTCTGAATCATCAGTGATCCATGTGGCAGGCGCTGATTTCAGAATGCTTTGTTCATGCAAAATCCACTAAATCACAGTCTAAATTCCAAAGTCATACACTCCATCATCCCTCACTGCTCTTTCATCATCTCCGCAAATCTAAATAGTGCAGCACTTCTTTCTAACCGGTTCCTGGATGGAGGAGGAGTCCTCCAGGCAATCATGGAGTAAGTCTTGAAATTTCTGTGCACATCCACGATTTGACTTTTTGATATTTTGTGTAAAATCACTGATCTGTAAATGCAAACTCTTAATAGTGGGATAAATAGTTTTTACCCATTTTGAACCTTACAGTTTGGTAGGTCTTGCCTGGACAGAGAGGCCCCCTTCCCACAGCGTGCTTTTGTAGCAATTCCATTGTGCTTTTGTGCAATATAAAGGCACGTTCGGGTTCAGAAATGTACACCATTGTAAAAGGTCCTTGTGCAACACTATAATCTTATGAAATATGTTTTTACAGAAAATAATTACCAGTAATTAAAAACACAGCCTGATACTTTGCAGGCACATGTGGTGCCTTGCACACATAATTGTTACGTGTTATTGCAAAGTCCACCCTGATGCGTCCCGCAGTGGAGATGTTGCGGAAGACTGGCTGGAGGAGCAGGGGTTTTTGACCACTTTTCAGTCTTTTATTTCTTTTTAGCCCAAAGAGAATGGTATCCCAGTGGGTGAAAGTTTTGCCTCATTAGTCCTTGGCAAAGTTCCACCAATCAGTTGTACGACTGAGACAGCCTTCTAGGAAACTTTATCATGAATGTTAAACAAAATATTCACAACTCCTGTTCTTCTTAGGATGTTAACTCTCTTGTTGTGTCTTCTGTCTCTCTTACTCTCTCTCATATATGCATATAAAAGAAAATATCTTGTCAACTGTCATGTGTTTACTGAAATATTTTTTGCCTGGTTTATTTTTTCCAAGTTAGGTCACTGTATGCTGCTGCTGGAATGACAGCATATTAACTCTGAGATGATGAACTGCAGGACGGCTCCTTGGCAGTCGTTGCTTGTTCTGAACTCTAATGCATTTTCTAGTCTGGGTATCCTTTGATGCTTCAGAAGTCCTGTCCTCTCTAAACTGACAGATACAGTGAATAAATTCTTACAGTTTAATTAGAGATGAGAGCAGTGATCAAGTCCTTTTGGACAATAGCCATGACACATTTTCATTAAAGTGCTACAACTTTCACTTAACAGCCTCCTCAAATCACTACAAGCACTTGCTCTTCTACATATGAAAAATGTAAGACTTACAGCTCAGTTGCTGTTCCTCCGAGCTGCAAATTCTGAAAAAATGAAAATTTATTACTCTTATGTCGGAGAGTGCTCAAATATCTGAGTTATTTTCGACTATGTTTGGTTTGATTTGGACTGGTTTTAAAATTTGACAGATTAATCACTTCAATGTGCTTTTTAGGAGGGAAGAGACATTACTTATGTTTTATCTGTGATTGTCTCACAGCCAAAGATAAAATTAGTGTTCAGTCTTGATTATCAAGAAGAGATATCTCTTCTGCTTTCTTCACCCCCTCTTCTGTCCCCTGTCTGCTGGAAGAAGCAGATGATGTAGTCCCATGGTTTCTTTCCACAGCTGTTTCCTCATTTCTAAACACATGTCCTGCCATTTTCTCTGCATCTTTTTAGTGACCATCCCATTTCTGTGACAAGATTTACTTTCCCTCTCACCTTGTGTTCCAATGAACCACTCTCCATTTTGCCACGTCTCCCTTCCTCTCCATTTTTACCCATTAAATCTTTGCCACGCAGCCTACAAACTCTTTATTTTAAAAAAAGGTAAAAAATAATTAAAAACACTTCCCTTGCTGTGTTCATGATATCCTAAGGACTTTGATTGATACTTCTTCTGAAGAGAATTTCTGCTAGATGATTATTTATAAATTATATATTATTTAAAATTATATTTTAATACTATACAAAATAGTCTTTAATATATAAAATCCCTTAAATACCTTAATGTAATGCTACATACATAATTTTATTAAATTAAAATTGATGGGTTGGGTTATTTCAAAAGTCTGAAGCAAAGGCTATAATAACCTTTGCTAAACAATGCAGGTTCTATCTTATCTGATTGAGTTGTGCAGATAATTATGAGAGATGGTCAGACTTGTTTTGCTGAAATATTCCTGTAGTGTTTCTCTTGCTATTCAGTGTTTGCTTTAAGTGGTTATTCCAGTGTGGTTACGTTCACCTGTCTGCAGCACAGTGCTTCACAGGGCCGAATTTCAGATGAGGTATAAAACAGTTTAGAAGAAACATCACGTCCAAATTCACTTTTCTTTCTGCTTTTTCTTTGTACTGATTAGCAAAACAGTACTCATGTACTTCAAAGGAGTTTGGTCAGACTTTAACTATTATATATTTAAATGCCAGTGATGGTTCTATATGAATGCTAATTTTTTGTTAGTTTAAATAGAATGACTAGTTTGATAACACAGTATCACTGATATATTATGACTGTTTTAATGGATTTTGCACAAGTCCTAATTTTATAGTAGCTCATATTATATTTTATATAAAGTTTATATTAGTTATGCATAATAAATTACCATGTTTACTTTGTTAAGGGCAATGTAATCACTTAACATGTGGATCCAGGGTTCTTGGCTATCACTAGAAACCACCTGAGTGGAAAAAGAGACTATTTTTCAAGGAAGGGTTGTCTGCTTTAGCCTTCTGGGCCAGCTGCTGACACTGCTCTGTCATCTTATCAGCAACTCACTTTTTCAGCTGAGAAATGGAAACACTTGTCTATTCTTTACCTGGTTTTCTTGTTTGCACTCAGAAGATGTGTGCCCATTCTGTAAATGTCAGAGCTGCAAAGAACCTTTGGTCATCACTTCTGTACACGGCCAAAAGCAGACATGATGTCCATGTCTACGTTCATGCCATCTGAAACCTAGAAAAGGGGTAATAGGCCTTTTAAACATTTTAAACAAAAAAACCCCACTAAAAATAGCTTACTGATTTTACTTCTATTTACTTTAAAAAACCGGAATACATTCCATTATAATGTAATTCTGTTTCAGAGTTTTAAGTGTGTATTACAAACTGAAAATACAGATTGTGGCTTCTTTCTAAGGGAATTAAAAAGCAGCACTGGGACATGTTTCTAGTGCATAAATCTGTACGGGACTGAGGTCTAAAAATATATACAAACGATGACAGTGATAAATGCTTTTGAAATTGTAGGCAAGTTATGAAACAAGTGCAGGTCTACATGATTAAATTCATTGCTGATTGAAATTAATGATAGTTTTATTATCTCCAGTGAAAGCATGCAGTTTATTTATTTAGACGATGATAAACTTTTGGATGTAAATGAGTGAATAGAAAATGCTAATTTCCAGGCTTTCATCAAATAGCTGCAATCATTGTCAGAGGAGTGTTGAAAAGAGGGCAAATAAAATGACACACAAGACTTTTAATAGTTGTATTTTCCAGATTTGAAGTCGGGGACCTGAACCATAGTATTGCCATTCATTTTGGTGACTTTTTGATCGCTCGCAGTTATATTCTTTGCTCAGAATTTGTTTCCCTTGAAAACATATGCAGGTTGTTCTGTTATTAGTGTGCTGAAAATATTTACTCTATAATTTACAATCTTAACGTTATTTTAAAAATATTCTTCACACAAAAAAACCGTGAAAATCACAGTTAAAAAGAGAGGGGAACATTCAGGGTGGTAATGAATGTAATTTAATTGGAAATGACTGAGTCAGCTAAATATATTTTGAGTGGAAAAGAGTGTGTTGATAAATGATCTTTTCAGCCTTCCTCAAAACATAATAAACCACTTATCTTAAATAGAAATGTGGCACAGGTCTAAATGAGAACCTGAAATGGCTTCAAAGGTGGCTGCAAATTGGTAGTAAGCATTAAAAAGTTGGACTGCCTACCAGAGGTGTCTCCTCTGCCAGCTTCTTGCACCAGATTAAAATCCTTCACTGATTTGCAGAAAGACCATTTGAACCATAGCAATAGGCTTTAGGCTCATGTTATATATAATTCAGAACATTTGTGAGTTAGTTGTAATATTTATAAGAAATGCTTAGTTATGAAAGAAATAGACCTGTTTAATGTTCTAGCTTTTGGTGGAGAACTTTGGAAAAAAATCAGCTACAGAGGTTAGCCAGTAAGATTGTCTTGTATTTAGTTCTTCATGTGGCTTTCTTTTAGACATGACTTTTTAAAATGTATGGTATTTCAGATATGGTATTTCAGCTGGATTCTGTGCTACTTGGAAATGGAGCTGGGTCTCCCCATACTTAATATTGTAGACTTTTCAGAGGAGGAGAAAAATAAATTGAGGTACTTAATGAAAAAATCCATCTGACTACAATTGTACCTTTGTCCTAGCGTCTGATTTGAAACTTTTTAGTTTTCTGCCCTTAATACACACATTTGGAGTGTGGGGATAAGGTCTAGGAAAGATTGGCTTATCCCATTCCCTTGCTATTGTAACCTGTTTAGGGTTAGCAGATTTTGTATGAACACAAGCAAAAATCTGATAAAGTCACACCTTCAGCACTGATTTTAATTCAAGTTCTTCTCCATTAGATTGTTAAACTTCAGTCTATATCAGTTTATTAGAGAGACTGTTATTTTAATGAATTACCTTAGAGAACCAGGATTGGGATCATCCACTTGGAGAACAGTCTGCTTGGTCTGACTGAAAAGGGTAACTTCATAGGAAGATCTTCAAAACGTGGTAGACAACAGTCTGGAGGCAGTAACCTCATGCAAAGCCCAGAATTCTTGTTATACCAATTGTTAGGTTTGGAATCAAGCATTGATCAGATCCTTCTTCATCACTTCACAGATTTGGGTTTAGCCAGTATTTAACTTTGGGGGTTAAGGTGAGATGAGAGGGAGCTTTCAACTGCTTTCCCATGGCAAAGCCTCATGAGAACTAAAGGGGGACAAAGCTTTGTGTCTGCTGTTCATCTCCATCTCCCGGTACATGACTTTTTTCCTCCCCAGTTTCAACTTTTTAGTCGTGGTTGCCTAGAATAACACCAGATTTTAGGTCATGTTTCTCCACAAATAATGGGATTTCCTGACTTTCTTAATGCTCGGATTAATTTTCAGGCATTTGACTCAGCAGTAGTGTGGCATTAGCTTAATTGTGGACAGCGTTGCTGCTGCCCTCAAGATTCTGTAAAAGTGACAGCAAAACTTCAAGATGCTTCTTAACTGCATAGAAAGAATGCCTGCAAACTAAGTGCTGTAGCTGATGGTGATGATGCACTTTCAGTTATTATCCTGCTTGTATCCACCAAACAGGAAAGTAGTATGAATATTTTAAAACAATTACTTAAATTGTACAGGTGATGTCTAGGAGCCAGATCTGCAAAATTTCAGCAGAATTTTTGTTCTTAACCCAAATAAAGATTTCAAAAAAGCTCTAGCAGGTTGCTGGTAGCCTATGCTTTTATTAGCTGCCTATTTTTTTATTATTGTGGGGACTTGCAGTTGTCAGTGTCCCAGCTAAGCTGAGCATCTCGTTTTGAGTTCATGTCTACAACTGCTTGGGAAATGCAAACTAAAGGGTGCTGTGCTGTCTGAAAAGTTTGATGTGCAGGGTTATCTCCTTTATGTGGGATGGGCTCTAAAGCATGGCAGCATTATCAATAATGACCCTCATCTCAGAAAGATAATAGCTGTAAAAGCCAATTTTCATTGGTAGTCTATTAGACTGCTTGCTCAGGAAGCAACACTGCAAGATGTAGGAGAGATGAGTTTGAGTCTCTTATGAATCCCAAAGGAATATTGGAAGTAAGTCTTAACAGTTCTTGAGCAAGTGCTCAAATTGCAAAGGCCTGATCTAAGATAGAAAGTCAGAAATAGTTTTATATTTGAAGTAGAAAATTATAAAAACCATTAAAAAAATGCCCTGAATGTTCTAGTTCATTAACTCTTAAGTAGAACTGTGCTTTTTTTCTTAACATAAGAGATATGAACTCTTGTCTTTTTGCTGGAAGTCCCTCATGTAATATGTACTTCTGACCTAAAATTCCAGTACATTCATAATTAATAGGATCATTTTCTGAAAATTAGCTGATAATAATTTCTGAATTGTAGCTAATAATGGAATAAATTAAGTAGCATAATTTAAGACTAGTTTTTTCCATTGTTTCATCTAAGTTTTGCGGGTAGTTTTACCAAATTTTCTAAAATTATAGTTTTTCTAGCATGTTTGACACTCCAACCCATTAATTGCTCTTTCATATATAATAATCTCATTTTTTTCAGTTATTTTAAGCTTAGGAAGATTAGGTGCTTTATTTTTGAAACTTAACCTGTTGTTGAAAATAAGTAATCTAATCATAGTAGTGTATTATATTAATATAAATAGGTATAAGTAAGGATTGAGAGTATAAAAGGGTATTTCTCACTATTTTATTTAGCAGTGCTTCCACTGAAGTCATGAGGATTTTGTTTTGACTCCAAATTCTTAGTACGTGGTATAGTTGTGGATGTTGGATGTGAACTGTTGGATGTATCCCAAATGTCAGTTCTGAAGGAGGTAATGTAATTGTCTTGAAGCACTCCTGACTGAAAATACCACATTTAATGTTCAGTAGCCAAATGGAATTAGCTGCTGCTGCTACCCTTGATCTACAGAAGGGATATAAAACCCAGGTAACAGTTATTTCTGGTAAGGCAGAAAAATGTCAGTGATCGCTTTTTCAAACCTGTTCAACTGCTGTAAATTTAAGGGATGGCATTTTAATGACAGGTGTTCAGAAGAATTATTAGGGTTATGACATGTTAATATTCTAGCCTTTCAGATTAAAATACCTTTTCTGATATCTGTTCCTCGTCTGAGATTTGAGGCTGTGTCTGGATGTTCGGCCCGATGTATGAGATTGAAAAACAATTGGGGTTTTTTTGTGAAGTACCAGCAGACCTGCTCATATGATACAGGTCTCATATGAGACCTGTTGCTCATATTGATACAGGATGCTCATATTGATACAGGAAGTTTCTAAAGCCTGAAGAGAGAGAGTCCAAATATGGGGCCCAGTTGCTAGCTTGGAAAGAAATATACTTTTGAAGATTAGAAAGAAATTCTAGGCCACCAATAGCTGACTTAATTACATCCAGAATACTACTGTAAATGAATTAATATTTACCTCCCATGTCCACTTTACTCAGGAAGCTGGTGAGGTTTTTTTCCTGTTTCTTAAAATTGGAGGTTTTGTCTGAAAGCTGAAATCCATTTTCCAAATATAGACTAATTAAAACCAGCAACACGAAAATGAATCACTTCCTGCACTGCTCAAACAAAAGCTTCAAGAATTTGCACCTGCACTTGGAAGCATATAATAATTATCACTAATTTCTTCGTGAACTTAATTTCTTGAGCATCTGCAATAAAATGTACAAAATCATTTTGTACACACAAAGAATCTGCTTTTTTTTTTTTCCAAAAAGTACATAATTTAGTAACAGAAAAGGGAAAAAAGGCTAATTTCTGTTTATTTTAAAGCTTGCTTTATGGGGAAAAAACCATGATTGGATTTGTTTCAGACAAGACAGATTACAAGATATCTGAACAAAGCATTGCTTAAGATTTATGTGTATGGTACATAATTAAACATATGAGATTTTTTTGTGTTATAGCAGTAGTTTATGCCATACCTGTTGCTCAGTGGTGCTTAAATGAGGTTTACTGTGGAGAGGGACTTTTCATTTGTTTACTGTTTTAATTAATCATCATGAACCAAGACTGATGATTTTGTAGGATTCTGTTATCCATCCTGTGACATAAACCAACACTGATCACATTACAGTTAACAAGCAAATTGTCAGTAAATACTTTGGGATTTTTGGCTGGCTAAATGTGTACTTTCATGCATACTGACTTGCAGCTCTTAGTCCATATTGATTTCCAACTGCCTGTGTGATTTAGCTAACTTAATAGGACTATAACTGCTTTGATCATATGCTTTCAGTTTTTTCACTGTTGGGAAAGAGAGAATTTATGAGTAAAGTCTTGAAGGATATCTTTTATCATAGCCACTGATGAGTTTATTAAAAAAAGAAAGGCATTTAAAACTAATTAGGGGTAATTTAAGATACAATAAAATGTTGTTAGTTTGGCTGATGACAGAGGAATCATCAGCATCGTAAGCTGTATATTAGATGACTGAAGAAAGAAAAAGTAGTTTTCTGTTAGATGTGATGCAGTATCATCATACCATCCTTCAAGTACAGCTGTTTAATTTCATTCTTCAAGTTTTCCTAAAATTTTTGCTATGTAATATTCTTCTGGAAAAACTTCCATACAAAAATAATTTCTAATCTCCTTTAGAAGAACATATGTGTATTTTGTTATTAAAAAAGCACCCCACATTTGAAAAACATTCAGTACAAAATATTTCTGCTAGTTTTGGGGGTTTTTTTTTGAAGAGGGTGTTTATTCTTTGGACAGACACTTGGTTTTTCTGACTGCTGTGGGTTAATCCCGGCAGGCACCCAGCCACTTGCTCATTCCCCTCAGAGGAATGGGGGAAGAGATTCAGAAGGGTAAAAGGGAGAAAACTTATGGGTTGAGATAAAGGCAATTCAATAAATAAAGCAAAAGCTGCAGGGGCAAGCTAAGCAAAATAAGGAATTCATTCACCACTTCCCCTGGGCAGGCAGGTGTTCAGCCATTCCCAGGGGAGCAGGGCTCCATCATGCCTGACAGTGACTTGGGAAGACAAACGCCATCACTCTGTCGTGTCCCTCACCTCACCTTCCTCCTCCTTCCCCTGGTTTTGTGTGCTGAGCACACCACCATATGGTGTGGGATATCCCTGGGGTCAGCTGGGGTCAGCTGTCCTGGGTGTGTCCCCTCCCAACTCCTTGTGCATTCCCAACCCACTCGCTGGAGGGTCAGGCTGAGCAGCAGGAAACACTTTGGTGCTGTGTAAGCGCCGCTCAGCAATGGCTGAAAGGTCCCCGTGTTACCAACGCTCCTTTGGTCACAAATCCAAAACTCAGCCCCATTATCAGCTTCTGTGAAAAAAGTGAACTCTGTCCCAGCCAAAACCACTGACCATGGATACAGCACTACAGAAAGCAGATTCCCAAAGTTGCTCTGTTCATTTTTAAACACCTTAATTGAACTGGTGTCATCATCGTCGTCACTATTATTACATGTTCAGTTGTTTGCATTGCTCTCAGTTGGGGAACTGAAACCTTTTTATGAACCAAGCCTGAGAATTTGATTTTGATTTTCTGGTTATCTTCTTTCCTCTGTGCTCTAAAAAAGTTATTTTCTGTTCCGGGATCTGGATAAATTTAGTTTAAATAGATTTAAATACTTTAACAACAACTGGAACCATGATACTGTTTTGTTTTAAAACTGGTACTAGTTTGTAGGTAAATTACAAAATTACCAATGTTGTTGAAAATCCCTGTTTGTCTGTTTTGTCTCCCTCATCCTCCAGCTTTCTCATGAAGGTCCCAGAGGGGATTTTATAAGTATCACACAATCACTGTCAAACTGTGATCCTAAAAATCTCCAGTCCTTTCCACCAAGGTTATTACTGCTGATTTTCTTTGGAAATGTGCTACATATCACACTTTCCTGTGATATCTGCCTTGGTCCACATCTAACGGTATCAATTTTTCTTTTTCCCCACTAGCATTTTGCAAGAATCTTGTATAATTATATCACATATATGCTGCTGTATTTCAATTAAATTCATTTGTGGGGTTAACATAAACAGATGACTGTCATTAAAAAAAAAAAGTTAGTGCTGACTCACACCAGTGGGGGTTTGATGCAGAGGTGGTAATTCAGCATGTAACAGAACCCAGCTTCCCTAAAATCAGCCTGCTTCAATTTCCAGAGCTGAAAGCTTAGCGTTTGATTAATTATTTTGGAGTTTTTTCATTCTCTTTAAGGACTGGTTTTATTAATGCATTCTTCAAACTGAGACATAAAACATTATCGCTCTCTCGATCGCCATAGTAAGTGTTGAGATCTGAGGGGACCAGCTGGAGCAGCTGTGTTCCCCCTTGAATCTGGAAGCTAAAAAACTTTCATCTCTGTTGCTGTCTCAGCTGCTGGTCTCGGGCTGTGGCCTTCCCATAACTCAAACCAATTTCAAAGCAATGTAAGTAACCTCGCTGGAATGCTTTTGGAAAACCGCAGGAAAATTGTTTTTTTTATTATTATTATTTTCTAAATAGCGCCTGTCCATTTTAAATGAATGTTTCCATTTTAAGGTAATCTATGCATGATGTCTGTTGTGAAATGAGAGTCCCATCCTACAGCCAGGTTAGGAGTCTTGTTGCTGTTTTTTTTTAGAGGAGGGGGAAAAAAAGGCAGTGCCTCCAGCAGGGCAGATGGCATGTAAAGACTGAGCTTAAGAGTTTTGTTTAAATCTTTTTGATAGTTGCATATAAGGGTATGACCTTTGAATCAGGTTGCACACAGAATTGTATTTTGGACACGGTTGTGCTGTAAAGAGAAGAAAACTTTCCTGAAAGACATACAAACCCCTGTGAGCTACATTGACAGGATGGGCAGAAATGCATTAAACAAAAGCAAAGCAGTGGGAGGAGAGCTTTTGAGACCTCGTGGTAAGACCATGTGCTTTACTCACTTCTTGATGTTTCTGACCTCAGAGAGAACCTCAGACTTTTTAACCTTTCTTGACTGACTCCAGTGAAGTGTAAAATAGTAATAGTGCCGGACTTTCCAGGAAGGGACAAATTCCTGCTGCTGACCTTCATCAAAACAGAGAAGAGCATCTGTCTTTCCTTCTGAATCCTAAATCTGTGATTGCCAAGCTGGCGAAATACAGGAGAAAGGCTCTCCCTCCCCTGCGGTGTGGTGACAAAGTGCCTTACAGTCTTGCTAATAGGAATCTGTCAGTGGGGAAGTGGCTGAGTGGGAACTAATCAGGATGCCAAGTCAGTAGCAAAAAAGTGTTGAAACTAATAAAACTTCAGTAGATCAAAAGAAATGATCAGCCAAGGCACTGCCCTTCTGAATGCATTCTCAAAGTAAACACTGGAAACCCCAGTTACAGAATTTTTTCCAATGGAAGAACCAGTGATGACTCTCTGAACGTTATGTAATTAAATGTTTTATGGTTTAATTTTACCTAATTATTTGCAACAATTTAGCTTAAGATAAGATGAGTCTGTTTGAAAAGATCTGTGTGAATTAGCTCTCTGCTTTCAGTGTAGACAATGAACATGTTTCTGTCTCACAAAGGACAGTCGGAGCTTATCTGGATTCACCGAGACACTTCTACTTTCAAAATAGTCTTCCAGCCTTGCCCTGAGCTTTCCCCTGTTGGGCTCAGAGCACTGTTTTGTGATGGGATGTGAGGGAGGCAGTGCCATAGGAAACAGGAGCTGGGTAGCAGGAGGGTTTGCAGTGTAAAGACCCCACATCCTCCACACAGGTTTGGCCGGTATTGCTGCAGTCCTTACCTCTCTTCCTGTAATTGCAGCTGCATCCCATTGCTAGTGCCATCTTTCAGATGCATAAAATTTCTCTAAGCAGATAGCAAAAGCATGCTTGAGTGACAGACTGTCACTGCTGACTTTCACTTTCTGGCTATTGACCCAATTAGTAGTCTCATGGTGAATTCCAAATTAAGTGGTATTTTACAGCACTAGCACAGTGCTAGTAATCGCTTTCTTAGACCAGCAGGGAAAGGCATCATCCTCTTAATTTCTGGTGTCAGGGGAACTTTTGAAGTTTATGGATGATGATTTCTGTCTCTCTCACATTTATGACTGGTAACAGAATGATTTATAGTTTATCATGTCATCTTTCTGTTCAGTGAAGGACCAATACAGGAGAAGTATATTTTGGGAATGTAGAAAAACGGATGGATTTAAGCACAAGGTTTCATTACTATTCTTTGAACCTTCTAAATGATTTGACCTTTATCCATAAAGTGATCACTGTGGTCAACAAAGGCTAGTATTGATTTACAGCACAGCTAACCTGTCAGTTCTAAGCTCAGCCTTTGACCTTTTGTTTTGTTGCTGGAAAAATTATGGTACATGCCTGAGTCATAGTGTTTAATAGGTTTTTTTCTATATGCAAAAGGCCAAAAGGCTCATTCTAAATAAATCAACCAGTTTAATAATCTAGGTGGCAGGAGAAAGCAAATTGTCCATAATTAACTAGTTCAGAAAACCTGACTGCCAAAAGTATTTCTCAGAATTAAAGTTTTTTCTGGAGACAATAAATGCGCCTGTTTCACAATGGGTAGCTGCCTTCTCTTATCACGTGCATTTTTTTTTCTTTCTTGCTTGTCTTTTAACTCACATCTGTTCCAAGTGGGGGGGAAAAATGTAGACAAGATCCTGATTGCTGCATTTTTCATGTTTTAAGTTTTCCCCCTTTTAATCTTGCTCACAAACACCACTGAGAGGGTCTGTTTCCTTCCCATTTCTCCTTCACAGATAAAGTAATGTTTGCCCTCTTCTTTGGAGCAAGGTATACCACTTCACAGCAGCTTTAACCTCAAACACATGAAAGATGCATATTTTTTTTTTTTTAGCCAGGATGTCAGCTCAGGGAGATAGTGTTTACATTGTTCAGTAATACGGCTTCTATAAGTTAAATGTGCTGACTGACCATTTAATTGTGCAGATGGCTTCTTTGCTTTGCTTTGCTTTGTCTGTATTTGGTTTGTTTGAAATTGTTTGTAAAAGGCTGTTAATGGAACTAATGGGAATGAATTATAGTCCTCACCCTCCTCTCCCTGCTCTCCTGTGCCCCCCCCCCTAAAAAAAGGAAAATTAAAAAAGAGTAGTTTTGTACATTGAATACCAGTTGTTTATTTCTGGAAAGTAGATTACAGTATAATAATTGGAGTTGTATGGAAATGTAGCATTATGCATGTAATAATCATCACAGTCTCAAAGCTTAGTATCTTTTAGTTTATGATTTTATTCTAAAACATTCCACATTTAAAAATGAAAAAATACTTTCATTAAAATGTGGATAAAATTTCCATCATTGCTGTACATCACTTAGAGCATAATTTAACTTTAATGTTTTGAAGGGAAGAATGTAATTGGGTTTTAGAGAAGACAAAAGTCTTAACTGGTAGAGTTCTGAACTAGATCATAGTTTCTCCTTCTGAAACCATAGATAACAGAACTATCCCATGTTCCTGCCAGACACCACTGAGAGTTTACATATGCTTCAATAGAAGTAAAAGGATTGACTATGAGGAAAAGTTCTGCAAGTTCACTTTGTTTCACTGGATTTTTTTGCATAGTTTACATGAAAAAAACCCCAGTGTTCTCTAGTTTCTCTTACGTTTTATGGCAAACTCTTGTTATATGTCACAGGTAACTGCTAGTACCTTCAGGAATATTCTTTTTATTAAAAATTACTCTGTCATTAATGCAGTGTTCTGAAATCTGGGCAACACTATCACCCCAACTCAGATTGCTCATCCATAGATGCAACCTATAAATCCTTGCAGCTTCATTTTTACTTAGGACTCAGTCTAGGTCTGTATGATAGGGGATTAGATATGCTTGCAGGAACACACAGCTGTATCAAAGAGTTTGTCAATACTAACCTTCTTTTAATGATCATTCATTTTGAATTCCAGATTCAAATTGATGCTTGGATCTTGTTTCCATGACTACAATTGCAGTTCTCTGAGATTGCTAATATTTGATGCCTATTTATGTCAGCAATTCATGTACTAGAAATATGTAGATAGGTGTAAATTAATATCAGTTTAGGTTCTCCTTTATGCAAAGACTGGAACAGAATATCATGACAACCCAATATATAACTAGCAGGCATGATGCTAGAAGACAATGTGAGGATATGTAGCTCTGTTCAGTATTAATATATTGAAAGGAGTCATATCTAGCCTTGGCTGATTTGGTTAGGCAGGCAAACTCCCTCGTTCTACTTACCCCAGGGAAAACAGATGCCAATGCAGAGGAAGAGCTTTAATGATAGCAGTAGATTTGCCATCTGTCACCTTGATGGGCAAATAATCAAGGATTAAAGATTTAACGCCTGAGAGGGATCTTTTTTTTTTTCCTTTTCTTTTTTTTAATTTCTCTTCTGGATTTTGTATGTAAATCCCTATGAATGCTGTAGTGGAGTTTATTGTGCTTACATTTTCCTATGGAGACCCACCTTCAACAGTGTTCTTCTGAAATCCCACCTTTTGTAAACAGCTTTGGAACACGTGTAGTTATCCAAGGGGTTCATCATGGAAGAGGTCTTGTTTGATTCCTTTGCAACTGGATTTGTCGCTCTTCGTTATTTCCCTGGAAGGGAAAGAAGAAAGCAATTGAGTGTTCATTAGTATGTTCCATTGCTATGGAACGTGAGATCTGAAAGCACTGTTTCATGGAGTCTGTCACTCACTGGAATTAAGTGCAAAGGTACACTTTAAAATAAACCCCAAACACCTCTTCCTGCTCCAGTTTTGTGTGACCTCTTTGTGTGATAAATTTTAGAAGCTTTAACTCGCTGAAAGATTTGACAATACATTTTGAATGTGAGTATTAAAGATGGTTCCTGGTTTTGGGAGGGGCACTTGCCCAGCTATCATTTATTAATAGTGCAATAAACATTTGCTGTAGTTTAATCACTTCAGTTGCTAAATGGAGAAGGAAAACAGGAGGAGAAACTTTACACAGTGTGTGCTGTATATGAGGCCAGGCACAGTACAGGTAGGTCTGTGATATGAGATAGTAGATGGGTAAAGAAAAAAAATCAGAAGAAATATAAGCTAATAATGAAAGAAGTACATGACAATGACAGCACATCAGCAGCCTAGCAATTTTTGAGTTCTGTGTAAGTATTACAACAGGACAACTTCAATAAAACCCCTTTGTGACTTTGAGACTATTGTGGGAAGCATTACTGTTACAAGGATGCTACTTAGAAATCACAGAGTTAATTGTGGGGAAAAAATGAACTAAAAGAACTATTGAGTAAACAGGGGTGAGATGTTAAGGGGCCTCAAAAGCTAAGGTTATCATGGAGAACAGCACTTGAGCTGTTTTTATAATAAAAATGCAAAAATGGTCTACTCGTGCACCCTTCAGTTGTGTGACTAAAATCAAGAGGCAATAAAGAGAGAGAAGCTTTCTAAATTGTCTGACTTCAATTGTGAAACAGGTTGTGGGGCAGTTTCCAGTCTCAATAATGAGGTTGAAATTTTTATTTCATATCTTCAGTGTCAGTTAAGAAGTAGTTTGTTTTTCTATGCCAGAGATGTGATGATATGCCATCTGACAGTATATAACTAAATTAGTGTAAAAACCACAGAATCAATTTTCCTATCATGTTCTATGTCTTTGTAACATGAAAACTTCCAAGTCACCTGTATAACTTTTTCACTTTGTTTTAGAGACATTTGACATGGAGAAAATGTCACAGAAGTGTAAGAAAGGGGGGTGTGTGTGTGTAGAATAGGAACAGTGTCCTTCTAACTGCAAGAAAACCCGTTGGTTTGCTATGCTGACAATTTTGACACTGTGCTTTTCCCAAGGGAGGCAGCACTGGGAGTTCTTTGCAATTCCATCAGGGTGCCTGGGGAGAGCAGACTTTCTGGTGTTGCCTTCAGCCTTCTCATAAGCCTGACCCTTCAGTCAATGACCGTTCTCTCTGGTCACCTGTGTAGTCAGCCAGGATTTTAGACTATTCCCTGATACACAGCTGATCAAATTCATTTTATTTTCTTTGTTTAATAATGTTCTCTTTGGCTCTGTAGTATCAGAATATGTTCAGAGAGAGGCACTGAGCAGTAAACTTACAAATGTGGTTGGTAGCCTCTAGTCTAATGTTTAGGCTGAAAATATTTGCCACATATAGAGTGAGGGTTTCCAAATAAAGTGGGAAGGGACTGCAAAAAGGTTTTGCTTTTCCAAACAGTGTGAAATATAAACTGCCTGATAGAGTCCTGGTCATGTCACCTAATCAGTTCTCTGGACATTTCAGTGCTTCAGCAGTTTGATCTCTCCAGTTCCTTGTGGTACAAAACAGTTTCTAAGAAACAGGATTGTTTTGGCATAGCTGAAGCTGGTGAATTTGTTATTCCACTGTAGAAGTTAAAATTAACAGTACACATGTAATGTTCACTTCTCCTTCTGCACTATGAAATTTATTCCCCTAAAAGTTGATACCCTCACAGAGGATATCATCCCTCTTGCTCTTATGACAAACAGACCCTTTCTTTGCTTTCAATTTATTATTTACAAAGGGATTTACAGCTCCTTAAGGTTGATGGCAAATGAAGTGAACCAATGTTTTCAATTGTACAGTTGAATCATGGAATGAATACATTATAATTACACAAATTAATTTGATTCAGATGAAGATAGCATAAAAACTAGCTATTTGTACCTGTTGTTGGCTTCTCTTGATTTTATCAGATAGCTTTGAGAATATTGCATTCACAAGGGTATAGCTGATTGTGAATTAGTCAGAATATTGCTACTTCCCTTAGAAAGAGCCACGATTCTATTTAGTAATACCATATATAAGTGTGTGTCTTTGAAAACTGGGATTACAGGCCTCAGCTGAGATGTTCGTTGAGAGGACAAGTGAAGTCCTCTGGAGCCAATAGCCCCATTTAGCCTAGAATTTTATTTTCTCTCCCTTTTTTTTTTTTTTTTTTTAATTACTGGGCTTTAAATTTACTGTGTGCAGAAGAATTAAGGAGTGGGATTTTCAAAAGACTCAGCAGTGGCCTCATCTGTACTCAGTGAAGTCAGTGATAAAATACTCAAAGCTGGATTTTATAAGATTAAGCCGATTTACACCATCTGTGAATCTGGCCCCCATTAACTTCAGTGGTAGCAGATTTAACCAACATTGAGAGCTTTTGAAAACCCCATCCTAATTTGGTGGTAAATATTCTGACTGTATAAAGGGTAGATGTCAAAGAGGAGTTAAAAATAACAAAGCATCAGTCTAGGTTCCCCCTGACCTTTTAATTATATCTTCTTTTCTGTCTTAGAGTTCTAATATATCATGTGCATGATGACCTGTAGATGTTTTATTTCCTTACTACTGTTGTTTTACTATATACAGTCACTGACAATCTCAAATCAGAGGTTTACAAATGGGATTTCTGTGTGTAGCCAGACACACAAAGAATAGATATTTGGGCTTTGTGGTGTATGTTGGTGCAGCAAAATTTCTCTCTGACAAAACAAGCAAAATGTTTGATTGCTTTATTTTTATTTCAGCAGTAGGTTGTATCACAGAACCACATAAACCTGTCTTCCTTTCTTTGTCTATACATATGTCTGCATATTTTTCTGTGTGTGTGTGTATATATTTTTATATATCTGTTGGACATAGCTCAGCTATTTTCAGATATTATCCATGTCTATTTATCTTTATCATCAACAAAGTCTGAATAAGAGAATGCATGTTATAACAGTACATGAATGATCAGTGGTATGACATGAGAAATTTCATGAAAGTAATTTTAGTTTTTGGAATTATCCTAATTTACTCACCTGAGAACTAAGATAAAAAGCCAAATGCTTAGTTTTGTTATGCTGTTGTAGAAATATTTGCTAAATTGATAAGCAGTCAAGTAATGTAGTTAGTGTCTATTTCACCCTTTGTACTCAAATATTTTGTGTTTGGGGTGCTGTAAAGTACATATTTTGGGTTACTTTTTAACTTGCAAATATTCTGTATTAAATTCAGCAGGGAGGGTTTCCCACGTGTTTGGAGTTGACCACTGCCACTACTAAAGCTTTCGGTTCGAGACAGACCACGAGCAAAAAGAGCATTTCGACTTTTCATCAAGTCAGTGTGGCTGATACATTTCCGTGCCCAGGATTAGAATTCCTCTTGAGGTGTTTAGCATTGACCAGAGGAGTTAAAAAGCTGTCACCCACAGGATCATGAAAAATATCATGGTCATTGTTCTGCTGTTGTTGGGATCCATGTTGCTTGCTCCACAGAGGAGGAAGTGTCTTGCTGCAGGGAGCCTTCGGAAAGCAGGCAGCATAAACAAACCCTCCATCAACACTTCAATTCTCAGAGTGGTAATTGAGGTTTTAGCAACAAGACTCTGCTTGACTGTAACCAGAGTCAAATAACTAAAACTAGTTACAGCTCCTTGAACATTTATTCATTAAGGGACTTGGAAAATGAGCTCTGTGTTTGCTCAGATGAGTAATGAACATCTTTTTGCACCTTGTGCAAATTCAGTTCTTTTGGCTACTTACTGTATTCTTCTTTAATCTTGATTTTTTTTTTCAGCAAAAGAGTAACAAGCATGGTAAAATTGAAACTTCTTGAAACAGGCTTTTTTCAGATGCTATGCCACTAAAATATAAAGTAATTTTACTGCTTTAATCTAACTTCATTGTATTTTTTAATAATACAAATTTCCAAGTCATGGCCATGGTAGGGATACTGCATATTTAAAAGTAATTTAAAAGTTAACTATAATATAGCATGAGATGCTGATACAATTTTTCGTGTGTAGATAAAAAAGAAAGAAAGCAATCAGTGCTACTCCAGAGATGTTTTTAAACTGATAGTTTTTCATGGGCTGTAAAGGAGTGTTTTAGTTGAACAAAAGAATCAAACTATATCTGTGATCTTAAGGGAATATTAATATTACAAGTATTAAACTTGACTGAAATAGTTTTCTCCTATTCTTATGTTCTACTATCAGTGTAAATTGATTAATTATGGTTAAAAAGGAAATCTAGATTAGGAAAAAAACCACCCATGACTAGCATCTGCAGGGTGGGGCACAGTGCAGCAATGATTATATTGTAGGGCCTTAAAATAATCTGTATTCTCATAGAGGTGACAGAACTATTCTTGTGGGCATACTGCTGCAGAGATGAGACATGCTCTTGCTTTCCAAACCTAAAGTGGCCTCTCTGGTGTTTTATGCTGTGGATCTGACAGGACTATTTGATTCAGGGATAGTTTTTGGATATCTCTTTCATGGTCTTTTGACCAAATAATACTTTTACTCAAATCTGATATTTCATTATTTTCCAGTCCTTTTATGATAAAATGTAGCCATCTCTATGTGTCCTGTTGCCTTACATTTTGAATGTAAGCAAGGTTTCAGTCCACAGTCTTCTGTTAATAGGCTTTGGAATGGATCTCCCATTGAACTTTGTAGCAGAAGATGCCCTTTTGAGGTCCAATTGTTAATTGATGCTAAAGATGTCAGACTGATAAGTCTAAACATTCTTGTTTAGAAAAAACCCAACACAACAAAACATAGCAATTGACTGTCCTGACTTACTGCATTAATTAAGAGAAATGGAAGACTAGGCTAGGTAGATGAGGGCTGTTGTATGTATAATTGCATCAAAAAGGACACAGATTTTCCTTGTCCAATCCTTTTCTCATTTCATGTGCTCATTGAAACTATGAATAACACAAAGCAGTTAGTCCATTAAACCCTAAATGTTTTTACTATTTTATTGGTTTGATGTTTTTGAGATGTCAATAATACCTTATGTTTATTTAATTTTACCTTGCATTTGCTGTAGGCTCTGTCACTCTGAATGGACCTGAGCTTCTTAGAACAACAGAGAAAGGGGGTGGGAAGATGAATGGGTTAGAAGTATTTTCTACCTCTTTCTGGTGGCTTTCCTGACATTAGAGTTGCACTCTGGTGTGCTCTGTCCTGGTATTCGGAGTTCTTCTGTTAAAACCCCAAATCTACAGGCAGTCAATGCAAAAATACGGTTCAAAAGGTAAAACCAAATTCTGGTAGTTGTTTCCTGGTTCTTTTTCAACATACAGATAGGTGCACATGTAACCCCACTTAAATTCTCTGTGTTCTGTGAGGCTCACAGAAGCCATGGGGCTGTTGTGATTCATGTATGTCTGTGCTGATCGGTGAGCCAACTACTGCCTAAAGGCTTTGATTGCTCTTTCCTTGCTGGAAACACTGATTTAGGCTCTTCTGGCTCTTGCTGTTCATTTGCACAGAACTTGCCGGAGTGTAATTATCTGGGAGGCCATAGCTGATGTTAAATTTGGTTGAAAGTGACTGTATTCCACCAAGTTATTAGAACGAGACAGGTAAGCAGACAGGTAGGCAATCTATCCATATAAACCTTGCTGCTTTGGGGAAGCTGCTTCTGTTTAAAAGCATCACTCACACAACACTGAGTCTTTGAAATCTCATTATGTCCTGCAGGTATAATAGGTAGGAACTGTGTAGGAACTTGTTCTTACAGACAGCATCCTGTAGGGTGGAAGTATCCCCTGCAGCAGTGGCAATATTTTAAGTCTTCATTATTGAAAGTTCTGCCTTGTGTACGTTTTTGTAGTGCCTTTACCATCGAAGCGTTTTAGAGTTATGCGTAAGGCAAAATACAAGGAGCATTTCCCTTAGCCCTCTTACACAAAGGATGGTGTAGCAAGTATCAAACTTGACTTGGTTATTCTTATGAGTATCATATATCATAGTATTACAAATTATCATGTATTAGCAATAAAGAAAAAAATGCCCAGTGGAAGCGCGTTGTGTTCGGATGCAAAGGGACTTCATGGGAATAGCCCTCTGAATCTGAGTAGGGCACTATGTTTGGCAAAAGTTTGTTTCTTCAGGTAGCCTTGACTGTGCTGTTCATATAAATATTGTTTCTTTAGTCATATTAGTCTTGCTGTCATTATACCTCTGATATTTTAGGACTTTTTAATCACCCACACGCACACAGATTCACATGCACATGCAAATCTGAAATGGAAAGATTTATTCACTGTGATAATGACTGGTCATATGAAGGCAGTCTTTGGAATTCTCATCCCTGTCAGTCTGCTGCATACATATCTCTCTGCATAAAACTTGTTAAACCTTTCAATAGAGTGATTTTGCAAACTATTGTGAAACCTCTGAAATTAGCATTTAACATCTGTTAACTTGCTGACATATATTCAGGTTCATCCAGAATAAATTAAAAAATAAGTGAAAACTAAAAAAAAAAAAAAAAAAAAAAAAAAAAAAAAAAAAAAAAAAAAAAAAATCAGTCTTCTGTCTCCAGATGCTATCATGACAGACGAAACAAAGTTTACTTGGAGTCATTGCAAAGAATTGTGGGATGCAGTTCATGGAAGTTGGGACAGCCTCTATCAACAACTTGTTCATGAAAGAAAATATGGGTTTAGATAACTTTTTTGTTTCTTCAGTTTGTGATTCAGAGTAAAGATATGAAGACCAATTAAATATCACAGAAGTTGCATTTTCTGCATTGCACAGTTCCAATGTTTAATCCATTCTAGACAGCATTTTTGGATCATTCTTCTAATCTGTACCTCCGAAAGGAACAAGCCTCAAGGGATCATTCTGTTGTCATCCTGACAGAAAGTTTGAACTTGAAGAATTAAAATTAAGCAAATCAAAAGCAGAGGTTTTGACACTTGAGGATGTCATCCAACATACTTTTGGCTGTACAATAATTTTACTCTTCATGTTTTGCATGCGAGTCAGACGAGGCATGCTTTATAATAGGATGCAGGACGTGATAACCTTTCTTCAACCGTTCCCATCAGGTCTGCTCCCAAATCTTACAACAGATATCTGTGTTCAAGTAAAGCTTCTCAGCAGTGTTTAACAAACTGAAACATCTCTGATATACTACCAAGTTATAGGAATGGAATTTTTACATAAACAAGGACTGTTATCATGTCTCTCTTTTCAGTCTTATCCGTTCTTTAGAGCACTGTTGTTCCTTTTCCTCTGAAGACACATTTAGAGTTTCAGGTTATCCTTTTCTGGTTTCTTTTTAACTCTGTGGCTGACATTGTTTCTGGAGTGTGATGGCAAAGATCAGTCTCCAGCTAGAACCCTGCCAGACTAATTGATTAAAGTGTTAAAGGGGTTTCAGGAGACAACCGTAGTTTTTTTAATTAAACAAAGTTGGATTAAACATTGCTATATTTAATGAATTCTTTAGTTTAGAGAACAGTATGGGGGAGAGATGAAAGGGACTATCGCTTTTATAAAGCTGATGGAAATTTCATGTTCATGTTGGTCTTCTTTCTGCTATTCTTTTATGAAATATTACTCTTCAGATGTATTTTGTTGAATACTACGTTCCTAAGTACACATGAGCATATCTAAACAATATGGATAACATAGCTGTTAAATATTGCCACCTGCTCAAGTCAGAATTTGTGGAGAATTTATGATTAGTGGGCCAGGTACACCTGGGTCCATGAGCACCTATGTGGTAAAATGTCTTTAGAAACAGAGGTTCCTAAGCATTTCCCATTTTCTTCTTCATTTCCTCCACTGTCTGCTCCTAACGTTGCTCTTTCTGTGATATGGGTTCTGCAGGGCTGTCCCATAGCTGTCCTACGTGTGACATTGTTAGAAAAGGACACCTGATATCCAAGCCCATTTTAGCCAGTGGGACAATAAAGAGAAGCTTTTTTCCTGAACCTATTGAAACACAATCCAATGACTTCTTGTTATGCCCAGGTTGATGCAAGTTTCAAGACCAGAAGAATAGTGGAAGTGAGATGGAATTTTGGAGGAGATAGGTTTGCTAGCAGAACATGTCATTTAAATAAGGTGTCAGCTAATGAAAGCACATCCCATTGTCTCCTGTTGCTTTCTTTTTTCTTTTTCTTTCCAAAAAGTAGTAAAATCAAATACCTTTTGTCTGTTAATTAATCATTCCTTTCTATTGCACCTGAATTCCTAATGAACACTTAATCTTTCATAGCAGGGAATGTCTTTAACACAATTTTAAGATATATCACTGCACTGTTCCAAAATATTTAATTTGACTGTCTGGGTAAATTGAAATACTGGAGATTAATACAGCATTAAAAATACAATGAAATGTGCATTTCCCAGTCAGTTAAATACGGGCAACTTGGAATTCTTAAGTTGGTACAATTAATCAGTTAGACATACTGCCTCTGTAATACTCAGGTTATATAATTTCCCAGTAGGATTTTTATGTTAAAAAATTATTGCTTTATAATTTAACACTAAGTGCTCCCTGTAGAAAAATTAGAGTGCTGTCTTGTAAGGTAAACAATGTAGATTACTGTTGTATAGGCTTAGTTCAGTCTTCTTTGTATTTCTGCCATATTCATAAAATTGACTGTGAAGCATATGACACTGAATCACTTTTTTTAAAGTCGGTGGACAAAATTTTCCAAACAGTAATTTTTTTTTTCCTCAGGGAACTTCTATTTCTGTTCACTAGAACCTGTCCACACAAAGTCATTGCTGGAGATTTAGTGAAAAGATTTTCCTTGATTTCTTCAGAAAGACAAAATGCTAACAATGTTTTCCAAGGTACCAAATCAAAGTATGTAGATTTTAGTGAGAGACATATTTCCATTATCTGAATGTAGTTAAAAATAAGAGTAGAGTAGCCTTTCATAAAGACATACAACTTTATACAACCTGTTTGTGTTTTGTATTTAGCTATAAGAAAAACTGTAAACCAAACTTTTGACTATCTCCTTGTTATTGATTTTATTGTATCCTTTTTTCCACTCCCATTAATCTGTTCATATACACAATTTAGTAAATAGTCTACCTAGACACACTGTAAATAGAACTGCAAAGCGGATGAATGACCTCGTTTTTAATCCTCATTACAATTTAATTTCTTTTATTGGAGATGATTTCTGACCTTGATTTTTTTTTTTTGGCCATATATTTAAAGCCTTCTGATCTGGAGAACATTTAAAACATATATTTTGCTTTATTAATTTTTCATAGCAACAGGAAAAAGATATGTGTACCTTGAACCGTTAGGTCAGTATAAAACTATGTTCCTGGAAATGAAATACTGTAATTAGAATTCCTTGGAGGCAATGTTTTCTTTTTAACTTGATGTTACAACTTCAAAGACTTTGTGACTTCAGCTGATAGTGGAGCAACTCCCTAAGGCAATCTCAGTTAGACAGCTCAGGGATGGCCATTCAGTAGGAGATAAGGGAGTCTGTGAAGTTAATGAGTAATTCTGCCATTTAAAAATGCACTGGGTTTTTATTCATTGATGGAAATTACAGTTTTGACATCTTAGTTAAAAGTTGAGTAGGAATAGGGAAATGGCGCTGGTAACATAAGAATGATCAGAGGTGATAATGTCATAGCACTGGGAAGTAAGAATTTTAAAATAAAGTGCTTTTCTTTCCAAAGGCTCGCAGAGTAGAGAAAATCTTTAGATCATCCCATCACCAATGCAGTTACTTCCCAAAGAGGTTGGTTTATTTGATTCTCTTGTTTTTCTTTAAATGAGCCCATTTGGAGAATGACCATACTCCGACATACAACTTTTGAGCTGCAAGAAGTCAGTGTGTCTGCAAGAGTGAGATGCTGTGCATGGCCTGCAGCCCCTGACATGGGTCCAAAGCCATGTTTGACAGGGGCTGCCAGTGCTGAGGACAGTTTGGTTGGGGCTGCCAGTGCTGAGGTCAGTGCTGGCATGTGAGTTGTTGATAAGCTGCCAAGTGCAGCCAGGCTTTTACTGGTGGCATGTCCACACAGACTAGACCAGGGCTCAGGACTTGGGCACATAGTCAAACCCTTATCCTTGTTCTCTCCCTTTATGATTCTTTTGTTCAGACAGCAGATTCCCTTTCTCTGTGCTCCAGTGTCTATTTCAGAAGTTGATACGGTAAGAATCGGAGGCCAGAGATGGGAAGCAACAGGAAAAAAGCTGCTGGACGGATAGGATGAAAAGGAGGGCATTTGGGCTGCTGTGTCTCAGCCAGAGATGAGCACCTGTCAGCACTACAGAGGCTGGCAAGGGGCATGGGAAGTTAATCTGGGAGAACAGGTTATCCTGAGCTGTTTGTTTCTGAGTGCTGCTGTTTGCATGGGCAAAGTCTCCTCTGAAGGAGCCTGCCTTTCCCTGCAAGACTGGTGTTGCTTATCCTGGCTCCACATCCTCCTGACAACTGCATAGGGATGAGCTGCCTGCCTGCAGCTGCCAGCCTGTTGCCAGCCCACTAATAACAGGAGCTGGAGTGGAGCGGGAGGGAAGGGTGTTGTAACCCCGTGGACCTCAGGGCAGCCCTGTGCCCAGCACGTAGCGCTGAGTCAGCCCAGCCCGGCTCGTCTCCGGCCTCGCAGCATCCGGGGGGCTCCATGGCCAGTATGTGAGTCCTGAGCTGCAGCTTAAAGTTCAAAACTCGCAGTGTCTATTGATGCAAATAAGGCTACTGGACTTGTGCAGTCTAAGCAAACCCTCTCTTTTCTACTCTTGATACCCAGAGACAGTTTTCACGGTAGTTCCATTTCGTGTTGTCTTGGTGAAGGAAAATGATGGTATATCTGCATACTTATGCCTAACATTTCCTCTGTTTGTGTAGTGCTGTTTTTTTCCAGCATCATATTACTGATACTTCGGGACATTTTAACAACTCATTAAATACACTCTTTAAAATACATGTTTATTGCTGCCCTTAAATTCCTGTCAGTTTGTTGAGATACTTTTCAGTTGTTGTGTGGAATGTTCTCTCTGTAACACACTCAGCCCTATATATAAAGAGGTTATAATCTTTGTATCATGTCACAGAAAATGTTTTGCATGCATTCATTAGAAATCTAGTTTAATTATGTTTTGTGCTGATGGAAAAGAAAATCCGTACCTACAACTAAGTATTTAAAGAGGTAAAAATCCCTTGGTCTTTAATGGTAGCAATATCACTCTTAGCTGTTCCAAAGAATAGTAGACTAGTAAGCTGAGATGCTGTCTGAATGACACACTGACAAATCAGATAAGTAACATGTATTCCTATTTTAAAAATACTGTAAAGTTTTTCTAATGAACTGGCATATTTTCTAGAGCATACTACTACTAGCACTACTGGAGTCAGAAGGGTGTTGTCATTCAAGGAAGGTAAATTACCCTGTTCATTTAGAAGAAAGAGACTGAAGTCTGTGTGCCTGCATCCTTTCTGTTCTTCTGACCCCTGAAAGCATACATTGACTTCAAAATTCACAGAAATCAAATTAAGTGCTACTTAGGTTTAAAGTGCCTTTCATCTCACTACACATGTAGACCAGAAATGGATCTCCTGAATAACACAGGCCTCAGAATTTCACTCGGTCATTTCAACATCCAACTTGCAATTTGTGGTTTAGTTAGGGCATATCTTTAAGACAGACATCCAGTCTTAATTAAAAGATTTAAAATGAGGGAGAATCTGCTACATTCCTTCACTGTGGAGTGTTCTCTATTTTCTGGACTGAATATGTCCAATTACAGCTTTCACCAGCTGAACTTTATCTTTCCTGTTTGCCAGATCATACTTTTTTTTTTCTAGAAATATTAATCTTTTTCAGTATTTAACTAGGCAATAGTGGTTTATGTTTGTCACACTCCAAACATAATTAGGATGATGTTTAAAAAATTCAGGCAGTGTAGTGCATTTAATTCCTTTAAATTGTTAATAGCTTGTGGTGCAATTTCAGTATATTTCCTTTCGTTTTCAATACTTCATAAATATATAAAAAGAATCAAAATATATGATTCCTATATGTATGTTCAGCAGGAAAAAACCCACTATAAACATACAGTGTAAGCTTGATTTCAGTTTTAAACCAAAAGGTTCTTCTTAGAGCAAAAAAAGCTTTTACTTTACAGGCTTTGTTGTGTGCTATTTCTTAATCTTATTTCTTCCTGAACTTTCATATGGTCTTACAAATCTGTCATGACAATATTTCCTACTGAGTTGCAGGTAAAGGGCAGGCAATACAAATGTAGGAAACACAGTTTAGTTCAATAGAAGGAATTGGATTTAATATATAACAACTTTGACATATAGCATGACTGGAATCCTCCAAGATGCAGTGCCCGTGCAAAATTTCATTAGCCAATCACTTCAGTACCTGAAAATTATTTTTTGTCAAGTATTATGTTCCTTACACCTATCTTAGAAGTACTGATCAGATTTTTAAACTCATCTAGCCTGTTGTTTTTTTTTTTTTTAAATCTGATGAAAGATTGCAGGAGTTTTCATGTCTGTTGCAGTTATTTTAGAAAGGAAAAACATTTATTCTTTTAATTAAGATAAACTCACAATAAAATCCCGTTAATGGCATTGCTCTGAGAAATACATCCACAGGCTGTTCTGGCAACAAGAGGTGGAGATGGAGAAATATGTCTCCTGACACAGATTTCTAAAAGTAATCTTCTATTTTATGATTTTTAAAGAAAACAGGAAGTTTTAGCTTTGCTTCCTATGTTCATAGGAAGAATGTTGCATTTTTAAAATATACAATTAACCCCCCCCCCGAAATTATTTAAAAATCTCCATTATCATTGCTCTGGCTGTAGCACAATCTCTAAGGATTGCCATTTTAATGCTAATTCCAGAAGCAAATGGAGCCAGCTGACATGTGCAGTATCAAGAGAAGAAGGTCAGCATAGCAGCAAGAGACACAGGAAACAGCAGGAGACTGCATTATTACTCATTACATATATTACACTAGACCTTAGGGATTCCTGCTATGACCAGGACATTGTTATGCTTCATACTGCACAAATGCAGCCAGAGCAATCCATGGCCTGAATGATCTCAAAATAGGAGCAAGGAAAACATTCATTTAAATTATCTTTTTTGGGGTTTAATTTTTTTTTCTTCATTTGCACATGTTGAACCAAAACGAACTGTCATATATTCAGAAAAAATGCGAGGTCTTTTGCTGTCCCCTGTGCTTTCTGGCTGTGACTCAGATATTTTAATTTGATGAGTGTCATTAGAGGAAGCATGGGACACTCAGTGGTTTATGAATTCCCCCTGATGGTACACATTTCTGCATGTACTCGTGTTAGTATATAAGCAGTAAAGAGCTTCTCAAACTCTATGGGATGCATGTGGCTGCATGCTCAGTCAAATGAAATTACTTAAAGTGGAAATTATTTTATATTGCATTGATTTTTTTTTTTTTAGCCACCTCCACCCCCCCCCAGTTGTCATTAGCCACAATTGTTGTTTTCACCTGGGGATTCATCATAATTCAGATCTGTCTGCTGTGCACACAAGGTCTGGCTTTCATAATGTTTAAGACTGGGAAGGATCAATAAACCATTTAGTCTCATTGGGACCTTGCATGTCACATCTGTTAAATTTCACCGAGTTATCTGCATGCTAAGACTCGCAACTTTATATAAATAAAATTATTTTTTTTTAGAACAACCGAAAACAGCAGAGAGTGGAGCATTAGCAATTTTGGAGGTCTGTGCAAAATGATTAGTTTGCTAAGATGATCTCACCAGGTGTTCCATCATGCGTACTGAAAAGGGACATGATTTGCTTCCTCCCTCCCTTCCTGTCAGTCAGACCTATGGAATGCATCCCATCTGATTATACGTGGGGGGATCACCATGACTCCCTGTGGGCAAGTGGTGCACACAGGCTAGCATCTAGGAACAGTAATTCTTTGGTAGTTGGTGACCAGTATGTAAAATTTTAAAGGAATTAAGTGTTTTCCTTTCATTCCTTCTTTCCACCCCTCAGAAATAGAAAAATAATAATAAAATAAGAAAAATTTTATAAGTTAGACCAGAACATGTATGATCACTTTTTCATAGTGATCTAGACTTGCTGGGAATCAAATGGGATTTCCCTGCAATCCTAAATTCAACCTGGAAATATAGATTCCCTCTGAAGACTGAGGGCTGCCTCTTTGTTTTGACCTTGGGGAACCAAAACTGGTGGGTTTCCTACCACTGTGGAAAGGTGTAGCCAGTTCTCCCTTGTATTTGCAGTTATTCTTTGTGTACAACCAGCGATTGTTGTATTGCTGCTGCTTTGTTTTGTTTTGTTTTGTTTTTTCCCTTCTCTTTTGGTCACTGTACTACATTAGAGACACATGTTTATGGCAGTTGTCTGCGAGTGTTGCTATACAGCCTGTTTTCCTTGATGTGGTTCTGGAAGCAGTGTAGCTATTTATTGGCTTAGAAGTTGGTCAAAGCCTGCGCTGCTGCTGAAGAGAACGGGCTGTTCTTGCTTCAACCACAACCAGACATTCCCATTTCTCCCCCTGTGTTGGCTCTTGCAGTCGAGTTGTGGCACGGTGAATCAAGTCTGCTCGTCTGACCCAAACCCACCGTGGAAAAAATAAAAACCGCGCTTGTCTCGGTTTGAATCGACGAGCTGATCCAAGTCCCCATGAGGAGCACTGCAGCTGCCTTCTGGGCAGAAGCAAGAGAAATTTGTAACCCTTTTTACAGTGGTGGTGTAATGTTAGATTAGTCTCACTTGCTTGTGACCAGATTGTCTCTCAGAGCAGTTCTGTGCCAAGGTTAGTCGGGCTCTGGCCTGGAGCCAAGGCTGCTGTGGCTGTGCTTCTTCCCCGGCCAACAGTAGTTTATTTGGGGGTTTTCAATCTGTATTGTTTTAGTTGTGCTTCCAAACTTTACTTTTTATTCTCTTATTACGCAAGTTATGTTTTAATCTCCAAGGTGTTATTTTCTGCTCGTCAGTATAAAATACTTTTTGCTGAGTTGCAGTTGTTTAACCTGGTGGGTTATACTGTAGCAGTAGCCAAGTTTCTTTAACTCTTTAATTATTTATGTACTTACTAATCTCTGTCATCTGCTTGCTTGCAATAGAGATTTTATGTTTAGATCGTTGTTTCCAAAAAGAAAAAAAAAAATCAACAAGAAACCCAACAAATCAAACCCACAACATGAAAGAGTTGGTAATAGCAGTGTACTAAGAATAGGTCCCTGGGGACCTTAAAGCACTTCTGCTTATTCTTTGTGAGCCAAAAAGTCATAAAAGAGAAAAAATATAATGCAAGTATTTAATAAAATCAAGTTCAGCTATTAAATTGGAAACTAAAACTTAGGATATCAACACAACAGAGACCACTAACACTATCACAAAAATATAACAGATTGGTTTGCTAGTCCTGCTGGTTGACATTATTGATATTTGTAGGCCCTAACTACTTATTGTTAGAACAGTGAATTTACTTTACTTGTTTATAGTTTCCAAGGTTTGAGTGTTTCACGTTTTACTGTGTAATAGTATTTCCTTGGCTTTTCTTTTTCCTGTTTTTTGGGGGATGTTTTTTATAGTAAATGTCTTCCAATATTTTAAATTACTTTTAGATATACAGATAGATAAAAAAATTAGAAATTAAACTGTAAAACTTAAAAATCTTTGTGCAGTAGCATGTCTAAAATGACTAACAAAGAATCACTACATTTTGTCTCAGCGGTCTCCATCTTTTTCTGAAGGACTATCATTTACTTCTCAGAAAATCTTCTGGTATATGTATTGCATTCTACATTTTTTCTGATTACCAATATATATTTAAATTAAAACTCAGTATCTGTAAATATGAATTAATTACTGCAAAAACCCACTTACTTCCACTATTGTAGTAAACAGAGCAGTTTGGATAAGTATACCAGAAAATGCTGCTTATTAGAGATAATTTGAAATTGAGTGCAATTTCACTCCAAGGCACAAAAGGGTACAAGCTTGATCTGGAGCTGTACAGCATCAAGCAGAGTAGAAGTTATTTCATCATTTTGGTCATAAAATCTGAAAGAAACAGGTCTTCAAATAAACCCATTATAACTGAGAACTTCTGCTGCTTCCATTCAGGTGATGCAGTTCCTAGAAAATTTAATTTAGCAGCAGCAAATTCTTTAATAATTTCCAGCTGACTGACTTTATCAAGGTAAATAGAAAATATGTTCCAGTTTTGTCCATTTCCTGCAAAATAATCTTATTGGCTTAAAGCCAAGTCAAAACACTCAGAATAGCTTTTTGGCATGTGTCAAGCTTTGTGGCTCTGGGATTCCTGGTACCAGAAACACGAATAAGAGATGTAGGAAGAAGTTTTGGGTTGCTAGCAGCAAATAAGTAAAAAGCAAGACAACAGGATGAGATAATTTTTGTAGGCAAAGTCTAATACTTTAAAAAGGAATCAGTGATCAGTGTATCTAGTAAAAGTGGTTTTGGCACAGCTGAGGTGAGGTACTTGCAGGCTTATTGTATTATAAGTCTTAGGCCATATTCTTAGCCTAAGCAAACAGAGGGAGCTTTACTGATTTCAGTTAAGCTGTCCATATTTACATAAGGTGAAGTTACAGCTTTCTAGGTCAAGTTAAATAGGAAGTCATTGCCTCTGTCCATACCTATTAGACAAAAGACATTTTTGAGTCTCTTAGATCATAAGCAGATCACAGTGCACAAAGATGTATTGTACATATATAAGATGCCAGGTAACTAGAGAGACAAAACGGGATCTGTTAAACAAATCTGCCTCAATTTGTCATGGCTGAATATGCTAAAAACTCTGGATGAAATTTTAGTTGGGTTTGGGTTTGTATAGTCAACCCCCTGAAAAAACTCTGTTCAGTCTTATCCCAAATAAGAGTGCTCAATTGAAGCTTTGATTGTCAACAGATCTTTTTTTGTGCTCATCACTTTAATATCTAGTTTAGCTCTAGATTAGGATAGTACATAGCTTGCAGAAAGAGGAATTAAAATAGCACAGTGGGTACTCTCCAGACTTCATGTTTCTTTAGGAATGCTGAGGCCCTCTTCCTGTGGTCTCCAAACCAGAAGAGTTAGAAGGCTCGTCTGAGCCTTCAGCTCATCAGGTTGTCGTGCTTTCCCTGTTCTTCAGCAATTTGTGTGACTGTGGACTCTGGCTCACCTGTGCTCCAGATGTCTGTAGAAAACATGTAAAAGTGTTTTTCTAGCCGTAATATTCTTTTGAAGCCTCCAAGTATGGTAATAAGCAAGATCAGAGCAATACAATTGTTCTACCACACATGGTGAGATTTGCATCCCTTGGATGAATATTGTGAAAATCCTACAACATACTCTAACTACATACTCAGGCATCAGTCTTCTGGGTAGCTCTTTCTTTAAGGACTGAATAACACTCCTAGAATAGTATGTCCTTTCCTTTTTGTTCCCATTTGGACACTGTGAGGTATTTCCTTCCCATTTGTTCACCATGAGATTAATTCAATTGCATAGACTTACTAAGGTTTACCTGGAACTTTGGCACTTTAATTTCTACAAGGGGATTGGAAACGTGAGTATCTGATTAAAACATTGCAACAAAAGGTGCTTGGTCTTTTCAAGTATCCATTTACTTTTTTAATAGGAAATAGAGAATTGTGGTATATTCCATTACAGCCTTCTAAAAGAATTTTGTACGAATTCTGTACCTTTTAATAACCATCTTCAAGGTTACTGATACTAACATTTCAAAAGTTTCTTTCTTCCTCATCCTTAGGATCAGATCTTAAGACAATAACCTGGTTGCAGTATGTCACATTCATTGTCTTAATTCTTTCTCTCATTAGAGTCATATTTCTGAGATAGCACTGACCTCAGGACTACTTTTCAGTCCAAGACAGCTTCCAGAGTGCCATATTTATTTTTTTTCTTTCTTTTTAAACATATGAAAGTATTTTTGGCATTGGAGAATGTAGTTTTCTTTCTAGTCTTTCTCAATATGAAGTTCAACACTGGGAAAACTTCTCTTTCTTTCTTTCTTTCTTTGGTGACTCCCTTCTGTTCTTAAGTTATCATTCAGTGTTCCAACAGTTCTCTCTTAATGTGAACCTTTCGCTACCTCCAGCTCAGAGGAAAGTGGAACCATTCAGTTTTGCTGTTCCCAAACTACAACTACATAAAAAAAATTAACTGGGCAAATAGTTACCAATACATGAAAAGGAGCTTTGGTTATACCTTAGGGTCATATACCTGATTTTACAATTCAGTGGTAAAGCAACAAATTGCCATCACAGAGCACTGAAATTTTGAGCCACTGAAAATCCAGTCTGTATGCACACCAGTGATTAATTTGTGTATCCTGTTAGGAAACTGTGGTACATAGTTCTCAATGATGAGTTATCTTTAAATGTTTTCAGCTGTATTCTTGTTTTACTTGATATCCCCTTGGGGCAGAATGAGCAAGGCTGAATCTTTTTGTTATATAATGTACTGTAATTTTGAAACCGTTTACTTACATCCCATGGAGGAATTCTTTGATTTGAATGGATTTCCATATCACCTGGTTAGGTGAAACCCAGAAGAGTTTAGCTGATTTCCGACCAGTATGTAGTTCTACCCATTTAAGATACAAACTGTAGAGTTTTCTTGCTAGTAACTCAGTGAGGTGCCACATATTTTCAAGGCTGAAGAGCCGTATTTATCATGATTTTCCTAATCTGTGACTTACTTACATCTTCTGTCGGTATTGACACTGCTGAAGCAAATCTGTTCCTACCACCTGTGTCCTTAGAAAGTTGTGGTATTGCAGAAGGAAGGATGTGTGAGCTAAACCCCCAGTTTTAAATGAATATCTGTTTTGCATAGGTAAACCTTTTTTTTTTTCCCATATAATTTCTGTGGTTGTTACTGTAAATTGCCCTTACTTATAAAAGTTTGCCTTTTAGAGATTATTCAAAGCATAACACTTGAGCCTAGTTTATACAGAGTCATACACAAATATATATAGCATTTTTAAATGCTGTGTATCTTTCAGCATAATCTCTCTGTTTATAAACACATCTGAATCAGAACTGCTGTCCATTTCAGTAACCAATTTTGAGCTTAATGTATGTATTTTAAGACCAAACATCTGGTTCTTTTGGAGCAGAATCCTGAAATGTACACGATCCAGTGGTACAGACAACTTTTCCTGGTTTTTGATGTTGAGTTATCCTACTAGGTGTGCTGTTTTCACTTTGTAGTGTCCCCTACCTGTTGTGGAATGTAGGTCTAAAGAACTTAAAATTTATATTATTGACTGACCAGAATCTGCAGCTGGCAGCAGGTCTCTGTGGATATATGTGAAGTCCACAGAAGTGGTCTTCATGCAGATATTTGTCCCAGCTCTCATTGAGATGGAGCCCTGAACCATTCATATGAGCACAGATTTCAGATTGCTTATCCCCCTCGCAGCTTATATGACTCAGTTGGGTCGTTGTATGTACTGTTGCTCAATAACAAAAGAAAATCATAAAAGATATTTAGAACATTTCTCTTCGTAGCACTGGCTGGACCACGGGTCCAGAGGAGGTTTTGATTTTCTTATGTGTCTTACGTAGTGGTTGCTGCTTTGTTCTGTTTATATGTGTAGTTTCCAGAGGTGCATGATGTGTCTTTGGAGTGTTTCACTCGTTGGGATCAAGAGACATGGCTGATCAAGGGAGGTTGTTCTTCACAGTCAAGGGTGCTCTTAGATGAGTTAAACAGGCAGTGTGTAAGACTTGCCTGTTCAACCTGTGTCGAACTCTGTCACAGGCTGGGGATTTGCTTTCTGCAGCATGCGAAAGACAGCTATTTCTTCTCATCAAATGATTTTCTGTTCTTTACTTTCTATAGGGACTTGCCTGTGTACCTGTGACTCTTGTTGTCACACCGAGGTTACAGTTGGCAGTGTGTTGTCCACAGAACAAACCATTCAAAAGCCACAGACAGTGAAAAAAAGAAAATCCACTTACTTGTTTTTCTCCTCAGTGCATGAGTAAATGGTGTCCCCTTATTTGTACAGTCTGTCACATCTTCTGTTAGTGAGCTCATCAGGATAGAAAGTGTCAGGATCATGACACAGCTTCTTTGGACCTGCATCTATTCAGCTGTCAGAAGGCTGACACAGACTTGTAGTCGAAGATGGTTTGAACCAATTAACAAATGGATCTTTAATTTGGAAAGGAAGGAGACAAATATAATCCCTCTAATAAACATAATTATTTTTTCTTCTATGAATATGAGTTACCTTTGCATTAACTATAATTGTAATGGTCCATATCCAGGTACAAAATCACCCAAGTCTTTAAGAAGTGCTTGAGTACTTGATTATTACAGCTTTCAAAAGAAGTTCTTTATTAAAATCCATTGCCTTTTCTTTTTTTCCTTTTGTGTCTGTGTTTTTCAGACATCTTGTCAAGGCTTGCTGTTTCTTATGAGAATTGATGCTTAATGTGGAATCAGAGACGTAACATCTGACCTGGAAAAAAAAAGTTCTAACAAAGGGTTGAATCTTTGGTATTGAAGACATCGAAGTGAAAAGTAGCCTGATTAAAGACAGCAGTATTGAGGTTTTGCCATTAGACTAGAAAGGCTGAATTGTTACTAAAAGCCATGGAGAGGGGGACTCTGGAATTTGTGGTGAAAGGAAATTGAAAAGAAACAGAACATTTGGATTCATGTTTCATGAAATAATGTGTGTGACAGAATAGGAAGGCAGTCTGAGGGAAAATTGACATAATTTTTTCCTACAACTGGGAAAGGCCAGATAAATATGTCAGTGTTAACAAGTGAACTATTGTATATGTAGAGAAAAAGATTCAGAACAATTTGTAAATATTAATTTGCACTGGCCTTAGAAGAATATTTTATAATATACAAAAGTGTACTTTTTCTCTGTAGAACTTTTATGAGCCCATACTAATTACAGATCTTCCTTTGGTTTGCTTTAGTTTTATAGGACCAATTCTTTATTCAGCTTCACTTATCTTAATTATGAAGCTATAAAATTAAATATTTCCCACTGTATTTTGTTACAACCACAAGAAAAATAGAGAAATGCTATAGTATTAAGTTTTCAGATAAAAAAGACTGTTACGGAAAGAAAAAAGATATTATTGGTATTTTGAGTGTTAACTAAAAAGATAAAAAACCAAAACCAACAAAGACAGAATTGTAGATTTATTTTTTTTTTTACAACAAAAGAACAAAGCACGTTCTTAATGTTGATGTACACAGAGTAATGGAGACTATGAGTTACAAAAGTAAGAAGGAACAAAATCATGCTTTAATAATTGAAATAAGCTCTGCAAGTAAATAATTGGAATATAAAATAATTGTAAATAAGCGTGCACAGAAAAACTTACACTAAAAGAAAAAAAAAAAGGAATTAATTCCATTTTAGCAGAAAGGAAAAGTTGGGAAGTGGTCACTGAACAGATGTCCTGAAAATTACAGAAAGTAGCCACATCCCACAACCAAGTGTTCACAGTAGCAGCATCAGGATTTCGAATTCTGTATTTCAGTAGAACAAATGCAAATTTGTCATCGTTTCAGCCGCTCTGTCACTGCAACACAGTAACACTAATGTTTCATAATTATTTTGGTGGTAATTATCTGAACTACTTCTGTTCTTTTTTCTGGTTATTGAACTGCTTTGTTTTGTGCAGTGTTTTCAGTAATTTATGAGAGAAATTAAGCACTTTATTGGGATACTTCTGTTCATGGCTTTTATTAACGGTGTGTTTCAGAGAATTTCTCAAGCCTGATGCTGACTGTAGGAACGTTCACATCAGCAGGAGGTTTCACATCCTGAAGTTGCACACGTTTTAGATGTCTAGAAATCAGATTTGTATAAGAAGAGGAAGAGTTGTAAATTTAATATATTTGTATACTTATTGCATAGATGTTCTTTAACTTAATCCTTTCACACAGGTCATGATTGCTTTGACTTTTATCTAGACCATACGACATAATTTTTTTCTTTTCAGCTTCTTATTTTCATCTCTGATTAAAGAAAATGCCTGTATTCAGATAAAATAAGAAGCATAGAGTTGAGAAATTGCCTTAAAATAAATATGTGCAGGTATTGGAGCAAGAATTCTTGTTTTCCTATTTTCCCTGGCAGTCACTAGAGAGACTGCCATGGACAGAGGAGAGCCTGGTTCTCTTCCCTGAAGTTAGAACCTGCAAAGCTTCTTGCTCTAAAATTATCTTCTGTGGCTTCTTCTGCTGTTTGCTCCAAGAAATCCTGTGGATAAGCATTGTAAATATTAACCCACCATCCTGGCAGATGACGTGGTGCTCTCGTATAACTTGCATGACGTAACATTATTACGTTGTTAGTTTTCTATGGTTGGCCTTGGTGGTTGTAAAGCACAAGGATAAGCTGCTTGCCCATGCACTTGTTTTATTTTCAGATCCGAAGTGCATTCCTGTGTGACACTTTCCTACTGCTGTTTAGGAGAATGGAGATTTAAATGTTGCTACAGAGAGAGACAGAGGAGAGAAACAAAGGCACAGAAAATGAAAGTAACAGCAGCAGTGTATTGCAGAAGTTTTTTTAAAAATGTTATCGTTTGTCAAGTAAATTCCATTGCTTGCATGAGTAGCAACCTTGCTCTGAGGGCACAGTGGAGGCAATGCTGCTGTTCTTCATGGAATAATTTGTGGATACCAAAAAAACCTTTCCAGTACATCCTTGTCATTATGTAAAGAGGCAATATGACTTTTCTCAAGTAGGGAACAGAAAGGCTTCTATAATTTTTGATGAACTTTGGGAGCCCTTTATAGAACATTAACAAATGTCTGATGGCTGGCGTGTTCTTATAAACAACTTTTTTTTTTCTTGTTCTTCTTGTGCTTTAGTCCATAAACTGTTGATATTTCCAACCTCCCAGCCCAACTAACGCTCAAGAGGATACGTGTTTCTGCAGTCTACAAAGAGCTAGATATCACCAGTTACATCCAAGAATTTCCTTTTAAAAGTCTGTTAAATTTACTAGGAGTGTTTCTTGAACAACCTTAATAAGGCTGTGTTGGACTGAGTTGTTTTTTTTTATGCCAACATGTATTAATTTGAATGCCTGAACTTTCAAACCAACTAAAAACACATAGCTAACAGGGTAAGTATTAGCAACACGCAGACTTTTTTCTCTCAGATTGAAGATGTCATCATAGGTAGGATTCATGATTTTAAGTTACTGAATTATAGAAGAATTATAAATACATTATAAATGTATTTATAAATGGCCATCAAAGAGCTAGACATATTGACATGAAAAGTATCTGAAAACCCTGGGAATTTTATCTGTGCATTTCTTTTCTTCCTTTTTATTCTAAGACTTAAGAGAACAGAATGTAAACTCGCTTAAGAAGAACAGCAAAAACCAGTTCTCATATTGCCTTTAAATATAGTATTGCCATTGATTCAGCTTGCTAGTCTGCCCAACAGTCAGATCAGTTCTGGGCTATCTTTTCACATAAAATAGTCTCTGAGTTCAGTGTTCAACCTGACAAACGTTGTATTTTTGTTGTTGGAATGACTGGCAAAAATTTTCCTCTCAGCAAAAACGTCTTTGAACTAGAGGGTCTGTTCAGTATAGTAAGGTGTTCTCATCTGAAAAGCTCTTGCTGAGTCAAGGATCTACATAGTGGCATGTCGTGGTAAGGCTACACAGGGAAGGAAAGCCTCGTTGCTTTTCAGAGAATTTCATATCCTCCTGTTCACTTGATACTTACCAGTAAATGCTATTTATGCAAGAGACCGAAAATACATTAATTTGACTATAGATTAAATTAAGTCAACATTTGCAGTGTTTTTATTTCTATTTGATTTTCATTTGTTTGGGTTTTCTTTTGTTTTTTTTTTTTAATGCCTTGGTTATAAACGGAATGTTGTTTTGAAAGCCTAAATGTTGAACTTATTTAATATTATGGCAGAAAAATAGATATAAAGGACATGAAAGGTGTATAGTCTCTGCCCCATGTATGTAACAGTTAAAGAATGCAATGACAAGAAAACAAAAGCCTGAATAAGTTCAGCTTTATAGAGAATTTTTCTTTCACTCCATACTTCAACCATTACATCCACACTTTCATTGAAAATACAAGCAAAGATTTGTTCTTGGGGGACTTCATTCAGGTGGCACTTTGTAGTTATTACTTTCAACCACAAAATGTATTAGCATTTTAACTGAATTCTTTTGCTTTAGTTGCTTATTCTGTATCCATCATAGATGCTAGCAGTTCAGATCTCCTGTCAATCATGACTAAACAAAACAAAACATTTGTATGTAGAGATTGACAGGAAATTTTGACCCAGTAGTAACTGTCTTCTATAAAATTAGTTATCAGTGCTTTGTAAAATTTCAACTAGCTAAGCTGGTTTGTTTATTATTTTTGTTTCATTCTGGTGTGTTTATTTACTCAGAGCTAAGAAAACCTGTCTTTCACTCATAACGTGATATTATTTTACCTTTTTTTATTGGTAGGCTAATCTTCATTATCTCTCACATCATCCTTCCTCTTTCTTGAAGTTTGAAATGTTTATTCCCATATCTTCTCCTAACCTTTACGTTGGCCCCAACATTTAGCCTTGCATAGTCTATATTTCTCAGCTTTCTACCCACAGAAGAATGCTCCCCTTTCAGAATTAAACAAATTGACAGGTAGTTGGAAAAGTAGAGTACATAACAGCAGATACTCCTCAGTTGTGGAGATTCCTAGAATAATTTATTTTTAAAAAAGGCGTTTTTTCTGGGGGCATTAAAATTGTGCTGTCTCATTGCATAAAACTTGTGTAAGTGACGGTTTACTGTGCCTAATGCCCTGAGTTACTGCAGCCAAGACCAAGGAATCAGATTAGGAAATCGCTGGTTGTATTTTATAGATGTTCAGAGTTGAGTTCTTTTGCTCTGGTGAGTGTTAGAAGAGCTGTGCAGTAGCTTCATTGCTGTGCAGTAGCTTGATACCATATTTCATTATCTCATTTTAAAATGATACTCTACATCAAATCTGTGATTTCAGGAATGAAAGGGAAAAAATGAGGCAGAAAGAAACCAAAGAGAACTGAAGGAGAAGGAAGGTCTTGGACATTGTTGCATGTGCAGCTGATTCTTTGCAGGAAGAGATTTTGTGAAGGAAGCCTTGACTGCACTAAGTGAAAACAGTGTTGATTAGGAAGAAGTAGATGGCAGTTGATTGGAAGTGGACAGACTGAAAAAAGTTGTCCCAAGCCAGTTTATAGCCTCAGCCACATCTGTTGCTGCTTTTTTATTGGAAATTTTCACATGAAAACCTGGTTTGCAAGCTGGAGTTTGGAATAACTTTTCTTTACGTTGGACCCTGACTTCCCTGCAAAAAGCAATTAAAACCATATGTATCACTTTTTTTGGACGCAAACTTCCCTTTGTCCCACACAGACCTGGGAGCATTACGGGTAACATAAGAGCTGAACTATTAAAGTAGTTACAAAATAAAGTAACTTTTCCAATGCATTTTGCAGAATAATTTTTTCAGCAGATGCATTTGCTTACATAGAGCTTTTTCCTTGCATTTTTTTTTTTTTGGTGTGTGTGTGTGTTTCAGCAATTTAGAAATGTTGGTACCATGCTTCTCCTTTGGCATTGCTAGGAGCAGTTATTGACCTTAATAGGTTTTCATGTTTTTTTTTAAATGCCAATCTAAAATACAGGTTTGGTTATTTAACACCTACTGGGCGATTAGGCAAATGCAAACTGATTTGTGTGGCTACAGAAACCACATGAGTGGAAGCCAATCATATTGATTGCTTCAGCCAATTATACTTGTACAACACATGGTTATCCCATTTCATTCACTAATATGCAGTAAAGCAAGCTGGCAGCTAAGAGTTGTTATATGATGAAAGCCTCTTTACTTACCACTCTGATATCACTGCTGTGAAGGACAAGTCTTGTAACATATTTTAACAATCTTTTCAAGAATACAACTTGAAGTTACTGGGACAAGAAAAAAATGTTGGCACAATTAGCGTTGGGTTGAGAAGTAGCAGTTCCTGGCCAACTGAAATGTTTTAGATTAACTTTTGGATTCAGCAATATATTTTGAAAGGAAGACTGTTGACAAGGCTGCAAGTACTGTGAAGGGCTGTGGTGCGACAGGCTTGATGTGGAATGGAAGTTCTGTTTGTCTCTGAGATTTCTGTTAGCTTTGAAATGCATAGCTCTTCATGCCTCTGAAACTAAAACCAGCCTGTAGTACCAGCTGTGGCCAGGTGAAGAGTCAGGGACTTAGGAATATATGGGTTTCGTCTCATTTCAGTGGGGAGGCAAAACTAGGCCTTTGCTGAACAAAATTGCAAAGGAATCCAGTCAGGATGCCCACAGTCATGGGGATTAATTCCTTTGTCTGTTGCCATTTAGGTTCCCTCTTCTCTTCCGCTGTAGGATTCACCATTTTATAAATCATTAAGTGATCATAAAATTATTTATAAATCATTTTCAGCTCGTTTGACATACAGTACCCTCTTCCAAAAGGTCAAGCTTGTTGTTTATTGTCAGTGAAAAGGTTTTCTTTTTTTTCCCCTCCTTTAACTTCTAATAACATCCTTCTTTTCCATGCCATCTACTAGCTTTGTTTCCCTCTGAAATGACCAGCAAGAGTACTGCTAAAATTTATGTGGCTTAACCTCTTCTCTGTGAAAATGGCCAGCAAAGCTAATATCCTGAGGCCCTTTCTGCATGCTCTACCCTGGGTAAAATAGTGTATTTTAATAATGCTTGCCAAAACATAGGTAGGAGGGGGGGTGGAATCGCAAGGTCTTAATTTGGAAATAGAATCTCTGGAAAAGTTGATATTGAGAGTTGTTTAAAATCGTTAAATATGTATTTTATGCAGGGCTGCAAATACCTCTAGGGGGGAGAAGAAAGAAAAAAGCAAAACCCAGCTTAAGATTCTCTTTTTGACGTATTTTCTTAATGCTTTGTGTATGTGGAATATATTAAGTCTCCATTGCCCATCACTTCTCCATTATGAAACCTCAGTTCATTAAGTCTTATCTGCAGCCTTTGAATAGAATCCAGTCTTCCTTTTTTTAGTAGCAGGGCAGGTTATTCTTTATCAGCTGTTGGACCTTGCAGATATTTCCCTTGTAGCCATGTATAAAATGGCTGATATGGCATGAATCGCCATATGACAAATAACCTTCAAATGCCAGAATCCTATTTTAGATTCCACTTCTCCTCCTAATCTCATACATATCTTCCTGTGATATGACAATTCAGGGTTACAGAAAAGATTGACTAATTAAAAAAATATTTTATTCAGTAAAAGGTGCAGCATTTTAATTAGACATGAAGGTAAGATTGATAGGATAGGAACTGTTGCATTGTAACGCTCAAAAAAGGAAAAAGCTGTGTAAGGAACTGTAAGGGAAGACTTGTTTGGATCTTCATGATGGAACTAGTATTTTCAGTGTTTGAAAACATGAAATGGTAAGTTGAACTGATAACATGTGCCAGTGCCACCTATGCTCCACATTAAGAAGAACGGGCTCCTTACATTCTGGAAGTCTGGTGCGTGCCATGTTCCTTGTTATTTCAGTGGCTTTGTGACTGGTGCTAAATTCCAAAGCTAGCAGACCTTCGATGGCACAGGAAAATGATAGGATGCATGCTTTTTGATCTAAATTGTATGGAAGAGCTGCCTTTAAGAATCTGGTTCTGCTTTAGAGGTCTTTCTGTAACAGCAGCAAGAAAAATTATTCTATATAAATATTGCTGGATTTATAAGTCAGGTATCTTGTCTTTTATTTTCTGACTCCCATGAAGGTGTTTTTCTTCTAGGTTCTGTATCCTCATTACCAGCATAGGCTGATCATCAGCATAGGCTTACATTCATGAAGGTTGGGCAGATGCAAATCAGAAGAATGAAACATTAGGCCCATTAGGATCCAAAGTCAGATCCATGTCAATATTCCATAGCCACATTGACTTTTGGGGTTTAAAAAAAGAGAAAGTGTGCATGTGCAGGTGAATAATTCTTCTTGATAGATGAAATCTAAAGCAAGCTCCCATCTTTCAAGTATGCTGTACCATATTTTTTTATTGAACTGCAACCATTTTCTCAGCTGTTGGCTTTGCCATTTAAGTAGGCACCTACATCTGCAAAGTTGCTGGAAAGGTGAAGAAAATCTATCCGTGTTGGAACACTACTTGAGAGAAGGAACAAGCCTCGGAGGGATCCTGAGCTCCAGAAAAAAGGCAACAAAGCTGCTGCTGACCTCTACAACTCATTTTAAAGCTTGGCCTTGTGCAAGATGCTAAGCAGAGTGCTGCTCGTTAAAATATGAGGAAGATGAAGGCAGCTGCTGTGCTGAGACTTGCACTACAGATTGACTCATTGCTGGAAAGGAACTACAGAAAAATGGTGCCAGAAATCAGCTCGGAAACCAGAGGAGCATGTGAAAGGCAGGAGTTGTGAGAATGCTTATGAGTGTAGGGGTTTGGGGACTTGGTCCAAGAAGCACAGCAAAGAAATTGAGAGGACTGCAGAAGGCAGGTTAGTCCAGAAATGTCTGGGCTGTCCATAGGAAAAGGCATCAGGAATCGCATGTATTGGGAAGGCTTCTAGGAGGGAAAAGGATTTTGCCAGAAACCAGAAAGATTTGATTTTTTTTTTTAATTTTTTCTTATTCTCTCTTTTTCTTTATAGTGAACTAAGCAGCCAAGCACTGGCAAGCTGTTCCAGAGTGTGCCAGGTCCTGAGGCAGATTCAAAAAAAAAAAAAAATAAAATCAGTTGTATTCACTTTACTTTGAGGTTTCACTGAGGAAACAGAACTTTTTTAGGTTTTGGGTTAGTTTTGCTTTTTTAAACTGGAAACAAGGTGCAGTCATTATTTCTTCTTCAGGTAGGGGCTGAAGTAACATTTTGATGCCAAAAAACATTTGTGTGTGTTCTACTGTAGAGAAATGACTAGTATGACAATTCCTAATATTTTTTATGCATCAGTATACGAGAATGAAACCAACCAAAACAATTGGAGGCAGCTTTTTTCCTCTTCTTTCAGAGAAATTGTAGCAAGTATTGCTAAACTTTTCAGAGGGGTAGACAGCTGTCTTGCAAGGTAAACGGTGGTGGTCCTGGCACTGCGATCTGGCTTTGTGTTCTCCGTTCCATGGAGTGGTAGATCAGTTTGTGTGCTGCAGTGGAGATGGAGTTTCATTGCTCTGACAGCAGTCTTAAACTAAAAACCACACCCAGAACACATCTGGGAGGACAAAAGCCACCAGCTAATATTTACACGTTTCAAGGTGAGGGGGATATCTTTCTAAGAAATAATGTTTATGACTATCTGATCATGTTAATCTTATTTCACAGCAAGATTATAGACACGAGGAAGTATCGCAAAGTAAAAAAATAGGCATGTGCTTACAGAATTAGAATCTATATTTAAAAAAAAAGAACAGCAGGGAGATGTAATTAGAGCACAATTTTAATCCCAAACACTAAAGAGGGTTGGGTACTAGTGATCTTTCTCTCAACGGGGAGCACTGATAACATCTCTCAAGCACACACACTGAAGACCGACTTCACAGATCAACCTCCTTCCATGATTACCGGCTTCTAATTATATTCCTGATGTATCAGATAAACACTGGCAGCAAACAAGCCTTCAGAATTAGTCTGGGCACTCTACTTGTGTCTCTGCAAATTTGGTTACATCACTAATTATGAGTTCTGTCTGTTGTTGAAAATGCAATTGAAATGTTAGTAGAGTCATCCTAGATGGAGCTAATTTTGATGTCTGCATTTCATACCTGCATTTTCTGACTTCAGCTTGCCTCTACCTCCCCTTCCTAAGTAAAGGGAACGGTGAGTCCACACCTTGGAGGTCGCATGTATTTTGCCAGGCAAAGCTCTTACTGCAGTCAGCTCCACTGAAGTACTTAAAATCTCATATATTGTAAGAAATGTTTGCTGTTCAAATTCTTAACGATAATCCAGTTGTGCCCCGAGCATTTGAGAAAGTACAAGCGTGACTCCTTTTTCATGGGAAAAAGGAGTAAAACTGAGACCGGTGTTTCAAGCAGGGATGTGTTTACAGAGTTGCACTGAGTTTAGACTCAGTTTAAGAGGCCTTGTCTCAACGACTGGTTTATTCATTCAAATGTGAAAAATACTACCTGTTCTACCAAAGAGAAATTATACCAGTAAAAGCACGTGGCCCATTTTTCTTTTGAAAAGAGCAAAGCTGTGCTTGGAAACTTCAGAGTGAACTGAATATATTTCAGTGTAGATAACTAATCCCAGTCATAGCCATCTAGGCCAGCGATCACCAAGGCTGTACTAGACTTAAGCAATTTGTTTTCTGAACACTGAGAAATTGTGGTATTTAAGGGTATCTGTGCTTTACTGTAAATCCTAATGGTCTTTATTTTCAGGTTATAGGCCAGTACACTCAGTAGTAGATGCATTTCACTCTTCATCTCCTTTAACTTTTACTCAGATCACCCTTGCAGTGATGATTTGAGTTTTGTTTGAGTCTCACTCCATGCATAAAGGAGACTAACTGCTAGGTTTTAGAAAGGAAGCCCATAAGCTGTTAAAATTTTGATTGTTGATTTTTTAAAAAAAATGTTATTATTTCTAGATCCACTATTTCAGTGGGGAAAGGGGGGATTGGGTTATTTTAGTCAGCAGGAGATCAGCCACACAGGTAAAAGTAGCAGCCTGAACTCTCTCGTCTCCTGTGAAACTGGTCAGTGCACTGCGAAACCCTTGGTAGAGTGTTGCAAAATATAGTTGCACTTTTTTTTTCTTTTCCTGCTTTTATCATAGATTAAGAGAACCCTTTTTTTTATTTCTGGAAGTGGTATAAATCCAGCCACTAATACTGTCTTTAGCTGAAACATTCAAACTACAGAAGTTCAGTACAGGAAGCTTTCCTTGAGGAATACTTGAAAAGGAAATGCAGCTCCTGCAATGTACTGGAAACCAATATAATATTTGGCATAAATTCTTGAACATAAAATGTCTTGAGGGGGGTGGTTAATTAGAGCACTGGCTTTGGTTTCTTCTTGAGCTTTCTGAAGCAGGTGACAGAACTGTGGGGTGTAGAAGGTGGGTATGCTGTGGACTTCTCTGGATTAAATGTCTCTCATGTAGTGGAAGAGAGGACGATGGGGTTGGATTCTGTTGCCCCTTAAAATTCGTCACAGTTATGTGTTACCAGGATGACACATGCCACAGTATAAATTTCAGATGGCTTTTGAAGATGGATGTAACAAAGTGTTCGCTAAGGGGCTCCCATAAGAGAGCCCAAACTACGTTCCATTGTCAGAAGCAATGAAAAGCTCATCTCTCTAGTTAAAACCGCAGGGGTTTGTGGTGATACTTGTTTCCAAATGTCTCTGGGTTCTAAGTCATTTTGTTACAAAGATTTTCATATATATTTTGTCATTGATAGATTTTGGAATAGTTCAAGTACAGTCATTGCATCAGAAGATATAAAAACATAATTTATATGAATGCAGTCAGAGAAAGGGGAAGTAGGAGCACACCCAGATAAATTATATCAATATACTCGGAGACAGAAATCCTGGCTGTAGATTTAGAAGTCAGAGATAAAGCTTCTGTTGACTTCAATTGGTAAGAATTCGACCCAGAGAAAATAAGAAACATGCCCTACACGAACTGATGTCAAGATGTATGTCCTCTGCCCCACAGAAAGAGGATATTTAAAATATTTATGTAAATATTTCAACGAATTGCCAGTTGAGCTTTGTTACAGGAACCTGCACGTGTGTTGACCTTATGTTTGTTTGTTTCATGACGAACTCATGCAGCTGCTTTCCATAACTGTGTTCACATCTGCTGTTGCGAAGTCGTTTCTAGCCTGGTTTCCGAAGGAAATGAGTTTTATGTGATTACACCGTGTGTGTGTGCACACGTGCATCCACATGTGTGTGAGGGTTTCCCACAATCACAATTTTTTTAACTCCATGGCCAATTTCAACCCCATCTGAAGGGGTGAGACAGGGCCCAATTTCTCAGACATCCCATTCCTACAAGTTTTCTGAACTGTGGGTGCCAAGGTAGGACAGCAAGAGAGTGAGGGACCTTGGAGGAAGGACTGTGCATGAGTTCAGCAGTTGTGAGGCACCAGAGAACAGAGCTGTTGTTAAATGAACTAATTAGTGAAAGGGTGCCTTATTAGGTACTGGAGTAACTGGTTATGATATACAAACCTGCAAGGAATCAGGCTTCATTAATTTCACTGTTCACAAAACTGTGTTTTCTAATGAATTGTCAGTTTATTTAAAAAAAAAAGGCAGCACAAGCAAACAAACAAAAAAAACTGGTCATTTTTTTCGGTAGTAATAACTAAGCTATTTTATAGGAGAGGAAATTTTAGATTTAGGAGAGGAAGAAAGCATGAAGTGTTGGTGGTAAGTTTTATTGGCAAGAACTTCTGCTGGTATTGGGTGTGAAAGCCGTAAGTTACTTCTGCAGTTCATCCCATGGAAAGGTGAATGAAATTGTTATGTTACATCAAAACACCATGGATTTGCTATGAACCACAAAACTTGCATGGCAGAAAAGTCCAGCTTCAAAAAACTCCTGTGAATGTTGTGTTGATGCTATTTCTCATCTCCTCCCTCCTACAGAACAAATTTACCTGTGTGATACTAGACAATTATAAACAATGAATTGTCAAAATCTTTAAAAGTTGCCTAATATAGCTGTGAATAAAGTATACAAAACGATATGTTTTAGACTGGCTGCATACCTATGCATATATATATATGTGTACATGCATATGTAGTGAGGGAGTGAATAACATAGACCAGGAGAAGGATATTTCTTCTTGGAAAGGGAGTTTGTAGCTCACTAAATGCTAAAAAGCCTTTCTTTCCAGGCCTAATGGGCTGTGAAATATTGTACTTTAAACCTGTCACTATTCCAGGACTGAATCTTTCTTGTCCTGTGCCTTAGGGAAATGTAATTTGGGAGTGTTGCGTGGGGATGTTTCAGGAATAGAGAGGTAAATGGGAAATCTGCAATGGAAAGAAAAAAGGAAAAATTTTCTGGTGGAGGGGAAAGGGGGTTTAATTTTTTTTTTTTTAATTGGAGATGTACAAATGTTCAAAAGCTAGGAATGATAGAAATGGCCTTAGGGAAAATGGATTAGTGGGAACAGAAGTATGGAACAGGTGAGTGGTCAATGGGGCATGATGAATTAAACTTAACGCACAGTTACAGGATTAATTACAAGATTTTTAGGTGTAATACATGAATTTGCAATATAATTGCCTTTATAGCAATAAAAATATTATTTAGACATACCTTATCTAGGATATTATTGATTCTACCAAGCAAAATGCTTAAATGTTTTTTGTGATTACGTTTACAAAAATAACCCAACCCCAACAATACTATGTATAATGCTGAGAGAAAGAGAGACAGTTTCTATGTGTCCACACAAAAGTTCCTCAGAGGAGGGGCTCACACATGTACTGTGATGTGGAAATATCCTTTTGAAAGCCATGGGGAGAAGTCAGTTTAAAACATGTGATATCTTAGCTGGGATGCTTCACGATGGAAGCAGGGCATCCTTTGAATGTAGTTCAGGTAATGGGAAAGAAAGAATATGAGCAGCCCTGCATCTCTCATTTATCTCAACATCAGCAAATGGACACTTCATTTGATATCTTGACATTTCTTTGTTTTTATATATTTGGCTGGTATATGTCAAGGACGACACAATGCAGTTTCTTTGAACTCTGCTGCTGAACATCTGTAAAAGTTTATTTGGCACATGGTAGTAATTTTGAGCTATGTGTATGGCAAAGATGTGTTTATGTCTCTGTACAGAAGTTAAACTACATTTGTCTGAAACATGTCATTTATTCAGCATTTTTAAAAATTATGTATCAAGTTAAAAACGTAATATTTAGAAGATTTTTTTTTTTTTGTGCTTAAGTGTACCTTTGAGCATAATGCTGAACAAAGACCCTACATTAGCTCTACTATTTTGGATGAAGACATATATATGCATATATGTAATTCACATACACATATGTTGCGTTCACCATAGACACTGAGAATCAATTTACTTTCATAAGTGTGATCTGCAACGAAACCATTTCTGGTGTGAGAATGTTTGGTTTGCTAGCACAGAATGGAAGACAGTGTAAATCCCAATTTTCTTCCAAAATTAAACTTTGTGACATTTTATTTTAATATAGCCTGATTGTAATCCCAGGATCATATGACAGATGCTTTTATTGAAAATACACATATACTTTCTTAAAGTCTACTTCCTGTTTGTCGCTGGAATGAAAGCTTTTGCTTATGAGGGGATGTGTGCTTTGGGATTCAGTCACTGCTTCAGGGGACTTCACATAAAATCCAGTGACTCTGAGAAGATTCAAGATTCATCAGAAAATACTGTGCTTAAACTGAGTGTAAAATGCATCACTTTTAATACTTCATCCCTGTGGGGGAAAATACAGGGCAGGTCCTTGATGTCAGTGTTCTGAGAGTCCAGTATTTACATTAGGAAATACTTCGTATCTCCTAGTGGGAATAATTAACAGCTATCTGTAGATTGAGGAGCTTATACTTAATTATTTATTTTAAAATATAGGAAATAGTCAATTTTAATTCCTGCAGTACTTGAGTACATACTGTGGTGGAGCCCAGGTTTCTGCAGTCACTGCTTGGAGACTGCCTCTGTTTACAGAGCAGGGAAGACACTGGAAATAACTTGAGAGTGAAAAAGGAGGCCTGAGAGAGCAACTGATGGAAGAGGACACAGAGGTGCCTGTGGGCAAGCTCAGATGTCAAACAGTGGCAGAGAGCAGAGATGAAACTCCTCTACTTAGAGGTTGGATTTAGTGTTTGGCAGTAAATCATAGAGCTATTGAATGGTTTTTGTGTAGAATGGTTAAAGATATGAATTTGATTTAGGTTGAAGCTTCAGTTCTGAATTTTGTGCCTTGAAAATCTTTTTACTTGTTGATGAAACCATTAGCAGATCAATCTACTCTCTTTAAAACACTCTTTAATGCCACTCCTCAGACATTTCTTTAGAAATGAGGATTTGATCTGTGATCTGTTTTCAGATTTATCACCGATTTGGGTTGTACCTCATGCTAATTTGTAATGCATAGCTAGTGGTGAAACACAGCACAAAAATACTTGATGCCTGCAGAAATTTAACTGTATCTCAATATCAGGTGCATGAATGCAGAGTGTACTGTGTTATGTTTGTGTCAATGTTTGCAGAAATAACTACATTTTGCTGTAATCTGTTATGCATATTCATATTTTATGTTAGAAAATCTGCAAGGACTTTACTGAAAACTCACAGATTTGCCTTTTTAATTCCATATCGGAACCATCAGAAAATACTGTGCTTAAACTGAGTGTAAAATGCATCACTTTTAATGCCTCATCCCTGTGGGGGAAAATACGGTGCAGTTCCTTGATGTCAATGTTCTGAGAGTCCAGTATTTGCATTAGGAAATACTTCATATCTCCTAGTGGGAATAATTAAACTGGATTCCCGTGGTGTGAATAGATGCCATAGCTTTTATTGTGCCTCATTTTCCATGTGTAATTGAGCAGCTTTGTAGTAAGAGAACAAAGGTTAGATGTATGCGAGTTTATCTGGATATAGGATTCAATTAGAGGAAACCCCAATTCCTTCTGCTTTTTCCAGGTTTTCTGAAGCTTGTATGCAAAGGACATGCTAATTTCCTCCTTCACCACTACACTAACATTTGAGGGTGGTTTTTTTAAATTTTAACCAGTATTTTTTGGCCTTGGATCCTAATCTGGGAAACACACAGAGGTGACAAAAAATGTAGTTAGAAAGAACCAGGAACATCTCACAATATTAAAAAAAAAAAAAATCATGGCAGGTGATACTTGCTTTTATGATCATTCAAGGAAATGAATGATTACCACTGAAAACCTCCAGGGAGCAGAGGGGCCGTGTCCTTTGCACAGAGAGGTTTAGTAGATGAACTGTTATTTTTAGGGAGACATTGTTGTTATTATGATGTTTTTGATGTTTCTAAAATAGCCTTTGAGGAGTTTCAGCTTCCTCTGTGGTGATACGGTCAGTAGAATAATGTGGTCTAAGCAGTGCCGTGTTCCAAATTATCTGCCTCTGATATCTGTCATTGATAAAAAAAAGTGGTTTGGTTTGGGTTTTTTTTTACTCTGGTTTCTTTTTTTGTTTGTTTGGTTTTGGGTTTTTTGTGTGTTTGTGGGTTTTTTTGGGGTTTTTTGGCGTTGTTTTTTAAACCTAATGTCACTGGAGCTTACAATTTATGCAAATGAAAAAATAAGACACTGAACCTTTACGTATTGTTTTGGAAGAGCTTATCTTGCTTTAATTCTTATTTCACACCTCAAAGGCCTGGTTTATCCGGCTGCAACAACACTTCTGAACTTTCTTTATTTTAAAGACAACTAAACTGTGGAGAAAATTATGGGGGGATCAGGGGCTGTAAAATTTACCAAAGCCAGATTAAAGCAGCACAAACGTAAGGAGCCATGAAACAGTAAATCTGGTCACAACTAGGTACAGTAACTGAGTCTTGGCAATGTGGTTCTGCATTTATGGATGCAGAGAGATTGTGTGTGTGTTTCTCCCAAGCCTTTCTAGGCACAAGTGCATGTAGGCACCCTTTGTTGCTCTTCTCTCTCAAAGTGTTGGCCCTCTGCCTTGCTGTACCTTGCATTCTCGGAACCCAATAGAGTCAGAACATCTAGGAAGAAAGATATCCAGAGAGCAATTAGTTTGTAATTCTGCCAAGTTATTTTTTTCAGATGAAAGGTACATCTGAAAAGATTGGATTTTCCCTTCTTCCCGTCGTTCTCAGGTCAGGAGGCCACCCCAGATGCGTAGGGCACGCGTTAGGTTTGGTTGCTGAGCTGAACCTCGAGTGACTTTCTGTGAAACCAGGGAAGTGAAAACACCTTTCATATTCTTCGTGAACTTCATGAACTTTAACTGAGCAAAAGCAGGAAAGCTTTCAGCTGCACAGTATTTTAGGTTTATGGTTTTGTTAGGTTGGGGTTGTTTTTCCTGTTTTCATTTCATGAGAGTGATAGTGCTGGTGACATTCATAAAACCATTGTAGCATTGCTACAAAGCAGTCAGATGTGGTAACACCCTGAACCTTCTGGTGATATTTAGTGCATTCTGACTGAGAATGCTCACGGAGACAGGGTTTTTATTTAGGCTTTCTAGATACAGGTTTTTGAAAGATATCACTGCTTCTGTTCTCTTTGGAAAGCGAGACAGAGAGACATGACTTGAGTTGTTCAGGGAGTCAGGAAAAGCCAAGTCAAACCAGCTGGATCCTCAGACCACCAGTCCAGCGCCCCATGGAGCAGAGCCCATGGCTGCCCCAGAGCTGCTGCACTGGAAACCAGCGATGCAACGCTTTGTTTGACGTGGGGCACTCCAGGCCCTGGGGGATTTGCACACTAAGCCTTTGTGTGACAACACTCAGATCTCAGGCTTACAGACACAGGGGTGATGAGTGTGTTGTAAGTGTTTGGATAGATAAAACCAAAATGAACTGTTAAAATGGCTCCATTTTTTAACTGGTAAAAAAAAAAAAAAAAACAAAAACGCTCAGCGAGACAAGATATTACCACAGCTAAGAACAGCTCTGAAAGGATGTCAAGATAGTGCTACTATCAACATTGAGCGTTTGTGGTGATCCTTCAGAAAAAAAAAATAAGCTGAGAAACAATTTTTCTTCGTTCTGTCCCCTGGGGACATGCTGACTAGTGATGACTTGTCTGGCTCAGCTATGTGTATTCTAATTCACTTTCTTTGCCAAGATCAGTCAACACTCATTAGAAGTAAACTTCAGCACTTAGTTGAGATTCAGTAAATAGCTTTATTAGTTTAGGTGAAATACTCTTAAGTCTTCAGCCTTACCCAGATGACACAGTAATCTGGGTGTAACAAGGAGAGAAACTACTCATAAATCCTTCTGTTATTTCAGTGTCGCTGAAATGGAGTTGAGTTTTATAAATTACTGGTTTGGCTCTCCTTCTATGGAGATTTTGCTATTACAAACCCAAGATTCGATCATTTTATCTAGATGTAAGCTTAATTTTAATTCAGAAAATTATTTGGTCGCTCAATTACACCTGGCTAATACAAACCTAAATGTAGACTGAAGTCTGAGTTTTTAAAAATCCTTAAAACTCTACTAGAATTAGTAAAATGAATTAATTCCTGATATATACATGATCTGTTAGTGGTGATAAAGCACTTCAACATAAGGTTTATTGATGGAAACCATTGCACTGTTAGATACTATTATAGAAAACATTGCATTGTTAGAAGCACATTGCACTTGCCAGACATAAGAATGCATTTGTACTTGGGCTACAAGTTTGTGTAAGGATGCAGCTTATAACCACTTCAAAATTATAACAGACGAAAGGAAACAAAGTTTGGTGATTGGCATAACTTTAACAGTTTTTCTCTTCTCCATACTTTTCTTTAAAACAAGCATCCAACATTCCAGTGTCTTGCAATCAGTCAGTTTGTAGCAGTGTTACAGGATCAGAACCACAGCCACAGGATCAGTCATGATAGTTAGCTGAGAAATGTTCTCGGGTAAATTACATAGGAGATGGCCTGTGCATGAGGCTTTTAGAATTATTTTTATAAAACCAACAGCAAATCACCAAAGAAAAAAATCCCACAGTATGCTTGCAAGCAGGTTTGCTTGGAATCAGGTTCTTGCCTTAGTGCTGGTGTAGTTGTTACAACCCCAAGGCCCCTTCTGAAATCAGAAGGAGACAGAGCCACTGTCGGGATCTTGGGAGGTACCAAGTGGATCTCCTGTTTTTCAGGGCTGCTGACAAACAGATAGTGAGTATGTGTATACAAGCATGTGATCTGATTTTTAAGGACGTGGAACTTGTTGATTCTTAGTTTGGAGATTCTGTGTGTGTAAAAGAGATGGAAGGCAATAAGAACCATTTCTTCAGCTTGTGGTCTGAACTGAATCTCTGGTGTGGATTCTGAGAAGATTCTGAACTTTTGTCACTGAAAATTATCAATATTGAGGCAATTTGAAAACATAGAAACCTGTGGAATAGTATAATGTGTGTAGTCCAGCTCTGTGAATATTTTGAACTGCTGTCCTCTTTCTTTGTGTCATCTCTTGTAGCTATTCCTAAACTGTAATGATCTAACTTGAATTTGAGTTAACACAATTACTTATAATTTTAAAATACAGCAATACTTAGAGTACACATAATGTCAACAGGGCTTCAAGGAACTTGTTAACAAATGTAAATTTAATTTCAGTACACATAAATGGACCCAGGTATGGCAGCAGCCTCATTATCCAGTAAAAATCAGTGATGTGAAGTCGTCATATATTTTGCTCCAGGAATCTGACAGCCATTTTCTCTGCAGCATTTGATAGTACGAGAGCAGATGTAAAGATGAGATTCCAATTATGGTACTTCTTATTTAAATCTGCATCTTTTATTAACCTCATGCACCCATTAGAACAGGTGAATGGAAATTATCAGATCTATATCACATAAATGGTTTTTATGTTACAAACAGATGATAGGAAATCTCACTTGTACCGTTTCAGTGTGATTTAAATCTATTTAATGACTGGTTTGCAGACTTTCATTTCAGAATTTAATGTGGTTATAAATATACAGTGAAACAGCTTGTTAATATTTTCTCAGGTTAACATATTGATAATGTGGTCAGGGAAAATGTCTGTCTGTGGCAAACAGGACATTACGAACAGAAAGCTATGAATAAGTTGAATTTCTCAACATATGTGAATGGACTTGTGGCAATATGCAGGGGATGGAAGGATTTTCATTAACATAAACCCATTTTAGTTTCTGAAGGGCTCAGTGATCTAAATCCTCTCAGTATTTATCTACGTTTCAGTATTTACGTCTAGATCTAGGTCACGCTCTACATCTATTTGAGGTCTTCATACAGCCTTCACGTTTCTCATGTTTTATGATCTTTAGCTGGGTTTTTTTCAGACAGGAATCTGGGACTAAAGAAAGCAAAGGCAATCTATGTGGTTCTGTTCCCAGGTTTGTGAGCACTGATGAAGTTTGTTACTTTAGGTGGCTGCGTTATGTGTCTTCACCAGTTCCAGACCTGGAGCGGAATCCCTGCATCATTAGTACCCCCCTGGTGGGAATGTAGTAACTTGATTGTAGCTACTCCACAGTCTGTCTGCAGGAGACAGGTATACCCTGAGAGGCCCATGCAAGGTGTGCAGGATATTTGCAGTGGAACAGGAATGGCATTTAGGTGATACCCTAGCAGTCTGGTGTACTCAGTGGACAATAATCCTGCATGATCCATTTCTGACATTGCTAACTTTTGCAAGCTTTTAGACAAAGTCATGAAACAATAAATTAACCCAAGTCATGGTACTCTCATTTTGGTACAGATAAAGATATACTTCTTGATTAAACTTTCTATTTCTTGGATGAACTGAAAGTTTGGTCCACTGTTGTGTCAGGAAGCATGATGTGAATACTGTTGAATTCCAGTGTGCACACCCAGCTGTTTCTGTGAACATGGCATCAAAAATACAGGCCATGTCATAGTTTTATTATAAGCTACAAGTGCTACTTAGTAAATTAAATGCTGACATGTTTGCTAAAAGAAAGAATTTTGACAATATCACTGTAAAAAGCCATGATTTTTAACACCAAATACTTACAGCAGCTTGAAGCCTAAATCTACTGCAAGCTAAATTAATCCGGTAGCATGCCTAAGTTTTTGTGGAGAACACAAACAAGCACAGGATGGAGCTGGCAATACTAGGGTTTTATTGCTTATGTAAACCAAAGGCTAAGTGTTTGAGATATCGTTGAGAAAGAAAAAATTAAACTTTTCTCCATGAGTCAACAAGAAGGAGATACGAACCTAATTGTGGACCTGTCAGGTGTGAGAGGTAACCTGTGTGTGCCACCACCAGCATATATACTGGGGGTGTCAGTGCTAATACCCTTTTCTTCTCAGTTTTGTTTGGGAGGCAATTTAAGTATTGTTATTATGACATTCCTGCAATTTAAACATATATTTGTTGAAGTTATTCAGTGATTCAAGTCAAATCAAAAGATAGTTAACAAATACTCTGAAGTTGATACTTTTTGCAGAAAAAATTTGGTTTCAACTGTTCCCAGAGCTGTAGCCAGGGCAAAATGAAGAGAAACACACTGTCCAGTGTTTAGCTTAACCTAACATAAGCAGCTAAGCTCCTGCACCACAAACTGGGGTTTGGATTGGGGAAGGGGGTAAGACAATGCCACAGACTTTCTTTCATTATGTGGAAGTGAAAAAGTTGCTCTCTACGTTGTCCTCCTCTCCTCCATTGTCTTGGAGCAAATATTTGGAAGTGTAAGAGGAGGGTAGATCTTGTAGTCATCACCTAAGTCTGTGGGTGTTAGGCTTTTACAAAGAAATGAAATGATTCAGAATTGTGACTCTTTGTCGCTTGCTTATTCCAGAGATGGTCAGCATCTCAGGAACCTACCATGTGTGATGGATCCTTGACAGACTGGTTTAGAGAGAAACTACAGAGGATGCTGTATTTTTGTCTTAGTTGCCTGTAAAGCTGAATTACAAGGTGGGGGTGAGCCCAGCCTGTAGTTATGGCTACACACTCTGCAGAGGAAACAAATAGGACTGATTCTCCTCCACTTAGGTAACACTGTGAAGTGCTCAAAAATAGTGGATTTGCTCTTTCCATCTGCAATTCTCAGTAATTATCTGTTTGTTACTGTTAAACAGTTGTCACATGTTTTCGATTGCTTTATTCTAAATGAGGATAAATAAAACACATTCTTGAGGCTGATAGGAGGAACAGTTCCATCCCTGTTCCTGGTTAGAGATCATACAGGAATATGCATACATAACAGTGCATATATTATTGCAATATAATTGCATATTCTGTTCTCTGTCAGTATTCAGGAACCTTAGAGAAAGGCAGTTTCTGCAGTGCTTCTTCTGTCTAGGCTAACACTGAGCAGATGGCTTGTGGCATGATTTGTAAAAAGACACACGAAAAAATATGGCTGATTTTCGGTCGCAGTTTGTACCCATACATGGATGTTTATTCCCTTCCTGACACATGATATTTACAGTGAATAGCAAAGCAGTTGCAGTAGTTATGGAATCATCAGAAGGAAATGACTCGATCCTTGTGGGTCCCTTCCAACTCAGAATATTCTGGGATTCTGTGATCAGTCATGCTGTTAGAAATCAGTAATGAAAGGACTTGTAAAGAGTGCCAACAAGATTTCCTGCAGCAACTACACACCTTACAAGATATTCAGCTGAGAACCATGAAATGGATACTTTAAAAGTGCTGATTATTGGTTATTTCCAGTTGTTCCTCTTAATCCAGATGCATGAGCATCTGGATTTTGTAAGAAAGGAGGCTGAGGGTAATTAATCCATACTTAGCCCCCAATCTCTTGATTACTTTGAGTCATCCTTCCTTCCCTAATAGTAATGGAGCCCTTGAGATGGATGGTAACAGCATGCCATCCAAGTGTGACAGTGATGCCTTTTGGTCTTTTTTATATCCATGTCGAATATGTTTTATTTTTGTCCCAGATAACTCAAACTAGGATGGAAATCTGCTTTAAGATATACAGTAATAAAGCACCGTTGCTTAGACTATGGAAGGTGGGCAGTGCTTTTCTCTGGCCTGTGCTTACCTCACCAGAATCAGTTATGAAGCTGTCTATGAGATGCAGGTTCTTTCATCCCTCAGAAAAGGAAAATTTTATGCATATAAGCCGTTAACTTTTGTCCTCCTCATTCACAAGTACAAAGACTTCTGCTGATGAGGCACTGAAAGATAAGAAACAACTCGGTGCAGATCTGTTCCACCCAGCTTCTGGATACACTAGTGGAAGATCTTCATCCCAGATGTTTCTGTTGGTAAAGGAAGGCAGTTTGGTTTTCCCTGCTGCCCAGAGGTAGGTCAGCAACCACCCCTCCTTTCCTGATGTACCTTATGCTACTCATTTTGACAGAAATGACTTCTGTTGTTCATATAAAGAAATTCTGTGGTGGTCCAGCTTCAAACAGGTGCTGTTTAAGCTCTCCACTACCTTTGCCTGGTTCCATGTCTCCTCTTCTTGTTGTGTGTCCCTGTAACATAGAAAAATATCATTCACTCTGTATTGCCACAGCCGAAGACTGGTGCTGCTATATATCATTGCCAAGGAATTGCTAGGCCTTCACAGGTTGTTTTGCTTTATATTTGAGAATAAGCAGGGCAGTTTTGGAAATAACCTAAATGTTAAAAATCCTCAGCTGTAACAGCAATGATGCTCACTGACGGGTTTTGGGTGCAATGTAAAATAATTAATGGTAAGAAGCAAAAAAAGCCCACAATCTGGTAAAATCTCCCTGAACAAACACACAGTGGAGAACAAGTCCCAGAGGTATACAGAGCAAGGAGTACCTGTGGGGCGAGAAGAACAAGACAGGAGGGCGGCAAAGGGTTGTGAGATCTGGAAAACAGATTTCATGAATTGTCCCTTCTGTGGGAATGTTTCTGCAGCGGTCCCTGGTGAATACACTCACAGTGACCTGCCTTCATCACCTTAAAGTGCAATTTCTGGTTTCAGTGATGAGGATCAGTAAATGCAGCAGTAATAATGGTTGCAGGCAAATCTCTTTTTACCCTGTCAGTGGTGAGATTGCTTGTCTTTTGTCCTTGCATACAAGTGAAAAAAGATTGTCTCCAGTGATCTATCCTGCTTTGAAAACCTCTTCAAGAACTTTTAACTTAATAAGTATCCTAGTGTGCGTTCTTATAGTTTGCAAACGTGGAACATTTGTTTTTCACATGTTGATGCTTTCTTAAGACTTTCCCTTCCTTAAAACCTAATCTTTTCCTGTGCTGTCAACAGAAGAATGTAATCTTCCGTTAGAGAAATCTGTTGAAAATTCCTGTTACGTTTGTTTACGTGTGCGTGACTGTGTATAAACCAGTGCATCTTAAATAGGATTCATTATGAAACGGTAATTCTTTGTTTTCTTTCATTTTGTTTGGTCAACTGAAAAAGAACATCTGTACCATCATCCTCACTGCAATTTTCAACCCTGGCAATTACCCACATGAGCAAAGATCATGTGCTGTTTCAGAGAGCAGGATATGATTGTGCAGGGTTTCTGTTGATATGGGTAATTCAGTGGAAAAACTCTGATTAGACTAATCTTGCCAAAAGGTAGTAAGGGACACATTAGATGGCTTACCTGTAATTTTGATTTCTTTTAAGCTAGTTACAAATTGATGTTTTTGTGTACCTAAAAAGACATTAGAAAAAGATGTATTATTCGTAGCTACTGCTTCCTAATGCAAGTTAAAACTTTTTAAATGCATAATGCATTTACACTAAGGAAAATATGTCTAATATTTCTTAAATGTCAAATATATTTAAATATTAAAAAAATAGTTGAATTTTTGCTTCATTTAGCAATATATTTTAAAAATGCATTCAGCATTGTGAGTTGTTTTTAAAATGCATTATCCAGTTAGCAACTGAATGAAATATTTATCTGGCATGCTGACATAAAGATGCAAAAATCATTATAGTATAATTCTTTTCATAGAGGTCGTAAAGTGAGGTCAAATTTCCATTCATTCATAGCCACAGTACAAGGTTACTAGAAGGTCACCTCTTCTGAATAAATAGAGCAGTAGTTACAGTAGAAAACAATGAAAGCTGCTCAATTGAATCCTTAAGTGCTTATTCTTTGTGCAACTGCAAAGAATTACAGCAATTGTTGAATTCTATTATTTTGCGCATTTCAAGCTAAAGAGTCTAATCCAAATATTGTTGCAACCATTGTGAGATTTAGTGCTTGGTAGGGCCTGATCCATCCTTTTAGGTGCTCTGCCTTTTGTTTTCCAGGACCTTTGAGACAAATAAATCTGAATCATCAGTAGCAAAGCTTGTTTGTGAAGCTGGAGATGCTTCTGCCATCAAAAGCGCTGAATCCGCTCTCAAAAATTTTGTAGTTTGCTGTGATGTGTGTGACATTCAGCTGTTATCAACTGATTGGGGGAATGGACCTGTCCTGCCTTTGGTGAAACTTTCAAGTGCAAGGATATAAAGCCTCTGAAGAGGGTTGGAAACTTAGCCAGGTGCAGAAATCAGGAATAGGTGCAATCAGGAATAATAACTGGAGAGTGAAATTAGAAGAGACAACATACAGACCTCTTCTTCCTCTTTGCTGATGCTCTCCTGCGGGGGACTAAGGAAAATCTGACTTTTGAAGTCTGTTCCATTTGCCCATTGGAATTTTTCTCCCCAACAACTCCTCTTTTCAGATAAGTCAAGCAAAACTGCTTCTGCCAGAAGGTGGAGACCAGAAAGGGCTTGGAGGTTCTTTGCTCATCCTCAACTTACTCCGTCCATCTGTCTTTCCACCAGTCTCCCTCTGTGCTGAATCCTGCCTGTGCTCAGAATTTATCTTTCCGGGTAGTTGTGTTTTGAATTACGAGCTTTCTTGGACCATGCAAATCTTTCCCCAGTGCATTATATAGTCATGTTGTACTGTAGAACCTTTGACTACCTCAGCATTTTAGTATTTTACTGTTTCTTCTGTGGTCTCTCTATTGCAATAAAAAAACTACAAGTGACAAGTCAATCAAGAGAGTGCACCGTGCTTAGTTAAATTTGTATCTGAAAATTCTGCTGACATTACCCAATTCATAATCTGATCTAGGGAGCATGTCTGTTGTGGACTCTGGCTTTTGAAATTTATTTTTTTTAATTCCATTCTTCTCCAGTACCATTGTGTAGGGTTATTGAAATGCTTAGGGACCTGATTTTCCAAGATGCTCCTCAGCCAGATCTTCAATAGTTCACTGATTAATAGGTCTGAAAATCAGTCTCCTTGTGTGCATTCTGTTGAGCATTGACCTTCCATAAAAGACATAATGATGTCTTCCCCAGCCAGTCTTGCAGAACTGCCCCCAAAAAGGATTTTGCTAACTTAGTGAACTGTTCAAAATTTCTAATAATCTAAAAATGCACATGTGTCTTGTGGGGTCACTTTATTCTTGCTGTTGTAGATAACAGTGGTAAACCTTTTGTTTTCCCTCTTTCAAAGAAAGCTTTCATTTTATAGTTTCTGAGTGTGGCACCAGTGTTTCCATTGCACTCTTTCTGATGACATTAAGATCTTTTCCCTGACTGCCATAATTTAATTTATTGCTAGTATGTATACATGCATGAATAGTTCAGATTTCACTTCCTAGATAGTAATTTGCACTTCTGGCATTTAATTTCATTTGCTGTTGGGTTGTATGTTTTATAGTTTCTGACTGGCTTTTCCCTCAACAAAACGTTGTCAGCATGAAATAATTGGTATGGGAAAAGGCTGCACACATGGATTATGTATAAAGGGACTTAATTGATTAGCTTTGCAAAAGATCCAATCTTTGCCTGGTGTACATTTGCCCCAGTTCAGTCAATGATACCAAATTTCTATGGGTGGCTCAGCACGTCACAAAAATGCCTTCTCTTTTCTCATGAGGGTGGATGCTCAGCTATCCTGAGTACAGAGCTACTGGACTGCACTTTGTAATTCTTGAAATACATGGCAAAATCTCAAAGTTTTCAAAGTTTTTGACTTTGGATGGTTCTTGGTGGTTTTTTTTTTAATACTAAAGTTATTTTTTCTGTTCCTCTCTGCCTTAGTACAGGATGGTAAAATGCCAAATTAAATTACAACAGCTAAAGGATTATATAACAATACTGCTTTAACTTTTCAATGTAGTCTTTTCTGTATCTATTTCATTGAATATTCATAATATTCAAAATTCACTTTGCACTGTATGAAAAATTTAGGTGACAACCTAGTGTAAAATATTGGTAATTTATCAGTAACAGAGTAGAGGAAATTAAAAAAGTGGTTTGTGTGGTTAATAAAAATTATCAAGACGCTTCTAAAATAATTACTTCATAAAAGTACCCAAAGGGAAAGTTCTGCAAAACGTTTCTGCAGAAGCTTTTAAAATCAAAGAAGTATTTCTTCAGTTTGGACTTGTCAAACGATTCACATAGTTACTGGTTTTTTTTCCCCTTTGTGCTTTGGCCCTACACTTGAGAAGAGAATTATGAATGTAAATAAATACAAATCAATAGGAACACTGTTTTATTATTTCACTGGGAATTTCTGTACAATTTGAGAGCAACTTGCTACAAGTTGAGCAGATGATTAAGGTTAACCTTGATCTTAAGCCAGCTAGGTTGGATTACATTCTATCAGCAAGGGATTTAAATTTACTCGGACACATTTTAATTGGCATTTATGCAACGTGTACTCACAGATGCTGAATTCATTGAGAAATACTGAGTGCCATCTGTTTAACTCTGTTTCCTCTCTATTAAAGTATAATAAAATAAGGCCAGGCCCTTCTGGCTTGCTAATATATTTATCTTTCAGAATACAATATGTTAATTACCGCATCAATAATGTGTTATTCTGTGCTAGATATTAATTTCTGTGTTTAATTAAAAGTAACCTTATTTTCTCTGCTCTTTTTCATAGCTGTTTCCTCTGTAAAAATGTCTTTAAAAATACTGGATGATTGTTTCCATGTTTGCTGAATGTAGGTGCAACTACTATTGATTCACGTGGAAAAATAATTGAAGTTAGTAAATAATATCCAACCCATTTCTAAAGAATTTGGCTTCCCATAAAACATGATTGTTATTGATCTATCATGTTGCCTAAAGTAAGCAGGTATAAATTCCAGATACATTTTATTTTATGATGAACAATACATGCACATGTTAGTACATTACAGTTATTTGGGAACATGACAAACAAAAGGGATTTGGATTACACGGACAGTATGATAATATATATATGCATATATATACGTACAAAAGTGTTCATGTACTAATTTCCAACCCCATATGGTAAACACAGCAAAAAAATATTTTTTGATGGGTTTTGTTTTGGTTTTACCTGAACACTGTACTTGCACTTTAACAGGTTGAAGACCTTTTCCCCTGCTTTTGGCATTTAGAGGGAGAAGTGACAGATCTCTCCCTGATCAAAGAAAACTTTTAGGCATACCTTAGATTTATTGTTGCTCCAGAAACACTGGGACACGCTTAAGCACTTTTCTAACTTGTGTTTCAATATTTCTCTTTTATTTTTTCATTAATGTAACTCATGGACGGCGTGAATTTTCATGGTGAGGAGTAGGAGATTCCTCTTTTTTAATTTAAAGCTTAGAGTCTTCTCCAAATTAGTTACCTTTTCTTTACGTTCTTACAGTAGAAGCTGTTTAATGCAGTAAGAGGTTTTCCAAATTGCTGTTGAGGTCATACTTCTACTTGTGTAGATGCCAGTCTTTTTTTTTAGCACCGTTGCTTCCTGCATGAGAAAGAAATGTTTTTTGATGATGAAATTTTGATACTAGTTTATCTGTTGCATTTCCATATTCTTCTACTTGATCTTAAATCAGCTTTTAGAGTAATTTGGATGTGTGTTATAGGAAAATGTAAAAGTTGCAGAGGGTAAGTCGATTAGAATGTAAAATATAGAGCACAGGGAGTTAATGAGATGAAAGATGTATGGTAACATCTAACCATGCAATCACATACCTTCTCTCTATCTCCTTTTCTTTTTTTTTTTTTTGCCCCTATTTCTTGTCCCCTCCCGAGGTTTTCTTTGCAGGGTAAGCTGGCTGATATTTGAATGTTAATTGTTCAGGTTATACAGATAATTTGTGAAATTTTCTTGTTTTACCTGGGTAAGATATTTGCCTTTGATAGTGCGTTTGCGGAGCTTTCTTTATGTAAAGCTTGTTACAACAGTGCCTCAGCTTTCATCATTTCTCTGTGGTGGGTTATATTGAAATAATAGTAATTCCCTTGCATACTATGCAATTAGCCTTGCTAGATGATATTGGATCTACAGATTTAGTTTCAAAGGAAAGGTTAAGACACCATGAGTATCTTTTTCCTTTGAAGTATGCTGTTGAGATTTCATCTGGGGATGAAAGGGTGCTGACTTATAGGGCAGTGGGGGCTAAAAGAAGAATGCCCATCTCAAATATGGGCAAATGAGATTGTTTCTATTCTCTGCAAATAGTGCCCTATAAAACACTGATTCTTCAAAGAGCTGAAGAGTTAATCAGATAGATGTTGATGGATATAGCAGGGTCAGTGTCCAATAAGACTTTAGGAAAAAAAACCCAATCCTGTCTGGCAAAAAAGAAATCATATTAAATAGATATGCATGTAATAGATATTTATTTTTTTACTCGTTACCAGCAGGGCTAAGCTAAGTGTATTCCCACTTGAAAAGTATCTTTTTAATTATCCATCTGTTTTTCCCTTACCTTTCATTATTCTGTCTGAATTGGTGGTTCTGTGTGCTTCAAATGGTATGTAGATTAATTTCAGTTCTGGAAGTCTTAAATTATTTATACTGTTTGGGAATAATGTGCATTCTCATTGTTTACAGCTGTGGTGTTTCTGATTATGTAGCATCGGTCTTGTTTTGCTGAGAGTGTCCTCTGTTGATTAACTCTCTAGATAGTTTGATAATGGGCTATATCCAGATGATGTATATACAAATCCCAGGTGTCTGCATGAACTTGGCAGGGTTTAGTGAGGTATTTGTTACTGGTGCTTTTTTTAGTTGAATACATATAGAGTTACCCCTTCCCTCTTTAAAAATTTTTCCTCTGAGAGATTAGATAGTTTTGTCTGTCATACAGTTTTACATGTTAGAATAGCAAAGGCCATGTATAGAGATTTACAGTGATAACAGAAGTTTGACACCATAATGGGAATAAATGCTAGTGGCATTTCTTACTTCTGATAACTGGTAAAAGCACTTTCTTTATTTTCACTGGTTAGTCATACTCTAAAGGGTTCCCATTTTAGGGCAGGTATACCAGAAACCTAACAAATTAATTGAAAATATAATGTGCCTGGTACAGCTTCCTATGCTAACTAACTAGCTAGGGTGGGAAACCAGAAGTAGACTGCTGAAGCCTATGTTCTTTTGCACTAAAGACACCAAGAATAATGAGTTGCAGTAAATAATCCCAGCAGTGACCTTCACCAGTAAGTTTTAAAGTGTCTAACAATGAAAGTAATCAGCATCCCACTGGAAAGTCCTGTAACACCAAAAACATATCGTCACAGTATATTAGAAAAACAAGTGTAAGAATTTTGGCAATCCAGCTACTGTTTTGAGATTGGTTTTTTCCCCCTTAACTCAATTGTTTCTGAATGAATTATTAGAAGATACCGGTAGCTTTTATCGTACAAGTTCAGTGGCTTCTAAGTACCCTGTTTGGCAAAATTAATAGCAATGTATTCACTTTTTTAAATTGTCCTGAAAATATATTTTTTCTGCATCTACTGATAGTCTTGATCAAGTCTTATAATGTTTTCAAGCTTACTTTTTGTGCTTAAACATACAGAAAAGAATGAGACCACTGAACCAACTTGAAAATTTATTCAGAGTTTGTGAAGAAATAGAATATTGGTCTCAATACCACCTTTGCTTTTTCTCTCTGTAACAATTCTAAATGGAAATCTAAAGAGTCTTGTTGTTTACCAGGACATTAACCTCTGTGGGCTGCTCAGGATGGGTAGGAATGGAATTAACACAATTGGTAGGTCTTTGTAGAGTGTCTCATGGCACTCCACAGCTGAGGTTTGTAAGGGCAAGGGACATCAAGCATAGGTATTTCTCCTAATGCTATGCCAGCTCGTATGGAATTAAAAAAAAAAGCTTGGTCTGTTGAATTTTGTCCAAACTTTCGTCATTAGTAAGTAGAAGTACCAAAAAGGAGGGGCGAAAAATGACAACAGTCAAATTGCTGAAAGACCATGTTACAGTTTCTTTACCCCAGTAATTTCCTGGGGAGTTATGAAGTTGTTACACTGTACTGTGGCCTCACAGGCTTTAAAACAAAGGCAAAACCAGCATTTCCCCAAAATGCACTCACTGCCTCGATCCATTTTGACCTTCACAGCCACTTCTGTTACGTTGGCTTGTTTTGTCCCAGGTGCATTTAAAAGTTCCTATTCCAAGCAGTCCAAGTTAACACTACAGTCACCCACTTTCCTTTTCCTTTGGTGGGGAGTGCAGATGCGTTGCCTCGTGTGCCACAAAGCCCCCGCCAGCCCAGGGTGCCTCAGAGCTTTGCTGAGTTGGGCAGCGATGGATGCCAGCACCTCTTCTGTAGCTGTTATTAAAGATGCTATCTTTAGCTGCAAGACTGAAGTTATGCAGCTTAATGTTCTGTGTGTATTAAAGCATTAATGAAAACACAGGGTAGAAAACAATGAATGCGACCCGATATAAAAGGAAGCGTTTAATCAAAATTAAAATCTCCAGTAATGAAATCTGCCTGGCTTTATGTGCATTTGTGTTCATGCTGAGCATCGCCCTCTGTTTCCTTTTGTTAATTCTGAATCAGACTTCTGGCTGCTGTCTTACCACATGGGGTGATCCAGAACTTCATGCACTCCTTCCTGCCAGCAGTACAGCAGACTCTGCTAACAGGCAATGTTTCTCTGATTTTTACTCAGTAGCACTTATTACACATTAAATACTAGCATACCGATCAGTTGGCATGTTGCCTTTGACTATCTCATTGGGATTGAAGCCAGAATAAGAGTCCAAATGCAGAAGTACTTTTCTGTATGATTTTACTGTCTTGCCATTTACAGTAACATATAAATCTCCAAGAGCTGCAATTCGCAGTTCCAGCTTGGTGAACTCGGTGTGTCCCTTTGCTTACAAAACCATTTTTCATTGTTGTAGCTTTTAACTTTGCTACTTTTTTTAATGCTCTTTGTGGAATTTTACAGTATTTGAAGCCTTCAGATGTTTTCTCAATGATGAACTATCGTTGTAAATCATGAAGATGTCTGTCTTGAGATTTCTCAAATTCTGAACAGTAAAAAAATTGAGTGTATGGTATTTTGCCATGCTTCTTTATAGTGAGAAAGCAGAATGACTCATTTCTTAGAATATGCCTGAAATAGAACAAAGGTTTGCCTTGTGCCATTTGGGATCTAACTGAAAGCAGTTAATTGAATTAGATGAAGACTGTATTTCTGTATGACCTCTGTGTAAGTCTGTCTACCGTTTTCCCCTGAGGAGATTTCTTGCATTGTTTTCCAAAAGTGGCAGAAGTAATTTGGAAAGTATATGATATTTGGTATAAATGTAATTTTGAAAAGGTTTATCCATGTCTACAATGGCAATCTCTTATCAATTTACATCTTAAGTCTTTTAGGAGGGAAAAACCAATATAACATTATTCTAAGGATTATATATTCATGTATTTGGACATGCAGAGTATAATTAACAAAACATCTACTATCTAACTCAGGTATGTCCTGCTGTATAGCAGTCTGGAGAGAGGAAAAAAGAGAGTGGAACTCTGTAGTCTGCAGATCCTGTCAAGAGAATAAAATTGTGTACAATGAGAGAACAACAGAACACAATAAAAATTTATGCAATAGTTCAGCAACGTTTTTGAGCAGGGTGGCCTTGCTGTAGTGTGTGGTGCCAACAAATTCTGTTGTTAGCTCTGCTGTTATTTAGAATTAGCCACCCAGCCATATAAAGTTTCTGCATCTTGCCCCTTCTGACTGATGGTTCAGGCTTGACCTCACGTGTAATGGGGGAATACAATTTTCCAGAATATTAAAGAAGCAACTTAGCTCTTCAAGTGTGATAATGATACTGTATATTCTCTGATATTAAAATGTCATATTTTTCAACCACTTCAACAGCATAATGGTGATTTTTTCATGGAAATAGAGTCCTTTCAAAAAGCGTTGATGGTAGCAGTGCAGTTATAACACCCTAGGATTTGAATGCTAAGCAGAAGGACATGGATAAAATTGCTGCGTTGAGACAGGACCTTGAGCGAAACACTAACATCGTGCCTATGCAGATTTAGGGCTCTGCACACTGCAGAAACCTTATCATGAATCTATTTCTTTGAAAACGTCTCTGAAAAGCTTTTTTCTTGAGAGTGAAAGGATTATTAGCAAATGTACAGGCATCAGCCATTTAAGTCTTTCCTGCACTACAGGAACAGTTCTGCCACAATTTCGTTGACAAGTCTCTGGAGTAGTCACTTCTTTTAACAATACAGGTAAAGATAAATGAGGTTTCTTTAGATCTGACCTACTGAGGGATTTTTTGCTTAAAAACTAGAGGAAGAGAGCCAGTTTTACGCAACTCACGCCAGCAGAGCTTGCTATTTAAGAGCAACACCTTTTAAATCAGTTGCAATCTGGCTCCATTTGCCAGTGCCATAATATCCTAGCTTTAACCTCTAGTTGAAAATTGGCTAAATGTTTGCTTTGTGTCCTTGCTACCTGTATTTCTTCCTTTATTTTTTTCCCCTGGAATCCTGAGTTACAGGACAGTGGCATTTGTGGGTTGGTTCTTGTCTTCTTTTGTAAAAGGGAACCCAATTCTGCTCATGAGATAAGGTTTGGTCAGTAGTTAAGGAAAGCACTGGAGTTTTGGTGAAGTGTCTTTTCACGTTTTTTCTTTCTTTTTTTGGTCCATCTGTCTCTTCTTTCATTTCAGTTATCTCTTTATGCTTTAATTTGGAGGGCCAAGACAAGATCTCGCTGCAGCCTCTTAATCTGCTTCTTTTTCTCCATTATAATCTGCTTTCTAGGAAGGCCATTGCAGCCAACAGTTCATTGCAAACTGAACACCAGAGCCTTGATTCAAAGTGTACAAAGAAAAATCTTTAGTTACAGACTGCAGCCAAATCCTTGGATTTAAAGACACAAACCCTTCTTTGCCTAAGGAAAAATTAATGTATGATGTCTGAAAGACATAGTTCTTGGGTGAGCTGTGTTGTGTCTAAAACCCCTTGGTTTGTGTCCATAAATTTAGAAATACACTGTGTTAGTCATGCTGAAAATATTGTCTGTAATCCAGCATGATTCGAATAACCCCAAAACTAAATGAAATGAATACTACTACTATTACTACTATTACTATTACTACTAATATTAATGATGATGATGAAAAAAAACCAAAGCAAATGCCGGTAAATATTTAGGGTAAGTGAAGGGAAATTGCAATCTGTACCATGGACTCTATCCTTCCAGGAGATAAATTCTTATTTACAGATAGTAAATTCCTTGTCCTAGACTGTAATACGTGGAAGGCGTTGAGAGGGATCGCATTTTCTACACAGTCAGTCAAATTAATAATTAGGTCTCTTCTCCTTATCTGTTTTCAATTTTCAATCAACCTAAGGGATACTCTCAGAGCTGCGTGCCTGAGGCATCACAGATCCTTCAGGGTTTAATTAGGTTTCCCAGTGCTGCAGCATGCTCTCTTAGGCCTGTCAGTTACCCTTCTCACAGGAGTTAAAATTACTCTTTATATGACTTATCAGATTTGGTCATTTAATTGATTCCCAATTCATCATCTAATCCATTTACAATTTCCTTCCCACACATGGAAATATTGTTGTGGGTTGACAACTGTGTCGCCCAGTAAGATTCCTGGCAATACTTAAAGCCCAAATCTTAAACTAGTGAAATAAAATCGACATTGTGAGTGGTTTCCATAAATTTTTATGATGATCATCAGTAACTTGCAGCCAATGGTTTTTACTTGGAAGTCTTTTTTTCTTGCAACCTGCTCCTTAAACATGAATTTCTTTCTATTGACAATTGTAAGTTTCTTAATGACAATAACAAATGACAATAAATATGTTTATTTTAGAGTCTTTATGTGCAGTCATATGTTTATTGCCAAATGCCTAAATACTTAACTGCTTTTTCAGTGTAGTATATTGCTTGATTCAAGCATATGACTTGTATTTGTCATCAGCACCTTTTAAAAGATGTAATGTAGTAGGTGCAGCACTCTTTGATTTCCTTCTACGTTAATGGATTAGAAGTGTGCTGCTCTTCTGTTTGCTAACATGTTTAGCTGAATGTATTAGGGAATGACACTTTCCAGAGGTGGTAACTACTGACCTTAGTAGATATGAAGATCCCCTAATTTGATCATACTGTATGGAATCATGGAATGGTTTAGGTTGAAAAAGACCTTTAAGATCACCAAATCCAACCATTAACCGAGCACTGCCAAGCCCACCACTAAACCATGTCCCCAAGGGCCACATGTGCATGCCTTCTAAATATCTCCAGGGATGGTGACTTTACCACTTCCTTGGGCAGCCTGTTCCAATGCCTGATCATCCTTTCAGCGAAGAATTTTTTTCCTAATATCCAATCTAAACTTTCCCTGATGCAACTTGAGGCCGTTTCCTCTTGTCCTTGTCACTTGTTACCTGGGAGAAGAGACCAACCCTTACCTGGCTACAACCTCCTTTCAGTGTAGTTGTAGGGAGTGATAAGGTCCCCCCTGAGCCTTCTTTTCTCCAGGGTAAGCACCCCCAGCTCCCTCAGCCTCTCCTCACAGGACTTGTGCTCCAGACCTTTTGCCAGCTCTGTTGCCCTTCTCTGGACATGCTCCAGCACCTCACTGTCTTTCTTGTAGTGAGGGGCCCAAAACTGGACACAGGATTCGAGGTGTGGCCTCACCAGTGCCCAGTACAGTCACTGCCCTGGTCCTGCTGGCCACACTATTGCTGGTACAGGCCAGGATACCATTGGCCTTCTTGGCCACCTGGGCACACTGAATGGCTCATGTTCAGCTGCTGTCAACCAGCACCCTGAGGTTCTTTTCTGCCAGGCAGAGGAAAAGCAATCAATGAGAAACGTAATTCTTTGGAGAGCATCCGTTTTCAAACAACTTAAAGGATACAATAATGGAGACACTACATTTTGTTAATGCTTTAGAAGTGTGATCTAATTTCACTGCTGCTGTTTGTATTACCTGTATTTAACTCTATTTCAGCTAGTTTTGGATTGTGTCTTGGCTCTGTTTATCAACGTTAAAACAAAGCTATGTTTCTTTGTTGCTTTGACTATCAGTGCTCTTTACTGGTGTCATCAGCGAGGCTGTACTAATAATGTCAATACTAAATTACATAGGTATCTAAATGAACTTAATACTGCTTCCTGACACTTTCAATCTGTTAGCATTCTTATAGCAGAATATGGTGTGAGATTCAGTAAAATCTTTATTAGATCTGCATGTTTGATGAGAAATAGGCAATTTCCCACTGCTGGAAATTCTGCATTACTGTGGTGGGTAGTAGCAATACAGGTTTTCTGACCAACTCTTCCCAAAATTGTTTAAAGTATACTATGTATACAATTCAGTCTCTAATTATCTCATTAATTCTTTTTTTTATTCATTCAAGTTAAATAATGCTATTCTTTAGCGCTCTTTATTTAAATTACTTCCAAATTTAAATTACTGTTAAAATTTCTGTATGTCTCTTGCAATGTCTACCAAAATCTTAAAAGTGCTTAAAAATAAATTTTTGACCATATGACATATCAGCACAAGAAAGAGCATAATAATAAAAGGCAGATCTTAAATTTTTGAAGTGTTTTCTTGCATTCATTAACCCTTCATCATAGAGGAAGTGTTTATGAACCACCTGTTTAAACTAAATTAATTGGTCTCAGTGGTAGTAGAGTACAAAAAATGCAGTTGTTTTTTTGCGGGTTTTTGATGGTTGTTTCCTTTTACTAAAGGAGATCTTAAATAGAAGTATATGTATGATGCTGTGAGCTCAGTTACATAGAATCAAGTCAGGTACTGAACTAATTCACGCTAATGCATATGAATACTAAGCAAAAAAATAACATTAGACTTTAAAGTACTTTTGTTTCTTCAGGCTTTGAGGTAGTAAGGTTTGCTAAAGGGCAGAGTTTGAAGCAGAGCAGGACAGCACTGTGTGAATACATTACATCGAATGTGTTGTCACAAATGATTAGCCGAAGATTCAAACTTGATCTCTGCTGTGATGATGTCAGGTCATGGTCATTGCTTTATGATCAGTCTCTTCACAATGAGTAGTCTCTTCTGTCTGGAAACCTGTTCAGTGTGAATTCTCAGACTGTGCAGTCGGGGATGTCCTGCGCTGTTTGAGAGCTGGTCATGTTCTGGTGGTTCTAAAGTATTGAAGCTCAGAGAAGGCTGGAAGTGTATTAGAGATGGAGATGGTGAACTGATTGGCATCTGCTTGCCTGTAGAAGGCTTTTTGTCCAGCTGAGGAAGGGGTAGAAAGAGATCAAAGTGCTCCAAGGTAGGAAACATAAGAGAAATGGAAAGTATGGAAGTGAGGAGCCCTGGGCATGCTGGCTGTGTCTTCCTGCCTCTTTGATGCCTTGTAGAAGTGTGACATCTTTGAAACATTCAATACAATTGCAGTCCAGTTGCTGGACCCAGTCACTGCATAAAATTATTGCCTGTATTACATGAGTGATCTTGTTAAATGTAACTTCTGACTATTTATAGCCCTACTCCTCCTGTTCCATTTTAATGACTATGTATTGTAGTTAACACCGGTGTTAACCTGATTTTAACACGTTCAGAAAGGAAAGGAAAGGATTTTTTTCAGGGAACAAGTTTTTCCTTTAACTTTATATGACTACATGGAGACTTTTAGGGAGGTTTCTTCTGAAAAGAATATTTCTCATTTGTAAATGATCAAGTTTTTTGGTCAAACCAGTTAACAGCTTAATAAGGTGTAAACTGTACCATGCTAACACATATGTTGACTTAAATCTGATAATGCATGCAATTTTTTTTGTTTCTTTTTAACTTAATTAGGTGCTCCAACACTTTCCTGTTAGTGGCATGAATGTATTAAAAACTATATCCTGACATCTGTATAAATTTCATGCCAGGAAAGTCTTTAAACAAGGTACCATAATTCTGGCTGATGCTTAAGTTAGTTGTAATTAAAATTAAGCACCTGGTCTGAAGCCGTTTTCCAACTGACAACCATCTTATAATATATTTGAATGCCAGAAATGTCTGGTGTGTCTCACTAAATTTGAAATACAAGTTCAGTGGGTAGTGGGATCATTGCTGGTCCTTAATTTCAGGAGCAGTTCTGCTTTTGAATAACAGCTCAGTCCTGACTAAGAAATAATTAGTTTCTCTTTGATTACAGCTTCATGGGATTAGAGGATTTATATAACCACCTGAATCCTATTTCTGTTTTTCTAATCTTACAGCATTTTAAAGCAAGTTCTCATTTTTGTTGTTCGTTCGTCATATTTTATTAGTTGGATTAAGTATTAGGTGGAAACTGTGTAAATACTGCTGTTTTGTTGGGGAGGAAAAGGGGAGCATGGAAATACTTTTTATATATTTGCGGGAATTAAAACAATAGAATTGGTGGGTATTAAAAAAATCTAAGATCTGTTACTTAGGAGTTTTAACAAAATTAGCCAAAAGACAGGACAGTGGGCCATTAAGGCTGCATTACTCAGCTTTAGCTCGTTTGATGTTAGGATAGTTTTGTTTGCTGGTGGAAACTTTGCTCATTAGCTGAGGTCTGGTTGTTTTCTAAAGGAATGTGAGGAATTTATTTCACTTTTTTCCCTTTTTCCCCCATTTTTGAGGCACGTGCTGCTATTCAAAGAAAGATTCCAATGATCTTCATGATGAAAGAGTGGAAATTGTTGGGATCTCTCCTGTTACCCAGTTGTGAGATACTTTGTCTTGCCACTCTCTAGCAAGTAGACTTGCAAAATAGTGTGGGAGGGTGCAGGAGATCAGTGGGAAGCAAGTCTGAGTGATGTCTTTTATAAGATTTGAAATGTATTAAGGTTACCTTGGTCTGACTAAGAAACTGTGCCCCAAACACCTTCATTTCCCTCTGTTCACTGGGTGACCATGGCTGTAAGATCTTGGCTCATTTGGGATCTCAGATGTATTCTGGTGCACTGCTTTGAACTGATCTAGCATGAGCCATCTGTACTAGAATAGACCTGTAATCAAAATTTTCAGGAGATTTTCTTGTTTCCAGATCTTGCATGATACCACCTGTTAAGGCATGATATCCAAAATGTGTGATGGTAAATGGTGTGTTCCTTAAATATTCATTCTTTTCAGGTATTGACTAGAACTTTCTGGTTGGTTTATTTTTCCTCGTGTTTTCTTTACCTCTTTTAATCACAGTTTTTTAAAGATAAACTGGAACAATAATCTTTCTTAATTATCTATGCTGTATATAGGCAAAAAACTCCTGCCTACCTTCCTCCTATTTCACCCAGTAATGACTTCATACTCTTTTTTTATAGTAGCCAACAAAGAACTTAAGGAAAAAAACCAGTGGGTGCTGCGCTTGGCAAAGCCTTGCTTAGGGTTTACACAAAAGAAAAGTGCTGTCTCTACTTACATGGCTTGTCAATAAAAATTTATCCTCAAGTGATTGCCAGTTCCCTTCTTCTCTGAGAAAGGTTCTCCAGGGAAAGTAAAACTGTTTAGGTGATTGAATAGTACACGATATGAAGTAGTTGTGTGAGCAGTTGGCTTTTAAGTGGAGTTACAAAAGTTGCTGTTGAATCTGATTAGTTCAGCATGTTCACACAGCAAGATCATAGAGTTGTCCTAGCTGTGCAATGACAATGATAACAACCATTATTCATTGTATTTTAGAAAATATGAGGTGAAATGTCAACCTTTAACCACGGTCTGTCAGAAATAAGGAGGGTGGGGTGGGCAGAGGAGGGATGGTATATCTATGAAGATTCTACACAGAAATTCTATTAAAAAAGAAAAAAGCAAACAGCCTCTTAATGTATCTGTTTTCATTCCTGCTGCACATGTGTAGAAAGAGGTGCCTGTGGTGAAATTTGACCGTTTGGTGACAGAAAGCATTTGATGTACTGGATTGCAAAGTATACTTCCAATATATCTTCAAAAGGAAATGCATTCTCAATTTACAGTGAGCCTTGACTATGAAGGACAGAAAGGAAAAAATAAGTTTTTTTTCAGTAAGGGATGAAAATTGTAGATTTATAACTTCATGCAAGATTGCCAGGGCCTGAGGCAAAAAAAAAAAAAAAAAACAAAAAAAAAAACCAGAGCATGTATCTACTTTACAGCTGCAAAAATAATTACATGATGACTATCTGTGGAGTAATCTCTAATGGATTACATTTTGTTACCATTTCATTATATAATGTTAGAGCCAAAATAATTCATAGTAAATGAGGAAAAAAAACCCTTGTTTTGATGTATCTGTGGTCTGGACCTTTGATGTCCTCCTAAGGCATTCTATTAAGAACTGGTTAATTTGTGAAAGATCTTGGTTTGCAGACAAGGTACGGTGCTTGTAAAGCTATTATAAGACTAAGGAGTGAAGAAATTACAGAAGTAATTTGTTTTTATTATGCAAGCACTGGACTTTGTTACTTCAGAGGTGCTAAAGTCATCTGAGGTACTTTCCTCTTAGATTTATGGTGTCTCTCAGACTTGAAAAGCATTATGGTTTATTAAGATCACTTGATTTCATTTTTTTAAAACTTAAGGGTGCTTTTTTTGTATGTCTCTTAGATTTATCCAAGTGATACAAACTTCAGCAGTAATAAGAGGCTTCTTACTCATGGTCAAAACACCCCTTTTATTGTGTTGCAATAGAACTGTGGCGTAGCAAATAAACTCTTCTGCACTTTCATGTGCTGTTGGCAAAGGAAACTGGATATATGGGCTTTTTTTTCATAACTTAGGGCAACTTCTGTTCCTCCTTCTTTAATATTCTTTAGTTTGGAGAAGTGGAAGAAAAAAAAAAAGTAGTAATATTATGACCAGTGGTTCGAAGCCAGATCAAGTCTCTAAAGTATTAAAGAAAATAGAAAAAAATCTTTTACTTCAGTAGAAGCAGTGTCAACTTAGCCACTTATACTGGGTGATTTACTGTGCCTGGGTGGCTTGAGGGTTGCTTGGGAACACCAGAAATTACATCTGGTTATTAATGCCATATTCAGTATAAATGGAAGAAGGATATATAAAGTTTTCAGTGTATGTGAGTAGTATTTTAATGCTTCCATAACTGAAAATAACTTGAAGCATCCAATTTTGATGCATCAGTATATAGGGGAGTATAGTAAGGAAGCTGTAAGAGAATGTGGGTTAATAAAGTCTTCTTGAAAGCAGAAGGGGAGCTAAAGGACTGGTCTTTTGGCTTACCTTTCTGAATAACAAAAAGTGACATCATTCTCCTCTTTGAAAACGTATTCTTTCCTCTAGATGTAACATAAATTGATGTTATAGCTGAAAATATTTTGAGTTTTCCCCAAGTTCATATTAGGAAAATATCCTTGAGTTTTGCTTTTAAGAGAGACAAATTCTTTGTCCTTAGATGGAGCATGCTTTCTGAGGCTTTCGTATGGGAAGCAGTAGGTGCATGTTTTATTTGTTGTGTTGTTTCTTGGGTTGGTTTTGTTTTTAATGAACCGTGTACCCTAAATCTGTTTAGGAGACCTTGTCTGTCCAAGAGAACATGTTCATCCAATAGCATCTCATTGTAGACTAGATGACTTCCAGAAGTCCCTTTCCACTGAAAATATCCTATTATTTCTTCACTAAGTCCTATCATTGTTTTATTAGTTTGTATTATTAAAGTGATACAGACGTTTCACCCTTGATTATCCTTTTTTAGTGCATTAATATCTCCTGATTCCAGGGCATCCAGAAATTTCAGTCATTGAACTGAAATACTTTAAATGTCAGTGCTTTAGTATGGAAAGGGATTAGTAAATTCTGATGATGGCTGGTGAGATCTCTACTATATTTGGTTGGTACAGAGATGTTCTTCATTACTTCCAGAAATTGTATCTTTTTCCTATAATGGTGGCAAGATATTTTTTATTTATTGCTTTTGATTCCTGTCTACACTTCTATATCAACGTGGAACTTTCCCTGTTGTGTATTACATTCCAGTGAACCAAGCTGGAGACACAGGCCCATGACTGTAGCTACTAAATGGTAGAGGATAGAATGTAAAGAATGTGTACTTGAGAAGAAAAAATCAAAGACAGTCCTACTGATTATTGACATGGCTATTTGCCAGTAATCCTCCAAAACAAATAACTACAAATAATTTTTTTCTCTCCTCCTTCGTTTTGGATGGGATAACATTGCAGAAATCAGGTGTGAGGAAAATGCGTACCTTTGGCCCAAAGTAGATGTCCCATTTGCCTTCTGACCATTTTCAAAGGTCTTAACAGCATGAAAGACCTTACAGAGAGGAAATATTTTGGTGGTAGTGCTGTACCTGCCAATCCCTAAGCACGACCACATTCCTTAACAGCTGACAGTAAATCACACCTCACTTTGAAGCAGCATTAACAACCAAACCTCTATTCAGTGGTGAATGTCCATATGTCTGTGATCCATGGCTTGAGGGATGTATTTTTTTGCTGCAGATTCTTGGCACTACTTGCTGTTGACACAAGACCATTGCAGGTAGCAAGAATGACAAACAGCTTTCTAAAAATCCTAAGAGTCCTTTGGTTGTAATGTGCTTTCCCATTAAGTTATCCTTTTTCAGCGTGTATGGAGTAACAGCAGCGGAGAGAACTAGGATGTTAGATTTGTTATCATCTGAGTTATTTTTATATTAAACCTAATGCCACTTACTTGGCAAGACTTAGGAATGCCATTATTCTGTTAAACTGTGTCCCTGTGTAGTGGTCTGCTGAGCACAGTACGATGTCTCCTCTCCCAAAAAGAAAAGTAACCACACAGCTATTGATAAAATTCATAGTGAATGATTGGAGGAAACTAGAGTTTCCTAGGCCTGGGCTTGGCGAAATGATGAGAAAGAACAAATTCTAGTAATGTAGCAAAAATAAAAACCTATGTAAAGGTAGCAAACTTGACTTCTTCCAATTAAAGGATGTGGTCCTGGCTTAGGCTAAGTGATGGCTCCCAGAGATCAGTAAAGATTGTTAATATTTCTCCTTGAAAAAGACACAAGCCAAATTGCAAATATGAGTTTTCCTAAGGCTGGACAAATGTTTAGTGTCTTGTAGTGTCATCAGAGAACTGGGAGTTTTGGTGAATGTATTAATTTTTGCCAAAAATTCAGGGATGGGTGCAATTCATAAGGCCAGCGGCCACTCTTTAACCACAAACCTTTGAGTTATTGGCAGGCTGACCTTGTATCTCAGGAAAAAAAAGGGACACAAAGCAATCTCTGCAATGCTTATCCCCAGGTCACCTGAGCAGAAGAAATTGTGCCATCTTAACTCTGAGAGGACTCATAGAATGGTTTGGGTTCAAAGGGACCTTAAAGATCATCTAGTTCCAACTCCCCTACCATGGGCAGGGACATCTTCCACTAGTCCAGGTTGTTCAGAGCCCCATCCAACCTGGCTCTGAACACTGCCACAGATGGGGCATCCACAGCCTCTCTGGGCAACTTGTTCCAGCACCTCACCACCTTCCCAGTAATGAATTTCTTCCCAGTACTGAATCCGAACCTGCGCTCTTTCAGTTCAAAGCTATTGCCCCTTTTTCTATCACTACATGCTCTTGTAAAAAGTCCCTCTCTAGCTTTCTTGTTCCTTGGTTTGTATGTTGGAAGTTAAATAAGAGTTGCATATGGGTTTTCTGTGTTACTGTGTGGAAGTACCAGAGACCATCTATAGGTGCCAAATGATGTTCCTTAACTGATGCGTTCGTTCATATAAAGTGCACTGACAGCAGGCAGCATTAAAGGCCAAAACAAAACACTTTTCTGTACTGTTGGTATATTGTTGGGTAATTTTTTGCTTCGTTTTCTTTATTCTTTCAGTTCTACGGGATGACTTCAGACAAAATCCATCGGATGTAATGGTAGCTGTGGGTGAACCTGCAGTGATGGAGTGTCAGCCCCCAAGAGGTCACCCAGAACCGACTATATCGTGGAAGAAAGATGGGACCCCTCTAGATGACAAAGATGAGAGAATTACAGTAAGTATAAAAAGTTCTGCAAACAACACAAAAATCAACTGATTTAAAATTATTGGGCTCTTGAGCATGTGGGCATCCCGCTGTGCTGTACTTTAGAGGATGTGTTCTTTCCGTGCCTCACAGGCAAGGGCTAGTTTGCATTTAGCTTGGAATGTATCCTCTCATCTCATACTACTTCATTGCAGGGTATGCATTCGTTTGTTAAAGAGGCCCATGCAAAACCTATGTTCTTCTCTTCCTCAGAGGAATTAGAAGCTTGTGGAAATGAAATTCATTATGTTCGTCACTGTCCTATAATTTTCTTACCTTTTATCCACCTACAAGTTTCTGCAACCTATAATATCTGCCATCTTCACTTGGAAAGAGAAACAAGTAGTAGTCTCAGTGAGACCTTCTTTTGCAATTCCTTTGAAAATAATACATGCAGAAAAGTTGGGTGTTGTATGAGAAAGGCTGAAAAGGGGTTGAGGATATAGACACATTTCTTTAGAGAGATGATGGCTTATCCTGCCATCTCCAATTAAGCTGTTTTCCAATTAGTGCTGTTGTCACACTCATTTGTATCTGTACTTACTGAATGCAGTGCATGATTATTCAAGATAAAGCAGCATCTCAAATCAGGAAACTATCCATTTTTTAGTGTTTGACATGTGAAACAATAAGCTAATGAACCTAAATGTCTTGCAGAAATGGCAGCAAAAAATGGGGTTCAAAAACCATTTGTATGCTGCCAACGTGGTGATACAAAACATCTTCCCATATGGTGAGAAACTGTATCCTCTGAAAGCACACACATGTAGGATCCTGTTGGTACTGGAAGGTTTACAAGTGTAAAACAAGATCAGAGGCATATACCATTTATATATCTCAATTATGTACTGAAAGGAGGGAAATGTATAATGGAAGTACACTTAAACCCCAGCAACCTGAGTAAAAAATTACCATTTTTTTTTGAGATTTATATTTCCTGATATTCCATTTGTTTTTTGCAAACAAGACAAAGCTCAGGCGTTCTGCAGTTGTGGCATATGCATACATTTAAATTTTTAAGTACCCTACCAAACCTATACTGATTGCTGGCTATTAACTCAATTCTTCCAATCATACTTGCTAAGAACTCGCAATTTCCTTTTCAAATCTCCTTCCCACCGTGACAAGTCAATTGACCTGAGATAAAGAGAAGATTCCAGTACTACCTTCTTCTTTTTTTTTTCCCCCAGGAAGTGCTTTCTAAAGTTGCATTTTCTATTGCTATCATTTATTCTCTTGAAGGATTTTCAGGTGTTTCCTATTAAGTACATTTCTTTTGTTATACATGAAAACTGCTCTTCCAGCTGCTGGAACAAAGACATAACCACAACAAAAGTAGTTATCACTGACTGGCAGTGCCACCTGTACTCTTAAAACTGTTCTTAGGATGAAATAAAGCCCCTCAGTTTGGTTTTCTTTTCTGATGATTGTATCACATACTCACCTACATAATATTCTTTTACCCTGACATCTGGTAGAGTTATGCTGTGTTACTAGTTTCTCCTCCTATAAGAAAAAGAAATGAAAAGAGTTTTGATGCAGGTGTAGATATACACTTGTTTCATGTACCCAAATGTTTTCAGAGGTGTAAATTAACAGTGCTGCCATAGCTCAGCTCAACTGCATCCATTTATTTCATATTTGCCTGGCATTGTCTTAAGCAGCACTATTAATATCACGGGTGCTTTCTCACACAGGTGAGAGACTGAAGCTACATTGTAATGCAGATTTGCATCCTCTTACAGCTGGAGCAGGATCTTGCCAAGTGGATAAATATACATTCAGATGTACCTCTTTACAGCTTTGCAGTAACCTTCTGTATTATCTTGCTAGTGACTGGGAGGGTACAGGAGATTGGGAGCTGGAATGGATGACTTGCTAAAGGGCAGATGGGGGGAAAAAATATTAATTTTGAAACCTGACTTGGAATTATTCCATTTCTGTTCACTTATCTCCTTTAAGGCATTTCTATTTCAGTTTAGCAATAGAAACATAAAAGATTAAAAGGGTACAAAAGCTGAAATAAGGATGAATTGCTGAGGTTTAAGTGACAGATTTAATTTTTTTGTTAAATCAACCTTTTATTATTTTTTTTCTCATTTACGTGTCTGTATTTAAAACAAACACCTACATTCATTTGATGGTAAAATTTTAATTGACTGAGTGGCAGTAAATTTCTATAATACAATTTACAATTTTAAGCCATGAAATTACCAGATCAGGAAATGTGAAACTATATGTGTTGGTGTTCAATACGTGTGTAATACCAGTGGGCCTTTAATCAATGAAAAAACTTGGATGGCTCCACTTCTAAAGCATTTCCAGTTGTTTTAATTCTTAAAGGCCTGTTGATCTTTGACTCACTGCAATTTTAAGAGTTTTCTGTCAAAGGCTGTTTGAAGCATTTCATATTAATGCTTTCCTTTCTAACAAGAGATTTAAAATAAACATTAAGATTGTACTTTTTTGAATAAGGAATGATGCTTGACATCTCTTTTTTGATTTGTATATATTCTTTCTTCAAAAAGATATGTCTACAAAGCAACCTTATTTTTAATATATGGAAGCTTTTTTCTCATCTGCAATGACACTTGATCTGTGAGTCAGTGGAACTCGACTTGGCAGACTGAGTATTAAGGGGGCTAAAGAAACAGAGGTGGAAGCTTGGTTTCTGGCAAAGGGTTTAAAGCAAAATATGTGGATAAATAGCAGATAAATAAGATACAAGTTAAGGCACGACTTCCTCGGGAATGCAATAAAAAGAAAATATTATTTTCTCCTGGGTAGGGTTAAGGAAATCAATATGTTTATATAGGTGAGATAATAAAAATCAAAGTAGTCTTTACATGGTTTTGGTCCATTTGTAGGGCAAATAAATGCGCTTTGAGGAGAAATAAATGTGCATGTCTTTCAGGTTGTAAACTAGTGAATGGAACAAATAAGAAGTGAGAGTTAGGGTATGGGCACAGCTATCTGTGATGGGGATTATAGAAACAGGCCTTTTATTTAAGCACAGCTCTCCCAGTAATGCTCAGTGTTAGCACAAGTGAGACTCAGTGTAGGCTCTTCAGTGCACACGTGTCTGCTCGGTGCATCTGATGAAGAATTATCATCAAAAAGATTTTTCTTCAGCTCTTGAATGTGTTGTCTGTAAACAGTTTTCTCAGTGCATTGGAGCTAAACGTGGTTTTTCTCATGTGTGTTCTTTACACCACAGTATGAAAGCATATACTTGATGTGGCTAATCCCTCTCCATATATTACAAATGAAGCGGGAATGATGGTCTTGCCTGTGAAGCAAATGCTTACCTTTCACTTAATTTATTGAATTGAAAAACAGTTATCATGAGGGCAGAGTAGAACTAGTGTGATTTTGTGCTCATCTAGTTAATTTTTCTCCTGGGATTACTGTGGAATCAAGAATCCCTCCTGTAATATATATAGCTGAAAAAGAGTTCCTTATTGCAGTCCAGTGAATAGCTCTAATTTCTCACTGTGGGCAAGGTAAAGCTCATATTTTTTCAATTTCTGAAGTGATCTGTCTGCACTAGGAGAGGCTGTGTGATGCTCCTCTTGGAGCTGAGACATGGTGGAGAAAGGAGATGCAAGGTTGTGTCTGTGAGTGAGAGAGAAGGGAGCTCCCCGAGGTGGGGAGGTTCCTGGTTCTGTTTCCAGCCCCTCGTGGTGTTTACACATTTGGCATCTGTGAAGTTCATAGGCCCACTCACTGCTCGGAGTGAGGATCTAGGCCAGGACTCCAGGCTTCTAGGTATCCTCACCAGGAACAGCTCTGCTCCCAGCCCCATCGTCTAGCCATCTTTTTTGCATGGCAGCACAGTGTCATTAGGATGTAGCCACATGTGTCACCTTGGTGCCAAAAGCTGTGAGTTTGCATTCCCTCAGGCTGAGGAGGAAGTACAATCAGTGTAGTTTCTGCTGAGTGCTGTAATCACTAGGTTTGGTCTGTCCAAATGTATCATGTCTGGATACAGTCAGCAGGTGTGGCAGTGGCTGTGAGTACCATTAGCAATGACTTGCTCAGGCACTCACAGTAATCGCAGTGAATATTGGTTGCTTGTAAGCCTGTGAATCCAGTGTGCCTTCATTCACTTCTCACCCGTCTTCCTGTTGTACTCTAGAAACCTCCCAGTACTTTTCAAATGGTGTTCCCACTGCCTTCCTCCCACACACCACTGCCATTAAATTTTGACCCCATTCCCCATCCGTTTCCTCCATCTCACCACGTGTGCTTGCGTCCATCCAGCCTGTCTGGCTCTGTCATCTGATTAGTGGTATCTGCTCGTGTGGAGGTACCAATTTGGAAGCCTGGATAAGCAAACTCTCCTGCAGGATGCTGGGATGTAAAGGCATTCCTTATCTGGCTCTGCTGTGGATGCAAATGGCTGGTGTGCCGTGATTTGTGACGGCCGTGGCGGGGTCTGTCTGCGTTAGGCTTGCTCAGAGCCTCCCTCAAGGAGCTGCCTTACTGCTCTGTCTTCTTTGTTAATCCCAAATGCAATTGCCTGTGTATAAGATGCTGACATCAGTAATCTAACCAAGATGGTGGGGCCTTTGAGCATATCTTTAGGCAAAAACTGGCAGTAATTACAGACTCTCAGGAGCGCGGAGTGTTCAAAGAGGATTTTGCAGATCTCCAATCTAGACGGGGCAACCTCCATGTGCTTTTGGATCTGTCTCTCAATTTGTCTTGTATTTTAGCTGCAATGCCTGCATAATTAACTAAGCCTCAATAAAATCAGGATGCAGTCAGAGTGCCTGTAATTATCAATACTTTCCCAGGGGAGAATTTATACACATCCTGCATAAGCTCCAGAGCAAACTGATGTTTGAGTCAGGTTTGGAGGTCAGAGTTTCACAGCTACATCTGTTCCTGCCCCACGACAACTAGTAGCCCGTGCTTCAGAAAGCTGCCTAATTTTTCACATCAAGTCATGGTGTAGGTAGTAGAAGAAAAAAGCTAGACATGAACATGAAATTTTAATAGGTAAAATCTTTTACATATACATGAAAAAGGATGCTGGTACCTAAAGAAAAAATCCTTTGTAATTGAATACAAAAAGCAAGCCTTTTCATTGAAACTCCAGTGCAGCACTGTGATTGCAATTTCCCCCTCTTTAGTATTAACTCTTATCTCACATTTATCCTGAATCATCTTCATTTGATTTTTAAAAGAAAAAGCTTGAGAAGCCATTTATCTTTTCTTGTTCAAGTTTCTTAGCTTTAAAGATCAAAGTTACAGGATGAATAATGCATACAGGTTTTCATTCCTTTTTTGTGTGGCTGTCATGTGACATCAACAGTTTTGAATGACTTACATTCTTATTTTAGGTAGGTTGTAACTTAAATTCTCAATTCCCATTTTGTTTCCCAGCCCTTAAATAGTATCACAAGTGCAAAGCATTTATTACATCTTACACAGTGCTATTTTTACATGTGTGAGTGATGAAAATGTTTTTTACAAAATGTGGGGAAAAAAAAAAAAGCCTCTGATCTTCTGCTGTGACAGAAAAACCTCCTGAATGGTACCATCCCAAGGAAGATGTTTTATTTATTTGCCCCAATTTTTTTGTTAATGAATTGTCAAAGAGAACTACATTCATTCTTCCTGGGTGGAGACCAGTCATAGCTTCATTGTGCTTGGGAAGTTTCAAACTACATAGGTGATCCCAATGTGACCTCGATCATGAGAAGAAAGAAAAAAGAAATGGAAGATATTGCTATGACTATCAGTTAGAAAGGAAGAGAAAGGGTTGTTTCTGTTGAAGGGAACAGTGGAAAAAGCAGAAACTAATTGCCTGTTTAGGATACGGGTCTTTCTTTCCACAGTTAAATTACAGTGGGAAAAATTTCAGTGGGGAGGTGAATCAAGAGAAGGAAAACAAAAACTGATGGAATTTGTTGGTGTGTGCTGTGTGGAGTGACAGTCTTAACCCATTACAGCAGCAATTCTCCTGACAGAAACCATACTGTTATGGTGCCACACCAAATTAATTCAAGATGTTTATCCATATTTCTTTCTTCTCCATTTCTCTTTTCTGACCTCCTCTCTTTTTCATTTATTTGTCAGTCATTAATCTCTAAAATTCTTAATTTCCCAAAGTTATGTGTTTTAGATACACAGCAAAAGAAGGTATATTCCTGAAGATGTAATTCTAATGGTAACGTTGTCTGTCCTATGGAGAGCTGCATGAAGGAACATTGCCTGAGTGCACAGCACACAAAGCAAGGGGGTGAGGGGAAGGTGGGGAGCAAGGACTTACAGTTCAGGGTTTTATTTCATTTTAATTGTTTTTCTTTTTTGGGGCAGATTAAAGGGCAAGCAGCAATTTCCTATATGCCCCTGGAGGGTTAGAAGGAGAAGTATATTTTTATTTCTGATTCTCAATATGTATTTGCTGCCTCCCCAGCAATTTCCTTTCTTCTGAGTCCTTTTTCTTTATTCTCTCTTTTTCTCACTCCCTGGGGGGGTTGGCTTCCCACTTCACCTCTCTTTTTCCTTCATCTCCTGATCCCTACAATGCTGGCTTCCTTGAGGATCAAGAGTAGTTTTCGTTAATGTTTTATATTTCTTCTGTTATTAATATTGTTTCCCCTGGTGACACAGCTGGAGCTGCTGTGAGTTAACTTGGCACCCCAAGGGGGAAAGAATGCAAAAGATTGTGAAAAATAATTTGGAACCACACAGCTGTCCCAGAGGATAGTGAGAATGGCTCTAAATCTTGCTGTTTCTCCCCCTTAGTTTTTCCAAACCATGACATTGTTTTTCTGTGTTCACACTTAAAGCTCTGTTTCAGGGTCCCTGTTGCTCCTGCTGAAATCTCTCTGCTCTCCACATTCCACAAATCTTTGTGTCTTCTGGATCATTTCTCCCTTGTTTTCTGTTCTGATCTTGGCATGTACTTGTACTGTCCTCTGCCTTATCATCAGAACACCTTTCCCATCTCTCTCCTCGGTTCTGACTGCATGCCTGCCTCTCGCCCTGTGTCCAAGGGTTTGGACTAGGGATTTGAATTTTTGAGGCTCTCAAACTATGACACCCTGCCATGTCTAAACCAGTCTAGGTTCCACATCTGCACAACCACTCTGTTCAGACAAAGAGCTCTCAGGGTATCTTCTGCTACACTGCTCCTTCCCATGTCATATTTTTTTAATTATCATAGGCTTATCCACACTCTTTTCATTGGTACATTAATCTTTCATTGGCATTTGTTGCATCATTTTGTACATTGTTTGTGGGGTTTTTGGCTGAGCCATGAAAAACATTACCTTCTCCTACAGAGGACCATGCTCATCTTGGAAGGCTGTAAAAAATCTAATAGTCTGGGCTAACATAAAGAGGAGAAAATATCAGACAGACTTTTATTTTTGTATTCATTTTCCTCTTTCGCTTCTTCCATCCTGCTTGGAGCCTTACCATACTCACTTCATTTTTCAGGCTTAGCTCTTTGAAACAAAACTTCTCATCTCCAGCACATCCATGAGCAGCTTCCAACCCTGACCACAGCCGTTTAATAGCGAGAGCTTGCATTGCATTTCTACGAGCAGGCACCGAAGTAAATGTGGGTTGAAAATCCTGACCTATTACAAGATTCTCCCCTCGCAGCTTTTATTTCGGGTTTGCCATTCTAAAGAGCACAGCTCTGCAGACTTTGTCAGGCAGATGTGAGCTCGTTCAGCTCGCTCTTTGAGCCGACCAGAAGCCATATGGCAGCGGTTAATGTGGCGCCGAGCCTGAGCTAATAAGCCCTGCTGAGAGACAGGCTCGGTCGCTCCAGCACGGCACGGGGCTAATGTGGCCACACAGCTTCTGCTGCACTGAGGGTGAGGGCAAAATGAGCCTTGCCTTGGCTTGGAGGCTCCACGTGCCAAACCAAATGGCCTGAAAATGCCCGTGTGGACATTCCCTTAGAATCACCTGGGTTGGAAGGGACCTCCGAGATCATCAAGTCCAACCCTTGATCCAACACCCCCGTGGTTACCAGACCATGGCACTAAGTGCCACATCCAGTCTCATCTTAAAAACCTCCAGGGACGGAGAATCTACCACTTTCCTGGGCAGCCCATTCCAATGCCTGATTACCCTCTCTGTAAAGCATTTCTTCCTAATATCCAACCTAAACCTCCCCTGGCACAGCTTAAGACCATGCCCTCTTGTCTTGCTGATAGTTGCCTGGGAGAAGAGACCAACCCCCACCTGGCTACAACCTCCTTTCAGGGAGTTGTAGAGAGTGAGGAGGTCTCCCCTGAGCCTTCTCTTCTCCAGGCTGAACAACCCCAGCTCCCTCAGCCTCTCCTCACAGGACTTGTGCTCCAGTCCCTTCACCAGCCTTGTTGCTCTTCTCTGGACCTATTTCAGCACCTCAATATCCTTCCTGAATTGAGGGGCCCAGAACTGGACACAGCACTCCAGGTGTGGCCTCACCAGTGTTGAGTCCAGGGGAAGAATCACTTCTCTGCTCCTGCTGGCCACACTGTTCCTGATCCAGGCCAGGATGCCATTGGCCTTCTTGGCCACCTGGACACACTGCTGGCTCCTGTTCAGCTTCCTGTCAATCCAAACTCCCAGGTCCCTCTCAGCCTGGCTGCTCTCCAGCCACACTGTCCCCAGCCTGTAGCGCTGCAGGGGGTTGTTGTGGCCAAAGTAGAGGACCCTTCTCCGTAGCTCAGCTGTCCCGAGTACTTGGTGGGCAAGATGCTTTCTCCATCAGCGTGATGTTTGCTGCAAGAACATGACAAGGAAAAAGCCTGTTAGTCTGAAGGATCATAGTCAATTCCCAATGTTGTTCTAGTTGGTTTAAATGGCTCGTCGTTAACCCAGAACCTTCTGTGCAAGGTTGCTGGGTAGGGTAAAATGTGCATTGGTTCATACATGTAGTGATATGTCTTCTCAGCAGACATCTCCATAGAGATAGTTGGTCTATGGAATTAGAGGAAAGGGAAGGAGCATCATGACACAGTTTAAAAGGGTGGCCCAATGTCAAACATCTGTGGACTGAGGAGAACACCAGAGTCTGTGGGCTTGTGCTGGCTATCACAGAGACAAGATTTTGCATTTAGGACCAAGCTGACCTCCTGTGTTCCCAAGATCATGCCTGGTAGTAGTGTAATCTACTGTATGAGGTTATCAGATTTATTGACTTTGTTCACAGTAACTGAAAGTGCTGGAATTAAAACTTATCATAATTCAGCATTAGGTTGAATTAGATTAAAAGGCTCCCTATGGTCATTAAACTGCTGGATTTTTAAACCAGGTTATTGCTGATCATATTTGACCCTGCAGACAACAGTATCTGTTCCTTCTAGTTTCTCTCACAACTTTCAAAAATGTTCTTTTGCATCAGTGATGTGCTTTGCTTCAGCTGTTTTTGTCTTCTCACCACTTAAAAAGTTCGGCATTAGACATGCATAACTATGGTTTCTCACTATTGTTTCACCCAGCAGTAGTGAAAAGTACTTTAATTTGAAATAAGTATGCGTTTTTCTACAGTCAGCTTTATTTTACACCTATTTCTACTTTCAGTTATAAAAGTAAAGTGAAGAAGAATAGAGTTCTTTCGGAGATACTCTGTGGACTTACTGGAATTTGAAAACTCCTCATTGAGTCAAAATTCACCATGGATTTCTTTTGTCCCTAGTCATGAACTGATGACCTAGATAGTAAAAGAAAATAAATGCCTGCAGCAAATAGAGTATGTGTTAGATTTCTGAGTTTTGAGACATCCACAGGCCTAGACATTAGACTATCAGGATTTTCTTGTTAAAACAGCTTATTGAGAGTTTTGAACCTCTGGGACCATCTGAAATTATAGAAATGGTATCTGGGAAGCTTTTCCTTAAAAAATAATAAAAAGCCAGGTGGTTGGTATCTCAGACTAGGTTACTTGAGCTATCCAGGGCGTGTAGGACTTTTATGATTTGGATGGTTAGGAGCAAAGGTGATTTATTATGCTGAGAAAGTAAATTCTTTGTTTTGTTTGGCTGACAGTCTCGTTGTTGGGGTTTTTTTGGATGGGCAAGAGAGATGAAAAAAGGATGTGGGAGGGAAATTATTTCTTCATTCATTTTATTCTCCTAATGAAAAAGAAATATTTTTGTTTGGTTAGTTTTTTTAAGCAGTCAGGAAAGGAGCCTTTGCTTATATTACAGACAATAAAGATGGAGATTGGGTTTAGAAAGTTAATTCTTCTCTTCCCCTCCCTTCATCAGCTGCAGGGAAATCTTACATATAGAGTGTGGACATCCTCCTCTAAGTTAAGAATCCATTTCTGGAAACACTGTTCTCCCCACTGCCTTAGGGGCTGCTGTGCTGTATGCTTTCTCTGATTCCTCAGCATGACCAAAAACAATGACAAGCAAAGCAATATTGGAAACATCAGGCTTTCAGAGGCTTTTATGAATCTGTCACACTGGACATTAAGACTCACACAGGGAAATGTGCAACCTGTGTACAGGCAGAAAACAGGTTTAGAGTAGAGTTCAGGCATGGGACTTAGGATCCCTACAGGTCAAGTGTGCAAAAAAGCAGCACGAATCCTCTGTGTTCCAAGGGTCTTTCATGCAGACTCCTGGACCTGCGAGCAGTTAACTTTATTTTTACTGTATTTATGTTTACTTTATAGTCATACAGAGTGATATTTCCATTAGTAAAGCATGAAAGGCCTTTTAATACACAGATATCCTACAGAAATCAAAGTATTATTTGTGGCAGGTCTGTACAGTGAAGCGGAGCAACCCAGCTCCTCACTGTGTTCAGTTTTCCAAACACTGAAACACTCTCCATTTGGGGGGATGGGAGAGGGGCTGGGGGGGGGAAGTACATTTTTGTTCTTGAAAGTCTCTAGTGGACCTTATAAATTTGATTGTACTTGGCATTTTTGATATTCCTAGTCGCTTGCACACCACAGCAGCCACATGTTGTCACTTAAAATCTAAATATCGGATAACTGCTAACTGAGACTTTATTGTGTATCATGCTTATTTTAGGAATTACTTTTGTAAAGTAAAAATGACACTAACTCTAAAAGCATGTTTAATAAAACCTCAACAATCTGTGTGCTGAGTTTGCACATATTATGTTCTCATAATCAAAAGAAAAATGTAGAATAAAAATAGTAGAGAAGAACAGTGCCCGTTTTTGGAGCCTTGGACAGATGTAAGTGATTAGAGCTTCTTGTTTGGTTTGCTTTGATTTTTTGGTCTACTTTTTGGAAGTTCTGTCAACTTCACTTTTGCTTATTTCACTTTGTTTGGATAGTTTTGCCTTACTGAGTTTCCTGTGATGCTTCTGGATATATGAAAAGTCTAGTCCAAATCACAGCACTTCAAAAATAATAATTTTTCAGTTCTTGGGTTTCCTCAACCCAACAGAGTACTTCTCTCTCTCCAGGTAATAATATACTCACAATTACTTGCTGCCAAGTTTAGATATTCACCACGTGCAGTAGTGTGGGACTAGCACACACATTGCAGGGTGTTATTCCAGACTCCTGTGTAATATTATGCAGGACCAAGTCTGCCTTCTTATGGTTGTCCTCTTTAAAAAGGAAAGAAAAAAAAAAAAAACCTGCTTTCTTTCTTTATCTAGCTGTAAAATAATTCTTGCTAATACTCATGCTACACTGAGCAATTAATTGATTTTTTTTTTTTCCTGCTGAAAAATCGTTGTCTAACAAGAATCTATTTGGCAAGTGGTCACATAAAGATCGTTCTTTTATTTAACATGGAAGTGTGGGTGGTTAGTTATACTTGGATCTATTTATACTCATATTATTTTTTCTAGCTCAGCAGCTTCGCTTTTGCCTCTGTCTGCTGCTGTTGTCAGTTGTCTGCTTGCCCCTGTGAGGCCTCCTGGTTCTGGCTGCATGGGGAAGAGTAAATTACACAGAGATAGAGGGGGAAAAGTGAATCACTTTGAGAGTGAATAAAACCCACTAATTTTGCAGGGAAATAATGCTGTTAAAAAAAAGTAGAACATGAGAAAGTAAAATGCTTTCCTGGTGTATGTCTCGGAATATTTCTAGTGCCACATGGAATATATTGAATTTTGAAACTAGCCATGGAGATGCGTATGCTTAAGTAACTTTGCCTTCCCTCACAAAATGTGAAGTTTGGTTCCTTGAACAAAATGATGATGGATCTGTAAGTTTATGGGGGTTTTGCATCATTGTTTTTCCAAGTGTCTATGCCATTCAGAATGTCAAGTTGTTGAAAGATGTTGACATGATGGCTTGGGCTTCTCTCCGCCGTGCCGCACATTTCAAACTCTGCAGATCTTGCTCTCAAGATCTGAATATATGAAATCTTAGGACTTCTTTGAACTCTGGTGCCCAGTTTAAGTGTTTGTCTTGGAGTAAGACCTCATGCAAATCAAACAGGAAAAAAATTACTTGTTCAGGGTAAAGTGTTACCACAGGAGCTGCAGGTACCTGATTGAAGCAATTTCTTGGTGCCTAGTAGGTATTCCAGAAATGAGCGGTTCTGCTCTCTGGCAGACCTGTACACTGCATAGAATTAAAGATCTGTTTTTACCATAAGGCTATACAGTCATTGCAACATGACTTCTAGCAGTGTGCTGCAAGAACATTTTCCTACAGAGAAAATTATTGTGCAGTAAAGGAAAGATTGCCTTGAGGTAGAAAGTCTGCAAACTAAGCAAAGCAGATTGCTGGGCTGCTGCAATCTTCCTGTGCCATTTTGGGCAAGCCTTGAAGTTGTTCAGTTCTTCTTATTCAGCATTTCACGAGTTGTGGGACTGAATTCATACATGTAAAGCAACCTGACACTATTGCAACAAAGCTGTGTTATGCCACTTAGCCAAAGTGCAAAGTGTTATTACATCCTAAATCATAAAAAGGCTCTTTTTTTTGGTAGACAAAACAATAGAGTCATATCTCTACTTTCATATTCAGACCATGTTCCAGTCTAGGTGCTTATGATGGTATGATACCTGCAGGATCTAGCCCAGCTACAAATACTCAGAGATTTTCTGTGATTCTACAGAAAACCTCTATTTATCATTCAAGTTATATGCTGAAGCGTTAAAGTGGTTTTAAGATTATTGTCCCTTGTATTCAAGGATCTCAACGGTTTTTAATAAATTAGGAATGTTTATATAGTAGGTGCTTTGCATGGCTATAATCCTGGGAAGTTTTCATTCACAATGACTGTGGTTAATGTGTTTCACCAAAGTACACTTTGCACACATCCTGAACTCTAAGTGTGAAGTTCTGGCATTACTGAAATCAGTGTGAGTATTATCACAGTCTTTCCTGAGACTGATGTTTCACCGTCTCCAAGAAAGTATGTAATTTATAGCAGGAGAGAAACCTCTTTTTGAAGTGCTTTTTGTTGCTAGTGTTGTTACTGCTTCACTTCTTGTTTTTATTGACTTATTTGTCATTAAGATGACTTTCTGCTAAGAAAATTCACGTGTTATCTGTCTTGCCAGTATCTTTTGCATTGTCATTCTTGAATATTAGAAATTAATGCAACTGGAGGTGACAGCTGTTACTCTGCTTTTGTCATCTAAAATTGAACACTTTGGTGGTGTAAGAGGTCGTCTGTTGTATCTGTTATTCTTGAGGTTAATAAATGTAGGTGGTTGTAACAGGTTTTTCAGTAGGAGGAGAAACCTTAACTTTAGCAATCCGAACATTTTAAGTAGGACATGGGCAGATAACTTTTAAAATTTGCAAAATCAAGAGCAGCTGGAGCAACCAGAATAAATCAACCTGTCAACCTGCTTTGCTAGTTATTTCCAATTCAAAAAGAGAAGGTGATATTTGAAAATGTTCACTTTTAGGATTTCAACTGTAGGGAAGCATGTTCTCCCTACTTTAGCCATCTTAAAAAAGGCCATTTCTTCCACTGCTATGAATAAACAGTTCAAGAAAAAGACAGTTCTTCGTCTTTGTAACATACACATTTCTTAGACTGCAGTGTCAGTTTTACTGTGCTGCCCTGTCAATGAGTCTCAAATTCACCTTGAAGGATCACCCCCAGGGATGCCAGCTGAACCTTTGACCCTTCTGTTCTGACCGTCACCAAGGTTAACACATCATTACAGCTTGTGATGTCTGGAATACCTGTGCTTTTGGAGCCTTTATCAACCTACACTGTTTCACACAACTTAAACAGAAGTCTGTCTCTCGTTGGTTTTTCATAGGAAAATGTTTATTGATTTTTGAGAATGAGTTGTATTTCTTCCTAATTTTGCGTTAAAATAGATGTGAAATTTTAAAACTTACAGATTTAACTCTGTTTTTCCTAAATAGCTAAAACAGCAACTCTTGGCTGTAGACAAAAGATGAGGAAACATTTTCTATTAAAATTTGAAAATAGACAGATTCATGCCTGAAATGTTGCTGGCAGTACTACGTTGCTAAACAGTGCAAAAAAAATTATGGTGAGAGACAAAAGGACAACAGTAAGTATTGGTTTTGTGGGATATGTTCTGGCTACTGAGTGGTTAAGGTCCCTTTGTTAATTTGGAATTTTCTTACCAAGGTATCCTGTTGGATAATTAACTGGTTATAACTAAAATGGAGTTTGGTTTGCTAACCTGAAAAATGGTATTTGAAAATACTTTTCTTGTCTGTGGCACTGATATGTAGCCAAGGGAATTCTTCTATAAGAGATGCCCGTTGACACAGATTTTCCACATATGTATTACAATATTAAAGGTTGGACTTGGTGGTCTTAACAATTCTGTGATTCTAAATGTACTCTTAGTAGAGTTCTTTATTTTTTTCCAAGATTGTCCTCTGGTAAAACATGTAGGCCATTTGGTTGGCCAGACCTGCTTCTGGGTGCTGTTAATGGCCATCAGTTTTGTGTTCATGAAATAATGAAACCAACAGACATCAAAATCCGTTAATTCTAGCTCCTGTATTGTTTCAAAGGACTTCCACATTGTTGAATTGACACCACTAATGTTGAAAAGTCTTATAAAGTAAAGATGACCTATTTATTCTGGTACAGTGGAGAATGCCAGTGGAATTTTTGTTTCTGCTGATGGAGGTTACTTTTAATCCCAAGCAGCCCACAGTCTAGTAGTTTTTACTTTTGTATTCACTCCTTCTTCCCTGTTACAAAATGCAGTCTTTAAAATAAGTCTACACACATTACACCTAGGTACCTATCTGCAGGGTTCAAATGATATGCAAATTTATTGTGTCCACATTCAGCTGAGAGAGCTGAGATGATACTGGGACAGGATTGTATCCTTTTTGTCCCCTCTATAAACACTTTGAATAGTCTTTTAGGTAGCAAGCCTTAAATCACTCCTTTCAGTTAGATTTATCTTTTAGGTAACAAGTCTTAAATCACTCCTTTCAATTAGATTTATGTAATTTTCCTTCTCTTAGGCTTGTCTGGAAACTTTTAATAGCATAACAATTAGACTAACTCCGGTTAGGTGTGATCCAGTGGGTTTTCCCTGTGTAACTGTTTGAAGAGTAGTTGACAGTGCCACAAAAGAAGTTTCTGAAAAGGAAAAATATTGTTTATTTAACCACATCATTGTACAGAAACACTTCAAGCCACTCTAATATCTGTGTGCCTATCTGACTCATTTAGCATATGAAATTTCTTTCCAATGGAATTCCATATGTATACCTTCTTTCTTCCAAATCCCCACTTAATGAGCTTCTGGTCTTTTGCTCCTCAAGGAAGTGTGTGTCTCATTAAATCCCTCTTCCTGCTTTGGTTTTTGCCTCCTCTTATGTCTCAGGAACAGAGTTGCTGTTTGGGCTACAAGTATGTTGAAAAGTTACCATTGAGATCATAAACTAATACCTTTGTGGTAAATTTCCAGGCAATTCTGCTATGGAATCAATTTGCTGTGTGAGCAGAATGAGCCTAGATCAAAATCTAACACATTATTAAAGGCAAGTTTAAATACAGCAAAGATGATATTTTAATATTCAATGCATCAAAAGGCTTGCATGTCAGCTTGTTCTTTGCAGGCATGTTTGAAACCATTAGTAGTCATATCAATAATACAGCATATATGCTTCAGTTCTTACAGGTCTTGAACAAAATTTTGAATCTAATAGGATCTTCCAGAACTTCACATTCAGATATTTAAGAATATTAAAGCATTTTTCTGAAATATAGTAGAAATATTCATGTTATATTCTACCAAACATTTCTTACCAAATCTTAGATCCGGAAAAACATGTAGTATTTCACTGCAATCCACTGAAAGTGAATCTCATCAAAGGACAAAGCTAGTTAAGATTTTATGGCACTTTGGTCAAATCTGGAACTATTTGAAAGGCAAAGAGAATCATCAGAACACTTTTTCCTCCCCTCTTTATCAAATATTCACTGAAATTATTACTTTTCTGGTCATGATTGACTTTTATTTTCAGTAGAATTTGGCTTTCTTTTTTTTTCAGAAGTCAACAATATGGCTGTCTTAGAAAAACTCTGTATGAAACACTATTAGGGACTACAGTCCCTAATAGTACAGTGCAAAGTACAACGCACACCTCATGAAGTCTTAGGTTAGCTGAATATTTCTTTTTTAATTTATCATACTGAAGGAGCTTTAGAACTTTTCCCCTTTATTTTCAGAATTTGAAAAACGCATGGAGTGTCTTCCACTAAAAATGAATTTTCAAGGGTAGCAAGTATCAATTATTTAGCTTTTCTGGACATAAATGAGTGAAAACAGGGAATCTATGTCCTCTAAGATGAACAAGGGTGATCTTTACTGGTAACAACATTTTCTGTCAAGTTATACCTTGGTGAAGACATCAGGGTAGTGGCGTGACCTGCTGTAATTTGTTTACATATTGCAGTAGTGGTTGATCCTGTTAATGTTTGTGTTGGAAAAGGAGGCAAGAAGCTTATTGATAAGGTCTTCTGTTTGCATAAGTGCTATCAACATAGTCCTTTAAATACTGTCTTCAATGCCTGTCCAATTTTCCCTGGCATTCTTTAGTGTGTTTTTACCTCCTTTTCCTTACAACACAGAGTCTAAAATATTTTTCCTATAAATATTTGTACATATTTGGGGCAGAGTGTCTCAGGAGTGGTGAGTTCAGACCTTGGTGAGGCTTCAGCAGGTGGAAGCTCTTACATGTCCCATTTGTAAATGGTCCCTGATATGGATCAGGATGGCACTTGGTGTATCCTGACAGGCTGTGGGCTACAGGCAGCACCTTTGGTCAGCATTCGGGACCAGGTTTGGAAACTGGAATTGCAAACTCAACTACCTGGACCTGTCAGTATGTCCATCTGATAGGCAGAATTGTTGACTACCACATGCCTTCCCCAGCAGCAAAGGACTCCTAAATTTTGCCATCTGCTTTTGAAAAATTTGGCCAGAATGTTACATAGATGAGCCTTTTAAATGCAAAAGTATAACCTTTTTTTCTGTTTGTCATGCTAAGTAGCTGGCAAAGAAACAGTAATGTCTTTAAAAGTTAAGTGTTTGCTTCAGACTCAATATTTGGATTTGTATCTGTTTTGGAAGCATAGTTTAGGCTCTTTCTGTGTTCTTAGGGAAGAAAGTTTACTGTGGGAAAGCATATGCAGGTTTTAACTTCCTGTCACTGTCATAAAAAAACTAATTCATACCAAGCAAACGGAAATCTGATCAGGTAACACTTTAAGTTTTTTGTAAAGATTGCTTCTTATTCATTATGTGTTTTTTACGCTGCTCACACAGAGACGTCAGAGCTTCTTATTTATGTTAGGATAGAACTGATTTAAAAAAACAGCATGCACACGGACACAAGATGGAACAGAAAAAGTGTGGAGTAATTTCAATTTCTCTGCCACTTTTGCAAGCCTGTTCCACCAATGACAAACATCAGAAAACAGGAGACACTGATTTCCACAGAACCTGGCCAGCTAGGCTGTTGTTTGCTTTGCTTTGTAAATACAAATGGGGAAAGTCAAGCAGGGAGTATTCCCAGTGTCCAGAACAGTTTTTCCCCCTTTCCAGCCAGGTTTGTCTCTCCACCTTTTCCATTGGTGCACTTTACCATACCCTTTTAGAAACAACAAAAATTGTGTCAGGAGTTTAAAAGCCACTGTGGCATCTGAGAAGAATGGAAAGAAACTACTGCAAAGGAAGCAATTATCCCAGCAGGGCTCCAGAGCCCCCCTGAATGGCTCGGGCAGCCCCCAGCCGTGAGCAGACAAGGCAAGGCCAGAGGCACCACTCTCCAGGCTTCAATCTCTTCATTCCTTCTGGCTTTTCACAGGGCAATCGCCTCCAGTTACACACTGAGCAATGGGCGGGTCGCTGCTCCAAAGGCAAGGGCCCAGTGGGAAGAGCCAAACTGGTAGGCAGCCTGTTCCTGCTGCCACTGGAGCCCTGTTTCCCACTGTCCAGCCTTGCAGTAGCCCATAAACAACAACTGTGTGAGGGTTTCATGGTTAAAGGATGGCAGTGGGAAACATGTGAGCATCAGGCAGCAGCCATCCCACTATGTATAGAGAATGGGAACAGTGTGTGCTTTGTTCTGCTTGACTGCAACCTGTGATGGCTTATTTTATGAGGAAAAGAAACTCCAAGGAGCTCCTGGCTTCACTGTCTGCTGCTAAAGATCAGCTTGTATTGTGTAATCCCCCGTGGCATCAGAGGGCTGAACATTTGTGAACAGACCCGAGATCTGCACGTCATTCATTGCCTGTTGAGTCTCTCTGGAGGATCCAAAGTTGAACACAAAAGTAACGATGCTGGGCTGCTGTGTGAGCCGGGGCAATTGGGGGATTTGATCTTTACCTCTCTGTGCATACATTCTCCTTATTCTTTGTAAGTTTAAATTCTAGCATCTTCCAAGCAGGAGCCTTTCTGTAGCTGTAATGTCTAGCCCAGTTGATTTTTCAGTGTTCCTTCAACAAAAATGAAGGTTGCGCTCAGATTTGCTTGTGACTGCCTGTGACTGCAGACTTTTGCCTCAGTCCTGTAACACAAGGCTTGTGTGAAGACCAGAGAAAATACAAGGAAATCTGTGATTTATGATTTGCATGTGCTGCAGTCACGAGAGCTGCAGTGATTGTTGACGGAAGGGTGAAATGTGGCAGATTAATATATGACTTTTGTGTTTAACTGTTCATGAAATATGATCATTGTGGTGCATGTTTTCTTTTTTTTGACAGTGTTACACAAATGCTCTGAAAGGTTTAATGTTTTCACAACTTTGTCTGACCAGTATAGTCCTTCTATAAAAGTTAGAGTTTTACTAAGCTTAGGCTCAGTCAGAGATAAATGCAATGGAAACTTAACACAGATTTATATGCTCCTTTTGCAGCGTGGTCTCATTTCCATGGCATGTCATCTTGGTCAAAAGTCAGAGAATCAGTAGGGTTTTAGTTATGTTAGAAAACATTTTATATTTTTTCAAGGTTAGCTTTGCAGAATATTTGTTTATTCATAGTGTTTACTTGACAGGGCCAACACTCCTTTGGAAGTAAATTTGATTATAAAGTTTTGAAAGAAAATGTTTTGAACGAGAAGTCAAATATGTCTCAAAATTTAAAACTGTCAAAACACAAACTTGGAAATGTATGAAAGAATCCACTGCGTTTTTGTCACCTGTGACTAATTTTATTTGCTTAGTTTGGTTTTCTGTTTGTGTTCTCTGCCATAAAGAGCTCAGGTTTACCCCCAGAGGAACACGGAAACTCATTCCTCCCTTGGGAAGCTGCTGTACCAGCTCCAGGGAGGAAAGCTTTCACAGGCAATTTAGTGCAGGAAGTGCAGCAGTCACGGGAAGGATCCGGGAGCCTGTGATTTGCATCCCCTTCAGCAAGGAGCCAGCAGTGGGCAGCCAGTCCCAGAGGGGATGTGCCTTCTCCTCAAGACAAGTGGGAGTCTGAGCCAAAACTGCTACATCTCAGAAGGTCACTGAATGACTGAAGCCACAGCTGAAAATAATGACCTGCTGCACAGACCATGCCAAGAGAAAAGTTTTGAATAATTCATTTCTATTTCTGTCCTCTGTTCTCAAACTGTGACCATTTTGTTGTTGTTTCACAATTGTACTTTTAACTCCAGGAGAACCTTGGGTTTGCATGTTGAAAGCCTTTCGTTTTCTTGTGGGAGCTCATGGTGTAATAAGACCTATGAACTTCTACTTCAAATCTCTTGGTAACTCAAGTCCTGTCAGAAGAGTTCCCTATAGAAGACCCTATATAAGGACCTTGAAAAACCTCATATTTTAGAGCAGTCGCTGTGAGAGATCTGCACTCTGAAAAATATCTTTCTTCAGATTACAAGTTTTGGTGAATTTTTATCTATCCATGCTTCTAAGCTTTGAAGTTGAAAGTTAGGACTCTGCTGTTGAAGACTTTGGCTCTGCACAGCTCCTCTCTCCTTACTGGAAAGTAGGAAATTTCCTCTTGATGAAATGCACCCCATGATACACAGTTGTCTTAAATCCATGTTGTTGTTCTGATAACATTAACCCCAGCCTTAGAAGAGTAAGACAACATTGGTTAATGCCGACAATGACTGTTAGGAACTGGAATCCCCTCAAAATCACCATCAGAGCCTGTACCCCCCTGAAATGGCACGGTAGTTGTACTCCTCCCTCCACCCCTGGTGCTGTCTGCAGGGTTTGGGAGTGCTCTGCACCGTGCAAAGTTACTGCAGAGTTGGTCTGGTCATGTAACTGGGCCCTTGGGCTCCCTGGAGAGCTGATACAAAACCACCCTTGGCTTTATCCATGGTGACTTTTTAACACAGCCCCTCAGAGTGACCTTGGCTTGTCTTGCAGTGTGGGCACTCTCAGTGGGAAACGGGCTGCTAAATTCCTCTGGAGATTTGGGTTATGTAGTTTCTTTTATGGGTACCAGGTAGGATTTTTTTATGTGTTTTAAAATGTGTGGTTTGTTAGTATTATTTTTCCATATTACATTTGTGATTCTTTAGGTAACGTAATTAAAAACTGAGAGATTTTGTGTGGCAGATTAACCCTGGCTGGTCTGAGATTTTGTCCTTGG